>NC_073260.2:93470576-93780480 GCF_029289425.2 Pan paniscus | reverse complement strand
TATGCAGTCCCTGCACAGGGTTCCTGACCTGTGGTCAGTAAAGAGTGTCACTTTCTAACAGGTCCAGGAGCTCAGAGTTTATCTTGAGACCTTAAGAGGAGAGAATCACCCAACTTGCAGATATTTGAGGATGGAAACCCATGGCTGGACTCAGACTTAAAAGATCTTATCTGAGATTCCTTGTGGAACAAACTTCCATCAAAGCAAATCCAAAGGGCCTGTGTAGAAATAATTTTTCTTGCTGTACTTTATGCAAATAATCAGGCCAAGTGTAAGACTAAAGTCTATTTTGCAAACCATTTAGTCCTATAATTCTTTTTAACAAAAATGAGAACTGGTGAGAAAGAAATCTTGTTTCAAAACTTATCATATATTTGTCATTAAATTCGAAACTCACTAGTTGTTTTCAAGTTTTTGCCTACATTTTAGACTAACCCTGCTTGTTCCTGTAAAGCAACCAGCATCTCTGGCTGCAGCTCAGAAAGAACAAAAGGGATGGATAATGTAGCGGATCAACATTCTGGTTCAAAGCAATTATCCTGCAAATTCTGCCAGGTGCTGGGAATAAACAGGGTGCCCATCATCTGGAGGTTTCCTTTTTGGGAAAGTAAGACCAAGGGAGCTAACCAAAGCCAAGCCCCATGCACCCAAATCCTAGCAAGCATAACTATAGCCACGAGTTATCTGGGTGTGTCAAAAGACATCCTTTTCTCTCCCTTGATGGAGGAGGACTCAATTCCACAGCTTCACCTTAGCATTCAGCTTATGATAAGGAGTCCACGACACCCCCCAGTGCAACAGTTTTTTCCCAAACTCAATTCCAAGCTTCAGGTTAAAGCCCTAGGAAGGAAAACTAGATCTAAGGGACCTAGAAGCAGACAACAGAGTTTAAAAGGCACAGTGCAGGTAAGCATGGCTGATTCCTGCCGATTAAGCCAAGTCTAAGCTTCCTGTTTCAAGGATAAAGGCCGAGCCGTGTTAGTATCCATGGCATAAATGAAATGTATGGAATTCAAGGCTACTGACAGCAGGGGAGATAGGACATACGTGGGTAACAGCAGATGATTTTCACCTCCTAGGTCCCCCTGCTTCATGAGTGCAAGCTGCTTTGACATTCATGACGGCACCTGCCAAGGTCGCCGGGACTTGGGGATGAGAGGACAGAAGAAGGGAAGAGAATGTTCTTCCTGCTTTCCCTCACATATCCCGGATATCTGCTAGGAAGAGAAGGGAACCAGGGATGCCTGCTCTTGTCTTTCTTTATGAGTAGCCATTCATCTTCAGTCTGTACCCCTTTCAAATGCATCCTGAACTCCTGGGACTCCTTTGAAATACGCCCTCTTCGTTCCTTTCTCCTCCTCGGTTCTCTCTTCACAGAAAGGTAACTGTCTTCATACTACAGGACACTCCCATCAGATGCATCCTCCAAACTTGAAAGAGTTAATTTCCCAAACTTTAAACTGGTTGGCTTAGTATTGGGTTCAGGGGAAGGGAACCCAAAAACCCAACATGCCAGCAAAAGGGTAAACATTTATAAGTTGGGCTTTTGGCCTCCCTCGCCCCATGCAAATTGGTAAAAGGCCTCAGAATTTTAGAGCTGTCCTTACCGCTCCCTTTGTTTTGTACTGATACATGTTTTCTAATAACCCAGTTTGTCTGTTCTTGCCTTCAGGCCATCAAACTTCAAATGATCATGCAACCGAAGCCTCTGATGATGGCCCCTTGTGCTGGGAGCCCGTAAATAAGCCTCTGAGAGAGCTCTGACTGCTGTTTACCCCAAAACATCACCCTCTGTCAGCAGGAAGCAGTTAAAACAGTCTTCATCCTTATCCTTATTCTAAGAGCAGTTAGATGTACTTTAGAAGGGGGCGATAAACAACCAGTTGGGACGAGGTCCCCGGAAAAACTCCAGCCAGCCTGCACACTGGGAGGAATGTACACTGGGGTGGAGCCACAGAGGTTCACACCATTTGCAGTGGTGAGGAGCCTGGCACCTCCACTTCCTGGGTGGAACCTGGGATTCAAACTGAGAGGCAGGAAGCAGGAATTCTAGCCTTGTGGAGAGTCCCTGTTTCCCCATTTTTTCCTTTTCACCCAACAAAATCCTGCTTTACTCACACTTTAAGCCATCTGTGAGATTAAACTTTCATGGCCCTGGGACAAGAACCCTGTCTTTAGCTGAACTAAGGAAAAGTCCTGCAACAAAAGCACCCTGCAGACTCATAAGTATATTATAGCTTAATAGAGTAATTACATTCTTGAGCAAGTGTTACCTAGGAAGGATTATGTGTGACACTGCCCTTACTAAGGCCATAGGATTCTGGAAAAAGTTACCTATGGAGAATTACTATCAAATGGGATAATATCTCTACCTCAGTTGTGCCTTCTGAGTTTTGAGAAGAAACATAATAAAATATTAGATCAATTCATTTAGATGGTTAAGCAGAATTCACTCATGTTAGAATAATGACACCTGACAGAGATTCAGTTCATATTGGAAAGCTTTCCCAGTATTCTTTCATTTGTAATATATTTAAAAATCCTAGTAATCGCCTATGCATTGTGTACCTGCTTTAATTAACTATTAATAACTTCATTTAGCAAGCATTTATTGACAACATTTTGTGTCCCAGTCATTCTGTAAAATGATCATTATTCAGACGCTACACTTAGTTTCAAGGATCTCACCATTAGTGACAGTTTCCTTCATTCAGAGTTGATAGAGTTCAGAGATTGACAGTACTGATTGGAATAATACTTTTAAATGTAACAGTTGATTGGCAATAAGAGGCAAAAGGTTAGGTTTTAAAAATGACACTTTCTTACAATTAAGTTTTGCAAATTAATTATTAGTTAATTTCCTGTGATTAGTACTATATGTTTCCCAAAAGGATTAACACGTAAAGAATCTGTAGCAAGGGTCTTAATAATAATGGGATATTATATTGTAGCATCTACCTGCTCACTCTCATTTCTCAGAATAAATACCTCAGAATAAATTTTAAAATACCTCAGAATAAAAAACAATATGCTCTCTATAACTGCTTATTGGATTGAAAGTGATCTGCAAATCTCTACTTCTAGTGATATATATAGTATTACCTATGTATATAATAGCTATCCTTTATTGCATTCTTTTTTATTACCTCATAGATACATGTAAATTACATGTATTTTTAATTCTGACAATAGTGATATATATAGTAATACTTATGTTTACATTACAATAGCTATCATCACATTCTTTTTTATTGCCTCATATATACATATATATTACATATATTTTATTTTTTTTCCACTTTTTTTATTACACTTTAAGTTCTACGGTACATGTGCACAACGTGCAGGTTTGTTACATATGTATACATGTGCCATGTTGGTGTGCTGCACCCATTAACTCGTCATTTACATTAGGTATATCTCCTAATGCTATCCCTCCCCACTCCCTCCACCCCACAACAGGCCCTGGTGTGTGATGTTCCCCTTCCTGTGTCCAAGTGTTCTCATTGTTCAATTCCCACCTATGAGTGAGAACATGCAGTCTTTGGTTTTTTGTCCTTGAGATAGTTTGCTGAGAATGATGGTTTCCAGCTTCATCCATGTACCTACAAAGGACATGAACTCATCTTTTTTTATGGCTGCACAGTATTTCATGGTGTATATGTGCCACATTTTCTTAATCCAGTCTATCATTGATGGACATTTGGGTTGGTTCCAAGTGTTTGCTATTGTGAATAGTGCCGCAATAAACATACGTGTGCATGTCTTTACAGCAGCATGATTTATAATCCTTTGGGTATATACCCAGTAATGGGATGGCTGGGTCAAATGGTATTTCTAGTTCTAGATCCCTGAGGAATCGCTGCACTGACTTCCACAATGGTTGAACTAGTTTACAGTCCCACCAACAGTGTAAAAGTGTTCCTATTTCTCCACATCCTCTCCAGCACCTGTTGTTTCCTGACTTTTTAATGATCGCCATTCTAACTGGTGTGAGATGGTATCTCATTGTGGTTTTGATTTGCATTTCTCTGATGGCCAGTGATGATGAGCATTTTTTCATGTGTCTTTTGGCTGCCTAAATGTCTGCTTTTGAGAAATGTCTGTTCATATCCTTTGCCCACTTTTTGATGGGGTTGTTTGTTATTTTCTTGTAAATTTGTTTGAGTTCTTTGTAGATTCTGGATATTAGCCCTTTGTCAGATGAGTAGGTTGCAAAAATTTTCTCCCATTCTGTAGGCTGCGTGTTCACTCTGATTGTAGTTTATTTTGCTGTGCAGAAGCTCTTTATTTTTTTTAGATCCCGTTTGTCAATTCTGGCTTTTGTTGCCCTTGCTTTTGGTGTTTTAGTCATGAAATCCTTGCCCATGCCTATGTCCTGAATGATATTGCCTGGTTTTCTTCTAGGGTTTTTATGGTTTTAGGTCTAACATAAACAGAACCAAAGACAAAAACCACATAGTTATCTCAATAGATGCAGAAAAGGCCTTTGACAAAATTCAACAGTGCTTCATGCTAAAAACTCTCAATAAATTAGGTGTTGATGAGATGTATATCAAAATAATAAGAGCTATTTATGACAAACCCACAGCCAATATCATACTGAATGGCCAAAACTGGAAGCATTCCCTTGAAAACTGGCACAAGACAGGGATGCCCTCTCTCACCACTCCTATTCAACATACTGTTGGAAGTTCTGGCCAGGGCAATCAGGCAGGAGAAAGAAATAAAGGGTATTCAATTAGGAAAAGAGGAAGTCAAATTGTCCCTGTTTGCAGATGACATGATAGTATATTTAGAAAACATATATTTTCAATTCTGACAACAATAATAAAAAGTGGACATAAATACTTCTGCCATTTAATATTTAAGGAAATCGAAGCAAGCAGGTTAACAATTTGCCTCAGTTCTCACTTTTATCTAGTAAGTAGGGGAGTCAGTATCCCAATATTGGCAGTCTGACTCCAATAACAGTTGTAATATTGTTGCTGTTTTTATAGATGTGTAATTATGTATATTTTTGTGTACTTATATAGTATTATGTGTACTGTATTTAACCGTTATCCATCTATGTATATGTTTCTGTTCTTGTTTTGTATGTTTGCTCTTGGTAAAGAGACAATAGCATGTTGAATAGGAGAGTGCAATGGTTTGCAAGTTAATTTTAAAAAAGGAAAGTTATGGAAGTATTTCCTAATATATTTATAAATTCCAATTTAGCACAATAAGAAAATCTACTAAATAAGTGGCAGTATGTATTTGCATATACATCCATACTTTACTTCTTGGAATGCTAAAACAAAAAGCATTATTATACTGTATGTATATGTAAAACAATTTCATCATTGCATTCATTTCGATTCCCCAAATCTTTATGCTATGATATTATATATGTAGTCTGTCAGTAAAATCAATGAGATTGGTGTTTACTTAATGTCTTAAGATTCATTTTGTAACTTCCTATTTTGGCTTATGATTCTGTTTTTAATATCATACTAAATTTTTATCTTCAGAATGCTAAGCCATACCAATATTGTTCATTAGATCTTCAGGAGACTATTCAAGCTTTCATAATATGGTCAAATGATAAGGTAGCATGTGATTTAATGTAAGCAAGTATATTGAATTTGAAAACAGTCATTTGAATTTGGAAAGATAGACTATGCTAACGAATACAAACTGTGTATATTTTAGATATTTTCCAGTACTGAAATTAATATATTTTGCCAAAGAAAGCGATTCTTGTCAAAATATATCACTTTTATTTCCGTCTATTTTTTTAGAAAGTCTCAATTATATTTAGTTTAAGCGATTTACCCATAAGATGTATCTTGTTTTAACTCTAAAGCTTTCAAGACTGGAGAGTAAAATTTGATATGATCCAATCCCTTTAATGTTTGAATATTTTTACTTTAACCTTTAAAATGTTGTTATAATTTATGCATTACTGCATCTTTGCAAAGGTTAAAAGCAAGACACAATCATCCATGGTACCAAGAGAATAGTCTACATTTCCTGCTATTATCCCCATCTTCAAAATAGATTGGTCTCATACATTTCAATAGAATTTAATTATATTTCTCTAATTCCCTGAATGTTTTTATTAAACCAAGAAGTTCAGAAGTTAATGGTTCCATTTTATCTTGCTGCATTTGAATTTTAAGAATATAGTGATAACAAGGAACGTAAATTTCTACATATAACCACATTTCTTCTTTCAATTTGACTATAAAACAGCACATAGGCTAGCATTTAATGCGAAATATGATATGTTTCACTTTTGGTGTTGCTTTCTTAGGAAATGTAAAATTTGTGATAGAGACATCAGCAATAATTTTTATATACTCTGCTTCAAAATTCAATTTTATCGTAGTTTGAAAATTATCTACATCAACTCTTCCAGGTTTTTATATATATATATGTATATATGTATTCTAATTTCACATATTATATTTGTCCCTTTTAAATGAGTATATAACTGGCCTTTATAATAGTGTTGTCATAATTTTTGAAGTATGTATTTTCTATATGTTTAAATTACTGTGTGATGTTTGACTTGTATAATCCATAAGGCCCTGTATGCTCATAATTTTTAATTGATAATCATTTCTGGTACCATAGACTCACCTTTCAAACACTTGAGCAACAGAAGATGCTAGGCTTTACAACATTCACTAATTGATTTTCTAGGTCAAAAGAGGTTAGAGCCAAATCTTTAGTACATATACTAATTCATTTTCAGCAGTAAGCTTGAAGCAGAATGCCTAGTAAAAGAGCTACACATGCAGCATAGAAGTGATTGAAGACTTTGTTTGAAGAATAACACAAAGAAAACATGGTTGAAACAAAGAAAAATAAGAGGAAACTATGGTCTTTTAATTCACCGGGCTCTCTTTTTATTCTTGACACTGGTACATGTTGTTTATTTTGTCTGAAATATTCTTCTCACATAATATTATCTACTTTGCTTCTAGTGATTCTTAAATTCTCATCTCAGATGCCATTTATTCTGAAAAGCTTTCTTTTATTCTCCATATTAAGTTTTTTCTTATTCTATGTTCTTTAAGTTTTTGTCTCCCATAAAAGATTATTGCATATTTATCTTTTCACCTGTATGGCCACTCTCTAGACAAAAAGTATATGAAAGAAATCAGACACTACCTGCTTATTTTTTCTGTCATGTACCCACTTTGTGCTCCAGAAATTGTGTAATGGATGGAGGGATGGAAGGATGGCTGGGTGGATAGATGGATAGATGGATGGAGGAATGAATGGGATGCATGGATATATGATTCGATGGATTCATAGATGTATGTATGCTTAGGTAGATAAATGAATTGGTACCTATATACTTTCTCTATCCTATTTTACCCTCTCAGAAGTCATTATCTTATGAAAGCATCAGGCTTTCTCCAGAAAATGTCTCACATGCATGTTTGATCAGTATTTCTTTCTGTTATATAAAGCTTTGTCCTCTATTCCCGTTGTAAATAGACATACTTAGGAAAATACTACTTTGGAAATGTTGACATATCCCATAAAAATAATCTGAGTGGGCAAATCCCAGTTATCTTTATTGAAACTTGTTTATATGCAATAGATGCCAAAAACCCATATTTCTTTCAGAAGACAAAAGATAACATGTGAAAAGCACTTGACAACTAGCATTTGTTGGCTTTCTTTTGTTAATAAAAAAGTGGATTTCAATTTACATACAGCAATGGACTCACAATATTAACAATGAGAATAGGAATAACAATTATTCAATGTGAGATAAACTGGGTGAAATGTTTTACATACATTTTAACCCTAACTGACTTCTGTTTGAGAGATATTGATTTATTCTAATTGCAGATCTAATATATTTAGTTTTGTTCACTCCTTCTTCAGAGAACAGAAGTGATAAATCTTCATAGATATGCCCCATTGTATAATCATGTATAACTCTGTGATATATAATTCCAAGGCTTCTAAGAGCATGTTTTTAAACCTAAATTCAAGTATAAGGCTAATGAAGTATAAGACTTGGATTTTAAGGCTCCTTTTAACATTTTTCTCAATTTTTTTCTTATAAGGTCTATTTTTGTCTTAAAATTTCTAATGATGTGCACCACAAGTTTCTAACAGTGAGTCCAAAGTTATTATAAATTTGTGAAGAAAACATGTCTATGAAAGAATATATTCATTTAAAATACATCTCAAGAGAGGGAGAAGCAAGAATTCTGCAAAAAATGGAATTTAGTGAAGTCTCTAAAGAGATTATGATAATTCTTACAAAGTCTAAGAAATATGTTAGTACATGTGAAGTAAGATAAATGCTAATACAAATAAGCATATTTTCAATTAGAGGAGCATGCAGCTGCAGAAATTCAATAAGATGATATCAAATTTTTTAGTCTGCTTGTGACGAACTTTGTGTGTGCATGTGTATGATTTCCGTAAAAAGTAAGAACGAGAGTGTGCATCCTAGTGATAAAGAGAGAAGAAATTATGTAACTTCTCTAATGATCACTTCATTGCTTTTGTCTAGTTTTAAAATATTTGTATCATTTATCTCAACTTTTTATGTGTCACAATATTTCTTCCTGAGAAGACACAAATCTGATTAAGATGATAAAAATTTTATATTTCTCAATTAAGTTATATAGAAGTCAACATAGGCCGGGCGCGGTGGCTCACGTCTGTAATCCCAGCACTTTGGAAGGCCGAGGAGGGCGCATCACGAGGTCAGGAGATCGAGACCACGGTGAAACCCCGTCTCTACTAAAAATACAAAAATAATTAGCTGGACGCAGTGGCGGGCGCCTGTAGTCCCAGCTACTCGGGAAGCTGAGGCAGGAGAATGGCGTGAACCCGGAAGGCGGAGCTTGCAGTGAGCCGAGATCGCACCACTGCGCTCCAGCCTGGGCGACAGAGCGAGACTCCGTCTCAAAAAAAAAAAAAAAAAAAAAAAAAAAGACGTCAACTTAAAAAATAAAATCTTAATAGAAAAAAAGCATGTAGCTTAGATCTCTAGATGAAAAGAAAAATAAGACGTACTGCTAAATTCTTCAAAAGATGAATATCCTTAGTTTTGCTGGTTATTTTTTAGATAATAGAAATGAAGCCCATACTCTCCACTTTGGTCTGTTTTTCCTTTTCTACTCTCCCATCAATGTGTATCCACTGGCCTGTTAGTAAAAGAGCCTACATGTTAGCCTGACACTAGAATTGGCCATCCTGGATCTTTTGAATGTAAAATGTGAAAATGCATGGTAGCACAGTATAAATAAACAAGAAAAAAGTGTCTTAAATTATTATAGATAGCCACTCACATGGATAATATGCATGCACGCACACACTCACGCCCCTATGAACATTTTTTCAAGTTTGGTATTCATATGCATTCATGCATCTTTCTTTAAATTACTTAAGAGAGAGAGAGATGAGATAAACAGAGATAAAAGGAGAGGGGAGTGAATGAATATCTAATAGATGACTCTTTAAAAGGAGCTTGTTACTTGGTACTTGGATATTTCTCTCATTTATTACTTACCTATTATTTACATTTATAACCAGATTTTTCCATCTATGTCTTTATCTATAGAGAATGAAGATTTTCAGGAATTAAAGAAATGACTGGAAATCTCAAATTGTCAGAGGAAAATAAAGAAATATAGTTAACTCATTAATATAAAGTGTGTGGTTTTAGGGTGCTGCTCCATATGCCGCTGGGTTTGCCACATAATATGCATTATATTAATCTTATTGTCTTTCCGAGTTTAGAAATACATATGGCCCTAAAGGTTTTGGATAGGATTTTTGACCTCTGTTTGCAAATCAGTCTCCATATTGACTGTACTAAAGTACACTTCAAACCAGCAGAGGAGTTTTTACATAGATACTGTCAGACCTTTTAATACTGCCAAGCAGATCCATGTGAAATGGCTTTCCACTGTTGTGTTACAGTAATCTTCCTTAATACAGAGGTAGCTGACACTTACTTATATATCTGTAGGCATTTAGTATTTCTTCTACTTATAAATCAAATGCCTTTTCATAAAGTTTGCTCACTTTCCTTTGTTTTCCTTTTCTACTTAATATACAATGTAGGAATTTTGTTTGTATTCGGAATATCACTCTTGTTATTCCATGTGCTAATTTTTTTTACTTTTGTCCATATTTTTATTTGATGTCAGGATTTATCAAACTTTTTTGATCCCTGTACCTTTCACTAGATCTTTAATCTACCTGAAATGGATTTATTATTCATTTACTATTTGCTAAACTTATATTTACTAAGCACTTCTCTGTTAATTTATTTTATATTAGAAGTAGTATGAATCTGATTTTTTATTTAAAAACTCAGATTTATTTTGTAATTAACCAAGTATCTCTTCAACCATGTCTTGTCTGTATTTTGTCATATTCTAGAATTCTAAAATTGTGACTACCTCTCTGTTTTTTCTGTATTTTTATTTTTATTTTATTTTATTTTTGAGACAGAATCTCTGTTGCCTAGGCTGGAATGCAGTGGCACGATCTCTGTCCACTGCAACCTCTGCCTTCTGGGTTCAAGCGATTCTCCTGCCTCAGCCTCCCAAGTAGCTGGGACTACAGGCGCCCGCCACCATGCCTGGCTAATTTTTGTATTTTTAGTAGAGACAGGGTTTCACTGTGTTGGCCAGGCTCGTCTCCAACTCCTGACCTCAAGTGATCCACCTGCCTCGGCCTCCCAAAGTGCTGAGATTATAGGCATGAGCCACCATGCCTGGCCAGTTTTCTCTATATTTTAATTTCTGGATATCTAATGTACTAATGTCTCATGTGCAACTGTTCTCATTTCATTTATATGTTATAATATCTAACATTTAATATTCTATTTTTATGGAACATATTTCTTCATAAATATTTGAAGTAAATTAATATTATAATTGATGTTTTTGCCTTTCCTAATATTCTATTTGTCTGCAAGTTTTAGAATTTTGACTAAGGATTGCTTATGTTCTTTGATAATGTGTTGTTTTGTTTTCCCCTTTCCCTTTGTGGTCTTCATTCCGTGTTGGTTGTTTTGCCTTTGCTTCCATCCAGCCCCTGGCACTCCCATCAACCTAAAGTTCTTAGATTGTGTTCTAGGCTTCTATGGTGATAACAAGGATCTTATAGATCCATCCAACAGATGAAATGGTCAAGCTCCTGATGATGAGGTAAGGTATTTTGTTAGGCCTGCAGCCTCATATACACAGTAGATTTGGTGGTGGTTGACAGAGGGATTTTTTGGGGGGTTTTCAACATATTTTCAAAATCAAATAATCTCAATTTAGACATACATGAATGCAATGAGCCTTGCTACTGACTTATTTTGAAACCACATTTAGTACTGCGGTATCATATTTGTTGCTACCAACATGTGCAGCACCAGAAAGCATAATGCTTCAACCCCACCCTTCAACTTTTCCCTTTTATCTTGTTTTTGGACCTAAATTTGTTTTCATTTTTTTCTTTTATACATATTATAGAATAACATCCTAATCAGTCAGTATTTTGCAGTACTAAACTGGCCTATGGAATTTTCCACAGTGTTTTTCAGCTCCTGGCCCATATACATTTTTAAATACAGGGCCTGACAAGAGTAATGTAAAGTTGATTATTTGTTAAAAGTATACAGACCGGGAGTGGTGGGTCATGCCTGTAATCCCAGCACTTTGGGAGACCGAGGTGGGCAGATTGCTTGAGGTCAGGAGTTTGAGACCAGCCTAGCCAACACGGCAAAACCCTATCTCTCCAAAAAATACAAAAAACTAGCCAGGCATGGTGGTGCACATCTGTAATCCCAGCTACTCGGGAGGCTGAGGCACAAGAATCACTTAAGACCAGGAGGTGGAGGTTGCTGTGAGCTGAGGTTGTACCACTGAACTCCAGCCTGGGCAACAGAGCGAGGCTCTGTCTCAAAAAAAAAAAATTATATAGATGATGTTTAAAATTTCCATTCAAATATGAGTTTCTAAAGACCAGAAAAAAAATGCAATCATCTGTTGTTCCAGAAATGAACTCACACCTCTTTCCATATGAACTGTGCCACAGCAGTTGTTTTACTTCAAATCAAATCAAATTATATAGGCTTAATAGAGCATAACACATAAGGATACCTGTGGAATTGTTTATTTATAAGTCACATCACTAGTGTCTTACTGCATGCATTTTAATATTAAACTTACGTTCAAGTTTACATCATGTGGTTTCTTTAGTAGCAGTGACATATAAGAATACAAAATGTGTTTTAACTTACAGGTAGGTTAAATAACTATAAATGTACTGACAGGAACAGAGATGTTAATACGGACATGGAAAAGCAGAATTGGAAATATGTAACAATCTAAAATTATTTATTACAGATAATCAAGTGAAATAGAAACTATATTAAACTTAATATCACTCTGTATATATGGAGTTGTATCTACAATTACAGATAATAATTATATAGTTTTAAACCATGCAGATTACTCAGCCATAAATTATTATTAACAAAATATATGCAAGAATCCAAGTGTTAAGATATTAAAAGGCAGAAATAAGGATGACTCAACTTGATTGTTTCTGTTTATTTGGTATTTAATATATATGATGGAGTTCATGATTGATAAAATGATTGGCAAAGAGTTATCTAAGAGATGAATTACATCTCAATTTTCTGTTCCTACCACACCTGGTCATTTTGCCTTAGACCTGGTAGTATTTGTCTTTGTTCCATTTTTTAAATATATTTTCTATATTAAATAATGAACCTGGCCTTTTAATTGCTAAAATTTGTTTTAGCCAGAAAGACATGGGACCCCTTGCTTTACCAGAACTTTGCCATCTCTATTTTTATAGAGATAATGACCTATTTGCTCAGCGCAATGTAATTTCTGACCTAATCAAACACTGTAACTAGGCATAAAATAAACCAATTAGCAAACAAAATGGAGTTAAATTTTCTATTGAAAAAAATTAGGATATTTACTTTTAAATCATAATTTTAATAATTTGTCATTATCAAAATTCGGCTTTTGCAAATTTTTAAAAATAAACCCTATTACTTTTAACATTTTGATAAAACTGACTGTTTAACTGAATTGATAATCCACTTTTAGCCAAATTGTTGAAAGGTTGTTAAATTTTGATACAGTCATCCTGTGTGTTCTATCATAATTGTAGCTTTGTCAATGTGAGAACATTGGATTTACAAAATACTTCAGTAATTTTACCCTGTTACCCATAATGCAAACTCAATGTGAGTTAATGACAATAACAGATAGCAGGTCAAGGTGAACTGCAAAGTACAAAAGATTTACAGTTGTCCCTTGAATAACTTGGATGTGAACTGCATGGGTCCACTTATACGTGAATTTTCTTCTGCCTCTGCCATGCTTGAGACACTAAGACCAACTCTTCCACTTCTTCCTCCTCTTCGGCCTATTCAATATGACAATAATGAGGGTAAACACCTTTATGATAATCCACTTTCATTTAATGAATAGTAAATATATTTTCTCTTCTTTATGATTTTCTTAGTGACTTCTTTTTTCTCTAGCTAACTTTATTGTCAGAATATAGTATATGATATATATAGCATACAAAATATGTGTTAACTGACTGTTTATGTTGCAAGGCTTGCAGTCAACAGTAGACTATTAATAGTTGGATTTTTGGAGAATTACAAGTTGTACATGGATTTATGACTGTATGAGGATTGGCACCCCTAGCGCGCATTTTTTTCAAGTGTCAATGGTACTTTGAGTTTGCTGAGAGTTATTAGTTATTAGAATCAGAATGATAAAGTAAGAAAAACTTTTTGTCCAGTTCTTTTTATTTTATTTAATCTCTCAATCTCCCTGTTGTTAACATACTCTGACTAAAAGGAAATGTAAAAAGAAAAAGAAAACCCTATTACATTTATTCATTCTATGTGAAAAGTATCACAATCCTGCCTTACCAAATAATGGAAATATGTTCTGAGATATATGTCATTAGAGGATTTTGTTGTGTGCAAACACAAACCTAAATGGTATAGGCTACTGCACACCTAGGCTATATCGTATAATCGATTGCTTCTAGGCTACAAACCTATACAGCATGTTACTGTACTGAATACTGTAGACAATTGTATCACAATGGTAAAATATGTGTATCTAAACATAGAAAAGGTACAGTAAAAATACACCATAAAATATTATAAATGGCACACCTAGTATTGGGCAGCTCCATTATAATCTCATAGCCTCAATGTTGTATATGTGGTTCCTCTTTGACCAAAACATCCTTATGAGGGATGTGACTGTATTGTATTTCCTTGTTTATATCCATCTTTTGATAATAATAAAGAAGGAAAGTATACTTATCAATGTTCAGCTTGCCTCCACTTGTCACCTTTCTTGATATTTTAATAATTATGTATTTTTAAATTTATTGAATAGGCTTTTCTAGAATGTATTAACTGAGACAGAAAATTATCTGTACTCACTTTTTAATAAATCTCATTAAGGTTACTAATGATCATTTAGTAACTATATCCTGAAAGTGTTTTCTGAAATTCTGTCCTATATCTGTGGCATTCTACTTTGATGACTCTTATGTTCTATTTACACCTCACAGTTCACGTAATATCCTTCCATCCTGCTATGTACTAGAAGAGGATAAACGATAAGAACTCTTTTCTTGCCTACTACCTTCCAATTAGGTTTAGTCAGTAGGGTGTGTGGGCAGAAGACTTGTGGGAGGGAGGAGAATGAGTCAGAGTCACAGAGACTCTGTCAGGTGGCCCCTCTCCAGTTTGCCCCTTAAGTCACAGGGTGTGTGCCTTAATGGTGACCCACACATCCTATTAGAGGGTACTACTGCACTATGCCTTCTATTTTTTTGCATATTGCCCACACCTTTGTGAACTACTGTTTTGCTAAATTATCTACAAATTATCAAATATTGTATGCCTCTTGTTGCCTTCAGAATTGTGACTGACCATCCCTTACTTCTTGAGACTCCATTTTCTATTTTCTGCTTTAGTAGAATCCATTCCTACTTTGCTTTTGAGAAGTCTTCATGAAAGCAGTTCTTTTTCCGTATCCTATGCCTAGTGTTTTCTGGGTGTACCTTTTTAGATTTCTTCCCATTACTCTCCATTTGTTTACTACTGTATGCAAATATACTACTTGCATCTACCTTTAGCTTGGATGCCATGCTTGAACTTCTGGCCCAAGGTGCTTATTAAATGATAACCCGTAAGTGTTCCCAAACTGACCACATCATCTTCTTTCTCATGTATTTATTTCCATGTTCGTTAAATGATACTTCATCTGGCCAGTTGCTCGATATTAAAGCTGCTATCATTGGCTACTACCTCTGACTAATCCCCTACCTCCAGTCACTAAATTATGTCATTCTTATATCTTAAGATCTCTTTAATCCAATCCCTTCATTGCACTTCCATTATCATTAACTTAGTTCCTGCACAAATAATCTTTAAACAGAATTACTTCAGTAGCTTTCTTACTTTTGTGATGTCCCATGTCTCAGGGCTTCACTCAGGCTGTTACCTCAACTCTTTAGTGGAAACAGTGATCTTCACTTGACAAACTTCTATATATGTGTTTAGTCTCAATGAAGCCACCACCATCCTCCTAAGACAGCTGCTCTTTGTCTTTCCGTTCTTGGTAACATGCTTAAACGTGCTTCTCTAGCATACTATTCATGTGTCTACTAAAAGATTTTTCACAGATGTTGATAAATGGCTGTTCATTCACCTTTGAGACCATAGATATTGTCATATGTATATTTAACTACTAATATAGTACCTGCAACAATGTAAGCATACATCCTATTTCATACAATATAAATAAGTTAAGGAAAAGAATGTGAACCCTGCCCTTGAAAAACTTATTTTAGTAAATGTGCAGATACATTGTAATTGCTGAAGTTTTAAAAGCTACATTGAAGTTAACAGATTCCTACTGCAGGTGCAATGATGCCCCAGGATGCAGTGTTCCATACCATTTGGACTTGTTTTTAAACATGAAATTCAAAATAGAATGAGAGAACTTAAAATCATTTTGAGGTTATGTAAGTGAAAAATTTGATGATTAATAAAATTTTTACTCTAAAAATTTTTCTTTTTTTAATGAATACCCTACTCTAAAGAGTTGTATAATGAGAGAAGTTGCAGGAACAAGAGTTTTAGATTGAAATAAAATTGTTCTTAATTTGATTTCTCTTCAAAGTTCCTCTTAATGGGGAAAGTCTGTATCCTTTGGAAAGATAGTCTAAATAAACTAGGGCTAGGATCAATTCTGCTTTCAGCCTGCGGTAAAACTGTCATAGACATTTACCAAATAAAATAAAATAATGATCAGCAGTGACTAGCAGGATCAGCAGCTCAGCCAGACTAATAATATTGAAGTCTTGCCAGCCTGAAGAAAAAGGCAACTTAATGATAATAATAAAAAGTTGCACTTGTTATTGTGTGTTGATTTTGTGTTTTCTCCTGAAGCTATAAATTGCAGAATTCAGACTTTTACGAATTTGTACATGAAACAAGGAACGTAAGCTTAAATACTTCTCCTTGGAGATAAATCAATAATTATAGTTCTTTCTTTTAAGCTGATATTTTATACTCTCACAAAAAGGAGAGGCTGTATCAATACTTTAACTTTGGTGTGGTACTCATCCTTATTTAGGTACTTGTTTGTAAGTGTCCTCTGATGATAGTAAAAATATCTGTGATGTTTTTCAAATAGAGCTCCATAGTAAAAAATAACAGGCCATTAACAGTAACTTAATGAGGGTATTTCTGCTTCCTAAGCTTAGAATTTAATGGTCATTTAATTATACATGCCTCATCTATCTAAAATAAGAAATACCACTAAATTTATGATGGGAAATACATCTTTCCCAATAGCCTTTAATCTACTTGCAGTCACAATTAAGAATTTGGATTTAAGTCTCCACATTTGTAATCTAATGTAATCATTAAATACAAATAATAGAATACCATACAATTTTAGAAATTCGATTTTAATTACTACATGGATATCATAAAGTAAGCACATGCTTAATGTAACCCAGGGAAATATTTAGATGGTTTATCTCACTAATGATGTGTGTGTGTGTGTAATACCCAGTTTTAGATAAACGATGAAATTCTATAATTACATAATTTACTGGTCATTAGTTATTTTCATAATTTACTAAGCTGAATAATTTAGATCTTTTTAAGGTGAAATAACCTAGGTAGGCATAGTGACTCATATGACAAAGTCAAGGCGGAACCTTGAGGGTCACACAATCTTCACGTTTCCAACGAGAATACTCAGTTCTTCTCTTTCAACCAAACTATTTTTTCAGTTTCTGTAAATTAGTTCTGGAATTTTTAGGTACTCGGGTAGACCAAGCCTCACTTTATGTGTCTCAACAGCAAATCCTTCCACATTTTAATTCTATTCAAAGGAATGATTTGATTTCAAATAATTCAATCTGTTTACCGTTTAAAATTCCATGACAGAAATAAACTTGCAAACTAATCTTTGGTCTTACTCTTTATTCCCAAATGTCTACTTTAGTTATCTGACTAATATCCTAGACCCTTTCTGTAAAAATTGGATAGCTCTATTTTCATTATCTTCCATCCTGAAGAATGAGACTGATTCCACATCCCAATGCCTCAGAGTATGATGTATTGTACTGACACATCTACTGGATGCTTATCTGGATTTTAAGATGCTCTTCTTCCTACCACATTTTTGGATGCTCTTAATTTGGATTTTAAATCATATCAGGAGTTAAGATTTAACATGTTCAAAACTAATCCATTGCACTTTTGCCACCTTCAGAGCAAGGCCATTTCAGAAATGATACCTGCATACTAAAGCACAGATGCAACCAAATGCATGAGTCAGTGAATCCTGGTATAATGCAGAGGTGGCAAGTAAAGACTGGGTGCCACTGGTTCATGATATAATACAGAGAAAGCTGCAAGACTTGGACTTCAGTTCCCTAATAGTGACAGGTGAGGGACTGCCACTTCCTCAACCATGAATTCTGAAGTTGTAGAACAGGACTGGGTCCCATGTTTTTTTCCAAAATATCACAAGTTTACATTCTAATCCCTGGGCCAGGCATGGTGGCTTACGCCAATAATCCCAGCACTTTGGGAGGCTGAGGGGGGGGCGGATCACCTGAGGTTAGGAGTTCAAGACCAGCCTGGCCAACACGGTGAAACCCCGTCTCTACTAAAAATACAAAAATTAGCCAGGTGTGGCTACTCAGGAGGCTGAGACAGGAGAATCGCTTGAACCTGGGAGATGGTGATTGCAGTGAGCCGAGATCGCGCCATTGCACTCCAGCCTGGGGGACAAGAGTGAAAGTCCAAAAAAAAAAAAAAAAATTTGAATCCCCATTTATACTAGGCACAGAGATGATTCTCAATCAGTGTTTGCCAAATTAGTTGAGCAGAGCAGAAGGTGAGAGTCTACAGTGTCATATAATTTTAGCCTTTGGTAACCAAGTCTTGTACCCTATAAGCCTGGTGCTGTCCTAATCATGCGTACTGTAAGCTTTACAGCCTAAGGATGAGTTTCACTCTTTCAAAGTCTGATGTCCAACCTGCAATTATCCTTGATTATTTCCTCAGTGTGTATTGAGGACAAACCAAGCACCTGCCACTGCTTTTCTCTCTGAAACATTTTCCCAACAAATGTTATTCCTGGCCTTCAGTGTGTGCCTTGTGGTCATTTGTCCTTGTTTGTTCCACAACCTCCTCCAACTATGGACATCTTGTCTGTGAGGGTCTGTACTTACCAGGGGATTATACATTGTCTTCTTTTGAATGAACTTGCAGTTGCATATTTATGAGTACATTTTACTTCGTATTCAGTAATTTCACTAAATTAATACTAATAACTGTTGTCTGTAATCTTTTTGGATTTTCAAAATACACAAAATGTCATATGTAAATATTGACAAGTTAATTTTTTCTCTTTCAATCATTATATCCATTCTTTGTTTTGGTTTTAACTTATTTAAATATCCAGGACTTCCAATAGGATGGGAATAGAAATGGTGATAGTTTATTTCTCTGTTTCATTTCCAGTCTTAATGTGTAAACATTCCACCATTAAATAACTGTTGTAAGTTTTTCTGTGGATACTGATTATCATGTAAAAGAAACCCCATTATATTCCTAGTTTGTTAAGGTTTTTAAATGTGTGAGGTTTGTTTTGCTTAATCAGGAATGTGTGTTGAATTTTATGATATAATTAATTGGCTTTTAAAAATGATTGTGTGATTTTTCTCTTCATTTTCTTTTAATAAGCTACATTACATTGGTACTATAATGCTAAATGAGTCTTGCAACCCTTGGGTAAACTCAAACTGGCTTTGATGTATTATTATTTTTATACAAAATAGTATTCAATTTGGTAATTATTTTTTGGACTTTTATATACAAATTAGTGTAAGAGAATAGGCTTTTGCTTATTGAAATACTTTTTGAAGTATCAAGATATTTCATGCCTATTGAAATCTGTTGGGAAGTATTCCAAATTTTTCTATTTCTTGGTAGAGTTTATGTAGATTAATAACACTAGTGGGGTCTGGGCTGGGCGCGGTGGCTCACGCCTGCAATCTCAGAACTTTGGAAGGCCAAGGCGGGCGGATCACGAGGTCAGGAGACCGAGACCATCCTGGCTAACACAGTGAAACCCCGTCTCTACTAAAAATACAAAAAATTAGCCAGGCATGGTGGTGGGCGCCTGTAGTCCCAGCTACTCCGGAGGCTGAGGCAGGAGAATGGCGTGAACCCGGGAGGCGGAGCTTGCAGTGAGCCGAGATCGTGCCACTGCACTCCAGCCTGGGGAACAGAGCGAGACTCCATCTCAAAAAAAAAAAAAAATAAAAAATAAATAAATAAATAAATAAAAGCACTAGTGGGGTCTGAACTATTTCGGGAGAAATTGTTTTAGAAAATGATTTTTTTTAGCAAATACAAGAATATCTCACTTTTATTTCTTCTTAGGCCATTTTTGTAAGTTCTGTTACGGAAACGATTTGTTCATATCACTTAACAGGTGAAATTCCTATTAAATGCTGTTTCTAATATCCTTTCATCATCTTTTAATAACATTAATTTCTATAATATCCTTTTTTCTATTTCTGATATCGAAAGTTTTTATTTCTTTCCCTTCCTCTATTGAAATTTTTTATTTCCTTATCTTCCTCTCACTTTAATTAGGCCTTAATAACTTTATTAATATTTCAAAGTAAACTTTGGCTTTGCTATTTTCTATTATTGCATATTTATCTGTGTTGTAATTTTTGTTCTTACTTTTTAAAATTATTTTCTCCTTTCTATATTTATTTGAGTTTGATTGCTGTGATATAGTCTAGCTTATAAAGATAGAAAATTCTATTAGTAATTTTTATTTTTTCGTCTAATCTAACAAATCTATTCAAACCTATACAGTTTCCTTAAAGTAAATTCCAATATGTTAAATGTTTTAGTTTTATGCAGCTCAAAATCCTTTCTAATTTCTGTTGTTATATCACATTTGACCCACAGATTATATTTTATAAAGTAATATAATTAATTTTTTTCAATTACTAGTTTAATTGCAACTTAGTTGAAAACATGTCCTGATTTTATAAATTATTGGAAATTAGATGAAACTTGCTTTATTAGGCAGCATAAGATCAACTTTGGGAAAGTACTATCGATACTTTAAAAATAATATGTATGCTTCCTTTGTTGGTACAATTTTACATTAGAAAACTGATTTTCTACTGATTTGTTTTTCTGGCCATTGCAAGTGGTATGTTGAAGTCTTCCACTATTGCTGTGGATTTGCCAAATTCTCTTTTAATTTTTGCCAACTGTTGCCTTATTCATTGTTATAAATTTGGTTCTCTATGATTCAGACTCTGAGACTAGGTTTAGGTGGAGGAGGTTGATTGAATTACACCCTTGGGACCAAAACCTGTGAAAAGAAGAGAAACAAAGCAAAGCTAGGCAGAAGAAGAATTTAAGCTGCAGTGTAAATTCAACAACGGCTTTAGCCAACCTCAGGGAAACTCAGGAGTAATAATAATCACTTAGAGTAGTCCTGAGTAGGGCCAAAATTGTTCATGTTCATTGACCAGTCATTGGATGTGGATAATCTGAGAAGGGTCATCTGCAAAAGAAGTAGATGTATGGGCTTGTAGTTGAAGATTCATTTGCAGAAATTGGGGTCAGAAAGTCCACGTTTGCAGGAGGATCATAGTGGCATACCCCAGTGTCATCTTATATGTTTTGACTGATTCCGTATTGATTGGGTGCATACAAATTTAGACGTGTTATATCTTTATAGCAGATTGACCTCTCAAAAATATAAAACGTCACTTTTTGCCGAAAGTAATGCGTCATCTCTTACAGCCTACTATACCTAATATTAATATAGCTACACCAACATTCTTTATCAAATATGGTTTATCTTGTTCCATCATTTTACTTCCAAATATTTTGTTTCCTTGTATTTAATGTCATCTTTTAGAAGCAACATTTTAAACCTCCAGTTTGCAATATTAATTTTTATTGTAATTTCTAATTCACATTGTTGTAATGTGATTGGTGATACATTTGGTTTCATATCTACTTCTCACTATTTGCTGTCCATATGACATATCTATTTTATGTTCCTTTTGTTTCTCCTTGTTGGCTTCCTTTTAGATTGATCAAATACTTCATTTTAATTTATCATTTTACTTTAATATTAGATGTAAAAGTCTTTAAAATAAAATAATTTTATATATTTTTATTTGATAAATCATATAAAGATACATTCTTTACTTAGTACATTATAATATAAATATTAATTTTCTTTTTTCTAACAGTAATTCTTAAGGCACTATATATAGCTATTACCTCCCCCAGGTTTTAGCACCATTTTACATATATTTAACATGTTTTAAATCAACATATAATTTAACTTCCAAAATGCATTGCAATTATTTTTGTAAGTAAATATTTACATACATTTAGTGCCATATTCAATTTTCATTATTCCTCTTTCTTTCTGCATTACCATGATTCTACCTGGAATCCTTTTTGTTGGAGAGGGCAGGGGTAAAGCACTCAATTTAATCTGTCTTAATTTGAGGCTATAAGCAATTTATTCCACAACGGTTTATCTGGAAATAGATTTATTTTGTCTTCTGATGTGAAGAATACTTAGTGTTTTTAATTCTAGGCGAGAAGAACATGAGGTACAGCATTCCATTGTTTGTGTTTTCAATTTTGTCTTTGAAAATTCAGACGTCCTTATAGGGTTTTTATAGTTTTGGGTTTTACATTTAAGTCTTTAATCTACCTAGGCAGTACCATGGAGGACATAGGCACAGTCAAAGATTTCATGACAAAATCGCCAAGAGCAATTGCAACAAAAGCGAAAATTGACAAATGGGATCTAATTAAACTAAAGAGCTTCTGTGCAGCAAAAGAAACTATCATCAGAGCAAATAGGCAACCTACAGAGTGGAAGAAACTTCTTGTAATCTATCCATCTGACAAAGCTCTAATATCCAGAATCTAAGAGGAACTTGAATTTACAAGAAAAAACAAACAACCCCGTTAAAGAGTGGGCAAAGGACATGAACAGACACTTCTCAAATGAAGACATTCATATGGCCAACAAACATATGAAAATAAGCTCAATATCACTGATCCTTAGAGAAATGCAAATCAAAACTACAATGAGATACCATCTCACATCAGTCAGAGTAGCAATTATTAAAACGTCAAGAAACTACAGATGCTGGAGAAGTTGTGGAGAAATAGGAATGCTTTTGCACTGTTGGTGGGAATGTAAATTAGTTCAACCATTGTGGAAGAAGGTATGGCAATTCCTCAAAGATCTAGAACCAGAAATACTATTTGACCCAGCAATCCCATTACTGGGTATATACCCAAACGAATATAAATCATTCTATTACAAAGATACATGCACGCATATGTTCGTTGCAGCACTATTTATAGCAATAACATGGAATCAAGCCAAATTCCCATCAATAATAGACTGGATAAAAAAATGTGGTATATATTCACCATGGAATATTATGCAGCCATAAAAAGGAATGAGATCCTGCCATTTGCAGGGACACGGATGGAGCCGGAAGCCCTTACCCTCAGCAAATTAATGTAGGAACAGGAAACCAGTTACAACACGTTCTTACTTATAAGTGGGAGCTGAACAATGAGAACACTTGAACACAGGGAGGGGAACAACACACACTGGGGTCTGTCAGGGACTGGGGTGAAGGATAGCATGAGGAAAAATCGCTAATGTATGCTGGGCTTAATACCTAATTGATGTTTGATAGGTGCAGCAAATCACCATGGCACATGTTTAGCTATGTAACAAAACTGCACATCCTGCACATGTACTCTGGAACTTGAAATAAAAATAAAACAAAAAAAATTTCAGATGGATGTCAGCCTTACTTTTGATCTTTTGAAATTAATGTCATTTTTTCGGCTCATTATTCTTTTTATTTATTTTATATTTTAGGGAAAACTATGGGAGTTCAGTCAGTGTTGTGGGAAAAATTATAGAAGAAAAACTATAAAGATAGTTATATGAAATAGACACAAACCTACCTTGAAGGCCGGGAGGTTTGCATAGCGTCAGTAAAAGATTTGGCTGAAGGCAGCCTTATCCTCTTACCTTGAGTTAATAGGTTACAGTAGGCACAAAGGAATGTAAGGGAGTTTATCTAAATAGCTTATTTACTTATGTGGTCCTAAGACCAACCTTTGATCATTCACTGGCAGGATGGCTATCTCTTGGGGGAGGACAACGAGTTTAATTACCCACAGATGTGTTGACTCAAAGCCTTTGTCATTTAATCTGTACTAAATAAATGTGAACTTTGCTGGCTTACTGAGGCCTATGCTGCAAACTTAGGCAGCGGAGCCCCTTAGCCGTGCTGACAGGAAGAATATCTGTCAGTGTATGTCTCTCATCTGTTGCTGGGTCAGGGTCTGAGGGACGGACCCCACAGAAAACAAAATACCTATTGCTTTATTCATAACTGAGACCCTGGAAAAATAACCAGTTAGTATGCTCAAGCAAGATATTGACAAAACTGAATATTCACTTGGTTCTTCTGAAAGTCAAAAAGTTTTATTACATTATAGGTCCAAACTTTTTTTTTAAATTTTACTTAAGTTTCAGTGGTACATGTGGAGATTTGTAATATAGATAAATTGTGAATTACGGGAGTTTGGTATAAAGGTAATTTCACTGCTCAGGGAATAAGCATGGTACCCAACAGCTAGTTTTTGAATGCCCACCTTCCTCTCACCCTCCACTCTCAAGTAGACTCTGGAGTCTATTGTTCCCTTCCAAGTGTGCTCAATATTTCGCTTCCTTTTATAAATGAGAATATGCAATATTTGCTTTTCTATTCTGGCATTCATTTGTTTAGGTTTATGGCCTCCAGCTCCATCCATGTTCTGCAAAGGACATGATCTCATTCTTTTTTATGGCTGCATTTTATTCCATTAAATACGTGTACCACATTTTCTTTATCCAGTCTGTCATTGAATGACGTTTAGGTTGATTTTATGTCCCTGCTATTGTGAACAGCGCTGTGAGGAACATAGTTGCATATGATTCTTTACGGTAAAACAACTTATATTCCTTTGGATATATACCCAATAATGGAATTGTTGGGTCTAATGGTAGTTCTATTTTAAGTTCTTTGAGAAGTTGCCAAACTGCTTTTCCAAGTTTTCCAAACAAATTTACATTCCTACCAACAATATGTAAGCATTCCCTTTTTTCTGCAATATTGCCAGCATCTATTATTTTCTGACTTTTTAATAATAGCCATTCTGACTGGTATGAGATGGTATCCCATTGTTATTTTGATTTGCATTTCTCTAATGATTAATTATATTGAGCTTTTTTTCATATATTTGTTGGCTGCGTGTATGTCTTCTGTTGGAAAGTGTCTGTTCATATCCTTTATAATTGTTTTTTGCTTGTAAATTTGTTTAAGTTACATACAGATTTTGGATATTAGGCCTTTGTCAGATGCACAGTTTGCAAATATTTTCTTCCTTTCTGCAGGCTGTCTGTTTACTCTGTTGATAGTTTCTTTTGCTATGCAGAAACCCTTTAATTTAATTAGGTCCATTTGTCAATTTTTGTTTTTGTTGCAACTGCTTTTGGCATCTTCATCAAGAAATCTTTGCCAAGACCTATGTCCAGAATGGCATTTCCTAGGTTTTCTTCAGGTATTTTTATAATTTTTGGTTTTACACTTGTCTTTAATCTATGTTGAGTTGATTTTTGTATATGATATTAAGAAGTTTTAATATTATTTACATCAGTTTCAATCATCTGCGTATGGCTAGCCTGTTTTTCCAGCACCATTTATTGAATTTGAGTCCTTTCCCATTGCTTATTTTGGTAGAGTTTGTCAAAGAGCAGACAATTATTAGTGTGCGGCTTTATTTCTGGGCTCTGTATTCTGTTGCATTGGTCATGTGTCTGTTTTTGTCCTGGTATCATGCTTTCTTGTTAAGTGTAGCCTTGTAGTTTGTTTGGTGTTGAGTTATGTAATGACTCAACTGTTCTTCTTCTTCTTAGGATTGCCTTGAATATTCAGCCCCTCTTTTAATTCCATGTAAATTTTAGCATAGTTTTTTTCCCAATTCTGTGAAGAATGTCATTGGTAGTTTGATATAAATAGCATTGAATCTGTACATTTCTTTGGGTAGTATGGTCATTTTAACAATATTAATTCTTCCTATCCATGAGCATGGAATGTTTTTCCATTCATTTGTCATCTCGGATTTCTTTCAGCAGTGTTTTGTCATTCTTTTTGTAGACACCTTTCACCTCCCTGTTTAGCGGTATTCCTAGGAATTTAATTTTTGTGTGTCTATTGTGAATGTGATGGCATTCTTGATATGGAACTGGGCTGGTGCATTGTTGGTATATAAATACACTACTGATTTTTATGAATTGAGTTTCTAATCCTGAAACCTTCCTGAAGTTTTTCATCAGATCAAGGAGCTTTTGTGCAGAGACTGTGGAGTTTTTTAAGTATAAAACCATATCATCTGCAAACAGAGATAGTTTGACTTTGTCTCTTCCATTTGGATGCCTTTCATTTCTTTCTTGTCTGATTTCTCTGGCTAGGACTTTCAGCACTGAATTGAATAAGAGTGTTGCGACTGGGCATCCTTGTCTTGTTTCAGTCTCAAGGAGAATGGTTCAAGCCTTTGCCCATTCAGGATGATGTTGGGTGTGGGTTTCTCATAGATGACTTTTATTATTTTGAGGTATGTTCCTTCAATGCCTGCTTTGTTGTGGGTTTTTTTTTTTGTTTTTTGTTTTGAGATGTCGTCTCACTCTGTCACCCAGGCTGGAGTGCAATGGCATGATCTCGGCTCACTGCAACCTCCGCCTCCCGGGTTCAAGCGATTCTCCTGCCTCAGCCTCCCGAGTAGCTGGGACTACAGGTGCCTGCTACCACGCTCAGCTAATTTTTATACTTTTTTTAATAGATGGGGTTTCACCAAGTTGGCCAGGATGGTCTCAATCTCCTGACCTTGTGATCCGCCCGCCTCGGCCTCCCAAAGTGCTGGGCTTACAGGTGTGAGCCACCGCACCAGGCCTGGGTTTTTTTTTCTGTTTTTAACATGAAGGGATGCTGAATTTTACTGAAAGCCTTTTCTGCATCTATTGAGATGATCATATGATTTTTGTTTTTCCTTCTGTTTAGGTGCTGAATCACATTTATTGATTTGCGTATGTTTAACCAAACTTTCAAAGCCTACTTGATCGTGGTGAATTAGAAGTTTAATGAGCTGCTGAATTTGGTTTGCTGGCGTTTTGTTCAGGATTTTTGTGTATATGTTCATCAAGGATATTGTCCTGAGGATTTTGTGTGTGTGTGTGTGTGTGTGTGTGTGTGTGTGTCTGCCAGGTTTTGATATCAGAATAATGCTGGCCTCATAGAATGAGCTAGGGAGGAGCCCTTCCTCCTCAATTTTTTGGAATAGTTTCAGTAGGAATGGTACCAACTTGCTATACATTTGATAGAATTTGACTGTGACTCCATCTGGTACTGGGCTTTTTCTGGTTGGTAGGCTTTTTATTAATAATTCAATTTGGCACTCATTATTGGTCTGTTCAGTGTTTCAATTTCTTCCTGTTTCAATACTGATAAGTGGGATGTTTCCACTAATTTATCAATTTCTTCTAGGTTTTCTAGTTTGTGTGCATAGAGGTGTTCATAATAGTTTCTGAGGGTTTTTTTGTATTTTTGTGGGCTTGATGATAATGTTCCCGTTCACATTTCTGATTGTGTTTATTTGGATCTTCTCTCTTTTTTTCTGTATCAGTCAAGTTAGTGGTCTATCAGTCTTATCAATCTTATTATTCTTTTAAATAACCATCTTCTGTTTCATTGATCTCTTTTATGATTTTTTGCAACTGGATTTCATTTCACTCAGCTAAGATTTTGGTTATTTCTTGTCATCTGCAAGTTTTGGGGTTAGTTTGCTCTTGTTTTTTGTAATTCTTCAATGTGTGATGTTAGGTTGTTAATTTGAGATCTTTTTAACTTTTTGATGTAGATATTTAGCACTGTAAACTTCCCTCTTTACACTGCTTTAGCTGTGTCCCAGAGATTCTGGTATGTTGCATCTTTGTTTCTATTAGATCCAAGGAATTTCTTTATTTCTGCCTTAATTTTATTGTTAACTCAGAAGTCATTCAGGAGCAGGTTGTTCAATTTCCTTGTAATGATACAGTTTTGTGCAATCTTCTTAGTATTTATTTCCATTTTTATTGCACTGTGGTCTGAGAACATAGTTTGTATAATTTTGTGTTTTTTTCTGAATTTGCTGAGAAGTGTCATAGTCAACTGTGGTCAATTTTAGAGTATGTACCATGTGCAAATTAGAAGGATGTACATTCTGTTGTCTTTGAGTGGAGTTCCGTAAATTTATATTAGGTTCATTTGGTCAAGTGTGAGTTCAATTCCCAAATATCTGTGTTAGTTTTGTGCCTCAATGATCTTTCTAATACTGCCAGTGGAGTGTTGAAGTCCCCCACTATGATTGTGCAGTTATCTAAGTCTCTTTGTGGGGCTCTAAGAACTTATGAATCTGAGTGCTCTTGTTTTGGTTGCATATATACTTAGGATAATTAAGCCTTCTTGTTGAATTGAACCCTTTATCATTTTGTAATGTCCTTCTTTGTCTTTTGTGATCTTTGTTGATTTAAATTCTTTTTTGTCTTTAATTAGAATAGCAATTCCTGCTTTTTGTTTGTTTGTTTTCTGTTTCCTTGGTAGATTTTCTCCTTCCCTTTACTTTGAGCCTGTGGTTGTTATTACATGTGAGATGGATCACTGGAAAACAGCATACAGTTTGGTCTTTCATCTTTATTTAACTTGCCACTCTATGCCTTTTAATTAGGGCATTTAGGCCATTTACATTCAAGGTTAATAATGATATGTGCAGATTCGATCCTGTCATTGTGTTGGTAGCTGGATATTATGCAAGCTTAATTGTGTAATTGCTTTATAGTGTCAATGGTCTGTGTACTTAAGTATGTTTTGGTGGTAGCCGGTAATGGTCTGTTTCCATATTTAGCACTCCCTAACTAACCTCTCCTAAGGCAAGTCTAGTAGTAATAAATTCTCTTAACATTTACTTGTCTGAATAGGATCTTAATTCTCTTTCATAATGAAGTTTTTTTTTTTGGCTGGATGTGAAATTATTGGTTTCTTTTCTTTAAGAATATTGAATATATGTCCTCAATTTTTTTCTGGCTTGTAGGGTTTCTGATGAAATATCCACTGTTAGCCTGTGGGGTTCCCTTTGAATTGACCTGCCCCTTCTCCAGCTGCCTTTATTATTTTTGCTTTCATGTTGGCCTTGGAGAATCCATTGACTATGTGTCTTAATGATGGTTGTCCTGTGTAATATCTCACAGGGGCTCTGTGCATTTCCTGAAATTGAATGTTGGCCTCTCTAGTGAAGTTGGTGAAATTTTCATGGACAATCTCCTCAAAAGTTTTCCTCAAAAGTTTCCAAATGGTTTGCTTTCTCCCCCTCTTTCAGCAATACCAATGAGCCAGAGCTTTGGTCTCTTTACATAATCTCACATTTCTCAGAGGTTTTGTTCATTCTTTTTTACTATTTTTTCTTTATTTTTGTCTGACTGAGTTAATTCAGAGAAACAGTCTTTGAGCTCTGAGATTCCTTCCTCAGCTTTCTGTATTCTGTTGTTAATACTTGTGATTGTATTATGAAATTCTTGTAGTGTGTTTGTCAGCTTTATCAGTTCAGTTTGCTTCTTGCTTAAAATGGCCATTTTGTCTTTCAGCTCCTCTATTGTTGATATTGGTTAGACTGAGTTTTGACTTTCTCACTCAATAGCCTTCATTCCTGCCCATATTCTCAATTCTAGGTTTTTCATTTCAGCCATTACTGCCTGGTTTAAGAAACATTGCTGAGGAACAAGCATGGTTGTTTGGAGGTAAGAAGATCTGGCTTTTTGAGTTCCCAGAGTTCTTGTGCTAGTTCTGTCTTATCTGTGTGGGCTGATGTTCCTTCTATCTTTGAAGTTGCTGTCCTTTGGATGGGGATTTTTGCTTTTATCTTCTTTCAATCTTTGGTTGTTTAGTTGTGGTATAATGTGGACTCTGTTAACTGGTATGTTTTGAAAAATTTCAGAGGGCCAAGGCTCAACTCTGAGTTGCATGTTCTAGCTCTGGGGGACTGGCACGAGGTCCCCAGCTTTGTCCCCTGGACCCTTGAAGTTAAGAACCTGCTGCACTGGAGGGGCCAAGATGTTCCTGGTCCACTGGTCCCAATACTCCAGTGGGGGTGCCAGCCAAAGCACTTCATAGAGAAGGAGGTGGCAACAGGGTCCATGTTAGCTTGCATGTGCCAGCAGCTACGGCAGCATGCACATGTGTTGACTGGGGTAAGGCATTGGAAGGAGCAGAGTGGTAGCGTCCATGTATGCATTCATGCCAATGGCAGTGCATCTAGTCAAATTAAATTCAAAACATTAATATCAAGACATCTCCAATAGCATATAACACAGAACAGTGACAACTGCCTATTTTCTTTCTCAGGATCTGCTAGGATTTTCTCTTGTTCCTCTCTTTCCTCACTCTGTAAGGAAATTATGATCTGGACAGGACTACAAGGCAGGCTCAGAGAGAAGTCTTGGTTCAAACACTGGCAGTAATGCTGGAGTAACAAATATTCATCATCTCTGGGTTAGGTGACAGCCTTGGTATGTACCCTCAGATCCATCAGTGGCTGATGTCATCTATGGACTAGTCTACCATGCTCCATCACCAGACACTGCCAATTTCTACCAATCTTATTATTTTTTAGATGTTCATTTGTTCTTAGGTTTTAGACAGTTTCATATGGAAAGCCTAAAACAAACCAAAGTGTTTGAGCGTATTTCATTTGCCTTAGTTTTTGAATTTCAGATTGGTGAAACAAACCTGTTTTCCATAATTAATATCGAGAAAGGCATCCATATGTAAAACAACAAAATGAAGATCTATCTCAATACATAATTAAAAATAAATTATAATTTAATTGTAAACCTATGTGTTAAAAACAAAATTTGTAAGTGTTTTAGAGGGTAAATCTTAGTTGAATAATACGTCTCAGAAGAAAATCTTAACAACTTGATTTAGAGAATTACTCCTCCATCAATGATCCCTCTAACAACAGACAAATACCATAGAGTACAAATAAAACATTGAAAATTCAACAATATTAAAATTGTTAATTTTAATATTATTAGTTAGTTTTAATAACTTTTGTTTATCATTAGACATTCATGAATGAGAATAAAATTAAACTATACAATCAGAATATATAGTTACACTTTACCTACCCATGTTCACACATAAAATGGCATATATTTATAATATTAAAAAATTATTTTATAAATAAAATATTTTTAGAAGACCTCTCAAAAAATTATAGTAAAAACCAAACAGTTTACAAAAGAGAAACATCCAAATTGCCTTTCAATTTATAGGCCTTGGGATCATAGATAATTGTGAATGCATATTAAAACTATAACTTCAAACCATCTCCACCTACCTGATTAGGAAGGGTCAAAATGTTTGTCAATTTCAAGGGATGACAATGGTATGGATTAACAAAACTCTTCATTTACTCCTAACAGAATTGTAAAATGCAGTGACAAAATTGTAAACATAACCTACATGTTCCTATGTGTGTGTGTATGTTATATTGAATTTGAGTTCCTTTACATACTAACACACATCTGTAAATATTTATGGTAACTTTTTTTCTTTTTTTCTTTTTTTTTTTTTTTTTTGAGACAGAGTCTTGCTCTATCTCCCAGGCTGGAGTGCAGTGGCAGGATCTCAGATCACTGCAACCTCTGCCTCCCGGGTTCAAGCAATTCTCCTGCTTCAGCCTTCCAAGTCTCCCAGGCTGGACTGCAGTGGTACGATTTCAGATCACTGCAACCTCTGCCTCCCAGGTTCAAGCAATTCTCCTGCCTCAGCCTTCCGAGTAGCGGGAATTACAGGCATATGCTACCATGCCTGGCTATTTTCTGTACTTTTCATAGAGACGGGTTTTCATCATGTTGGCCAGGCTGACCTCAGGTGATCTGCCAGCCTCCACTTCCCAAAGTGCTGGGATTACAGGCATGAACCACAGCACTTGGTCTATGGTAACATTATTTATATCAGCCCTAAGCTGGAAACAACACAAATACACATGAATAATTGAACGGCTGCATTTTGGTATATTCTTATATAGCAATATTTGCAGTAGAAATATATAATAAAGTACTATGATCAGTGAACACTTATCAATTTTTCTACATTCTGTATGACAAACTTTTTTAGATTTCAAAATGTAGTTGAACCTTAAACAACACTGGGCTTAGTGGTATTGACCCCTTGTGCCAAGAAAAAGCTATGTATCTTTTGACTCCCCAAAATCTTAACTACTAGTAGTCTATTGTTGACCTTATTGATAACATATTATTATATTAATATTATTATATATTAACATATTAACATATAATTAATGAATTGTGAATTTTTAATTTAAAATTTATAATGTAAAAATAATATTTATATATTAATATATAAGGGAAATATATATTAATATCAAATAACATATTCTTTATGTAATATTTATCATATGCTATTGTTTTACAATAAAGTTAACTAGAGAAAAGAAAATGTCATTAAAAAAAGAAAAAAATGTATTCGTTAAGTGAAAATGAATCATCATAAATGTCTTCATCTTAGTCGTGTTTACATTGAATAGTCTGAGGAGATGGAAAAAGAAAAGGGATTGATTGGTCTTGCTGCCTATGGAATGGCAGAAATCAAAAAAGGTGGAGAAGGTAGATGGGAGGCAGGAGAGGCAGGAATGCTCTCCTTACTGAAACTAACCCATGTGTAAGTGGTACCATGTAGTTTTCATTTCAAAACTATGTTGTTCAATTGTCAACTGTGTGTGTATGTGTGTGTGGTCTGTGTGTAAAGTATTTTGTAATATTCATATGCACACATATATTCTACATATTGCATAAATTAATAAAATTTCTTATACACACAGAAATGTAACATATTCCTACATATATGATATTTAATATTAAGTATTTTAATTAAGATGAAGAGTAAAGGATATCTAGCAAAATGGTGAAGATTCTGTCATCACTATTTATGTTTATATATTCATTTAAAAGTGTGCTCATTTTCTGCCTGTATTTAAAAAGAGAAATATTTTCTGTATAGTGCTAATCAACATTTACATTTCAACTTATTCAATTTAATATGCCATAAATTCTAGTTACAACTTAGAATTTTATCTGTATATTTAAAACTTCCTTTTCATGTAAGAGTTTTTAAAGACCATGGCATAACTCTTCAGTAGAATTTTAGACTCCATTTAATTTTTTTGAATTTTGTTCATTTCATCAGCCTGTATTTAGCAATAATGAATACCAATACCAGAAGATTGTCAGGATATTTGACCAACACACTTTTATAAATATTTTTAATGTATCTATCAAAAGTCACAGATACGTCACAAAATGAATTTTTAATTGAACAAGGAACAGATATTACCTATACTTTTTAAATGAGCCTTATTTAAATTGAGGTTTCACGCAACAATTTGTTTTAAAGATTAGGCCCAGCAGACACCTGAATTCCTGCAGAATCATAAATCAGAGTGTGTGTTACTGCTTCACATGAAGGGAAAGAGGATGACAAATAAAAGCAATGTTAATTGACCACAATGAGGCAAAAATGATAAGGTAATTGTAATGTTAAATAGACAGAATTTTTTTTAACAAGGTTTATAAATGTCAGTTTAAAACCACAGGGTAAAATCAATTCTTCTCTGTGATACTTTTAGTATATTAACATAATTCTCCTCTCCTGTCAAATTCACCCAATTTTGTTCTTCCAAAACCTATTTCTATTAAAATAAACCTCATAGCTCTCTGACGTATTATGTCTAATTTCCAGTAAACATTAACAATAGTTTTTGGGAACCCTTTGAAACGTATCTTTTGTTGTTGTAGTACATATTTTAAAGAGCAAAATACAGCTATGATTATTATATGCATACCATGTTAATCAAATACAACCATTTCTGCAACAACTATGTAATAGATAATAATTGACTAATAAAAATATGGTAATAATGTTGATGAAATAATAACCTGTCTGAAAAATTGTCCTTCTCTAAAACTTCCCTTTAGGTTTAAAAAATGTAGACAAACTGCCAAATCAGTTCCAATAATTTTATGTCATTGTAAATTATAGACTATAATTACATTCACTCATCTCTTTCAACATATCCTATATTCACAAGCTTCCAAAATAAAATATTTTATTATAAATAGTTTTAAAGGGGAAGTATATGGCAGACTACATTGACAAATGAGGGTTGGTTTTGTTTTGTTTTGTTTTTTACCCAGCTACTGGAATTATTTAAATCAAATTAAAGACTGAGCATGAAAATACAGTACAGAAATAAATACTCAAAGCGGACTGTGTCAGGCTTTCATAAAGTATAGTAAATGTCATGTATAAAAGGTATACCAGTTATACTAGTAATACATTTGTAGAAGAACACCTGAAATATATAAATATTGTAAATAATGATCATTATTCTGTTTTTACCAGACTAAGTAAATCTACAATTACAATCATTTTAAAGAATAAGCCATGTGACTCTTGATATTCTTTACCCCCAAATTGCAATCTTTTCCCTTTCTGATGTGATCAACCAGCCAAGCCGTTTGCCATTGCTCATGACACAGACACAGACACAGACACAGACACACACACACCCATTTATCTTGTCACAAAAAGTGAATGACCAGGCTAACCACCAGATGTTCTTTACATCATGGTAGGTTCTCTTCACTCTTGTCTTTTAGGCTTTTAGGTTTATCCTTGAACTGGTCTATAGATCATTTGACCTGCAGCAAAATACCAAGCCTACCCATTCATGAACCAAGTCTGATCTTGTTTCTCCATCATCTGTTCACAATGGAATGCCTCAGCTCCAATGCAGCTATAAATCTAAGTTAAGAGGGGCATCAATAGTTGTCTGGGCTACCTGCTCCTGCACCTTATTTTTATTTTCTGATTCTCCTCATAAGCAATCAAGGAAATAACACTTCCATTTTACAATGGATTAATGCTGGCTTCATTTAAACTTTAAATACAGTAAGTCTGATACTTCCAGTTCCTAATGGGCAGCTCTAGCCACATGGTCACTTGATATTTTGTGCTCGATGGTTTGTCTCTACCAAGGCCCAACAGCACGCTCACTATTTATGGACTAAGTACAATACTCTATTTCACTACCTGGTGCCCATATGGTCCCTCTAAGGGTGGAGTAGTGGTGATGGAGCAGTGAAAAGGCTTTAATGTCAATTCAGACTTTTATCCCAAACCCTTAGAGTTTTAGACCCCTGCCCCCTCCTGCCCCCTGCTTCTCTATTATTTAGTTATCTTTGCCAATGCAAAATAGTGAATTTGGGAAAGGACTGAGGAAGTCATTACCATGTATATTTTCTGTGGGGATTTGGATATGGGGTCTAAAGACTGCTTCAGTAATGGAAACTGGGAAAGGAACATAATTTTTTCCTTAAGGCAATAAATCTCAGACTCTTGATCATTTATCCTTGACTTTTTGTTTTATTACTTTTATTTTGGATTCAGAGGGTAAATTTACAGTTTTGTTACATGGGTACATTTTGATAAGAGATATTTAGCATTATCCCCAATCTTGGCTACCTATTTTACCCCCAGGCATGCCTTCTATTAATTTTTTGAACCTCTACTGCCACTTTAAACTTGCTGTGCGTTGTAAAATTGTATGCACCATGTTTCTAATTGTTAAGCATCAATATCTGGCCTCTAATATGTCAGGATCCTATAATCCCCATTGGTATCAGATTCCCTGATTATTTAAATAACCACTTGCTGTTAGTTTCAGCCAATAATAACCTTCACAATTATGACCATGTGCTCTTCACCAACATATTACTTATTACTTTGTTTGGCAAATTTTGCTTAAGATAAACCCTGTGGTGCATAGCTGGGTTTCTACATACCTATGACTTCAATGACTGCTGGTATAATGTAACATGTCTCCCTTAACAAGCCTAATCCTCTCTGCCTTTTATCCATCTTATACCATCTGCTATTGAAATTCTCACATTTCTATATCATTTAATGAAGCATATCCCATTTTTCAAGCTTGCAAGAGCCAAACTAAAATCGTTCAGCATTATCTACTGGGTTGCTTGTCAAAGTGATCATTTGTACATCACAGGAGTATATTCTTATGGTGATAAACTCTCCCTTATCTAACATTATGTCCTGCTCTCTGTTGATTCCTGCCAGCACATATTGGCTAGGTTTTACACTGTTTCAGGCTGTATTTCCTTCCCTTGCATAGGTAGCTCAGCATCTAAGAGCATGGCTGGGGTATGCTGTAAAATAACTCTGGTTGTAGGTCAAACAGCCAGGAAGAGAGATGGGGGTAGATCCTGGGGAAGTGTTTGTCTTGAAAGACAGATGCCTCTGCATCATTAGGCCCTAGACTTTAACAAGGAAGGGCCATTTCTATAAGCCCAGAGTCTTCAGGAGTACCTGGAAGTTTATTATTTTCTAATGTACAACACAGATGAAACCACCTCAAATACAACATCCTGTTCCTTTTCAATCAGTGCCCATTCCTTCTTAAAGCAGACCAACTAAATTTGGAAATTTAATCTTATCTGGTGTTCTGCTAGCCTTAACACTACCTCAGACAGATCCATAGCAAGATTTTGTTGGAGATGAAAAAAACAAGTAATGCTAAGAAAAACTACATAGAATTCCATCAGTCTCTCCTTGTATCACTCCCTTCTCCCCAGCCTATGCTTAATATCATCATTAGGATACAGAAGATAATATAGAAAATTCAGACCTCCTTCTTATCTCAAAGAGGACAAAAAGTATAAACAACGCCTCAACCTAAGACAGACAAATAATTCCCCAGAAATTTTGGAAAGAAAGTTACGGAGTCACAAACAACAAATCAAAGTAGAATGAAAATAGTGTACAACCATCAATAAAGAAAACTGAAGAAAATATAACTCAGTAAACGAAATAGTACATTTAATGATTACTTCAGGCTATAAAATCTTAAAATGAATTAAACAAAACAAATTAATGACATAAGATTAAAAAACAACAGGATTAAATGAATTAAATGATAAGTACCTAGGAAAATAAACTGAGAGCCAAAAACAGTATCATTAAAGACACAAGTAATAAAGCAGAAACAGTAAAGAAATAAGTAGCCATTACTAAAAACCTAAGTGTGGGCATAAGGGAAAACTGCAAAAATTATGGTCTCACAAGACAAAGAAACTAAAATAATTAGAGATTCAAAATTCATTAAAGTTAATATCCTGCTAACTTGTTGTAGCATAAAATGAAGTTCGGATTTATAAGATTTTAGGAAAATTCTTTAATTCCAGACAATGATAACTCACTACTATAAAATATAATATTTTGTAGCATGCAATAAGTTTTTAAAGTTATCAGCAGGGTAAATAGTCTGAGTCCTTTATAATATGCTAATTGACAATTTCATAAAAGTCCCCAAATGTAGATAAAGTGGGTCATGGGTTTAACTTGGGTGTGGCTGACTGAGAAATCAGCAGAGAAGAGCAGGAGACAACTTTAGATATCGATGGCAAAAAAGCAGAAGGGAAAAGACATAATCAGGGCTGTACTGCCTCTGGAGGCTCTGGGGAAGAATCCATTCCTTCCCTGTTTGTAGCTTTTGGTGGCTCCAGGTGCACTTTGGAGTTTCTTGGCTTGTGGTCACATGGCTCCAATATCTGCTTCATCTTCACGTTGCTTCTCTTCTGTGTGTTTGTGTGTCTTTACTTTTTATGTTTCTTACAAGGATATTTATATTGGATTTAGGGTCCACTATATAATCCAGAATCCAGAATTACCTCATCTCAGAGCCCTGAAGTTAATGATATCTTTGAAGACCTATTAAAAAATAATAATGTAGCATTCATTAGTCAGAGAGATTAGGATGTGAATATATCTTTTTAGGGGAAACCATTCAGTTCAGTACACTGGAGAAAATATTATTTAAATAAATCTCTACTGTTGTACACAAAATGTCAAAAATACTAATTGGGGCTTGCTCTTGGGAAAAAAAGTCCATGAAAGATGTATAAGTTACCATTTGCTATTTCTTTCTAATATATGTATACTCTGCTGAAGTTTATGTACACTATTAATTGCATTTTAATACCTTCAGTTGGTTGTATTATTTTTCATTTTAATATTTTGTCCAAAATTTATAGGAGTTGCAGGTGGGAGGGTTTATTTGACAGGCGTTATTCCTTCATTACATAAAGCCAAAAATCCCAAAATCCATTTAACTTGACTCTCTTGCTGTCCAAATATTAGTCTGTCTGAAAAGACTATCAGAAGCCCCTCGGAGCTTGCAACAAAAGCAGAACCTCAGTCTCCATTCCAGGCTGACTGAAACAAAGTCTGCATTTTCACCAGATCACCAACTGATTCTTGGCATATTAAACTTTAATTGCTATTATTAACTAAAATATACTGTCTCCTTAGCACTTACACACACATACCCTATATAAGAGTCATTATGATTTTCCATATCTCTTAACCATAGGAAAATATCTATGTGTGTTTGTGCCAGGAAGAGTGAGAAAAATTTAGAATATTGGAAACAAAATTTGGGTCATACAGATTATATAGTGTTTGTTGTCAAAGAGTAATTTGAACTAATTACGTGTGTCCGTCAACTTTTTAAATGTTTTCCTAATTATGTATCATTTTGAATGTTTTAAGATTTTTGTTACAAACATATTAAAGAAGCAAAATTAACTATTTTTTGCGATTTTTACTATTATTACTATTACTTTTACTATTATTGTATTACTAGTATTGTTAGTATTATACCATCATTACTTCTAGAATGTTTAATCTAGAAACAATCGTAGAATGACTTTATTGACTGTATTATATAGTTCATAAAGTAATATTGAACTTTAAAAATGCAACTGTGATTTTACTTCTATTTATCTTTAGAACTACATACTTGCATATATAAAGTTATATGCATATATTTCACTTGATACAGTGTAAAAATTGTATAACATCATGGTATATCAAGTCCTTCTCCAATTTATACTTTTTTATTGTAATCTTTTCACTCAAAAATTAATAACCTTCTTGCTTACACTTGGTTTTGAAACAAAACATTATTGTGTGTCTTTTCCTTCTATCTTATTCCAGATTACAGATAAGATGAAAATTACTACTGCATGGCTCATGTCAAAACTCTATGACTCTGAGTTATTCGTAGCCAAATTATGTGTAAGGCTAGTCCCACTACAACCAAGTATGTGCTAAAATCTTAGGGTCTTCAGAAATTAAGATGAATGTTATGCCCTAAAGGAAATCAATTGCTGATTATTTAATTTGGGTAGCTCCTTTGCAGATTTATTATGGGCAGTGAAAAAACTAAAACTAGAATAATGGTACATTTAGGAATGAGTATCTGCTTAAGTAGAAATAGTTTGGGGAGGACAAAGAATATATAAATATATATCCCCTTTGTATCTTCACAAAACATTTAATTATTTGATTTTAATTTTCATGTATCTATCTGTATATCTGTAGCTGCACCTATAATTTATCTATCTATCATCTATCTATCTATCTATCTATCTATCTATCTATCTATCTATCATCTATCTATCTATCTATGTATTTAGCTAGCTAGCTATCTCTCATTACTTTGGGGAGGGGTCATTACTCATGTTAAAAAATGTTTTTTGAAGAAAGTCTTTAACCCTTATTTTTCTGGAAGGGTGATTATCTTTAAAATAGAGAGGTAAATGTCAATGTGATTTATAAGATGTGTGAGAAAGTAATTACAACAGAGGTTAATTGACATTTATGGAATTGTACTGACATATAAACTTTCAGAAAAGCCAGGGTATATTTTACCAAACACAGCCAACTCCCTTTCTATCTTTATTTACACTGCAGACAGAAGTCTATGCACATACTCACACAAATAGACACAAACATCATTTCATTTCTCAAAGTGTGAATATTGGTTTTGTTTTTATTGGTTTGGTAGTTTTACTGATTTTCATAATGAAATGTTATACTTATATATAAATAATAGAAATGATTCTTTCAAAGAGTGTTGAATAGTTTCTTTCTTGTAGCTTCTTTCATTCTACAGTTGCTGCTTCAGAATTCTTCTATTATCTTTAAGCTTCTCCAACAAACCCTTTTATATTTCAAAATTTGATGAGGCACTGGTGCCTGGACATGGCTTACCTGCACACTAGATCTTATGTTTGCTTATTTTTTTCTTTCCTTTCAGTATTTATGGATTAAATAGTATGAAATTTGGTATTTACTTTAAAATAACAGCTGAGAGCAAGAGAGAGGAGGAAGCATAGGATATGGTGATGAAACAAGATTAACCATACGTCGAAAACTTGAAACTAGGTTAGAGAAATATAGAAGTTTCTTATATTATACTTTATACTTGTATTTATAAGTGTATTTTAATAGAAAATTTAAAAATATCTACTTGGTAATCTGCATTCTCTTCTACATCTCCTACTGTCTTCTTCTTCCTGGATATATTCCTTTCTTCAGTCAACCCCATCTTATTCATAAATAATTTGTATATATTTTACTTACAAAATACATCCCAAATGTAATCACTTATTACTATCTTAACTGGAAAAATTCATCAAGGCTTCTCTTCTTAAATGGTAACATTAGCATTAAAATATTTTCTATTATTACCAATCTTAAAAAAATTGAGCATCCCAGTACTTAGTACTTAGTACTTATTCAAGATGCTCTTTTCTTTTCTGTCTATATTAGAAGTTGCTGATTTGGAATATATATATGTATATATATATGCACACACATATAATATTTTATATTATATACTATATATTTTATATTTTATACATTATATTATATTATAAAATTTTTTTTGTGTGTATATATATATCCCTCCCCAAAGTAATGAGAGATATCTTGCTAGCTAAATAGATAGATAGATAGATAGATAGATAGACAGATAAGTAGATAGATAGATAGATAAACTATAGGTATAGATAAACTATAGGTATAGCTACAGATATACATGAAAATTCAAATCAAATATATATGCATATATATTACATATACACATATAAAAATATATATATATGTATGTATAGCTTGAGACTTGGTATTCAAATGGCTTATTTTCTTGTTTTTGCCACATGGATGACTTCCAAATTTGGAGTCTTATGTCATGAGTTGATTTCTTATTTTGCGCTTATAAAAACATACGTGCAAATTCTCTGCTACTTCACTCCTGCCTATATTAGTAAATTGTACCATATTATTTCTCCTGTGTCAGTCAAGAAAGCTAAAAATTCATCGATTTGTTCCTTTCTGTCACTCTGCCCCATCCAATGCATAAGTCAATTGTATATATTTTACTTACGAAGTACATCCCAATTTCTATTTTAACTGCCAATATTCTATTCTCAGATTTTTTATAAAATACCTAGATTATTTTTACAGTCTCTGAATTGGATGCTAGTCTTGGATCATACCTACGCTTCCAATTTATTTTCTTCACAGTTGACCTAAATTAGTTTTTGTTTGTTTGCTTGCTTGCTTAAATGTAAAATACAAAAGTTAAGTTATATCAATAATTACAATTCTTCAATGGCTTCTCATTGCACTTAGGATAAAATGCAAATTCCTTAATGATATCCTCAAGGTTTTGGATGCTCTGGTTCACAATTACCTCTGTGACTTTTGGCTCTCACTCATCTCTGTTAACAAACAAATTTGAGCCAATTAACTTTTGTTTGTTTTTATATCCTCAAATGTGTCAACCTCTTCCTATTTCAGAACATTTTGCTTTACTGTTCCCAAATTCCTAGAAAAGTATTTCATTCTACTGTTTAAATGATTATATTTATATTAACCTTCTCGTCTTAGTTTAAATGGTAACTTTTCAGAATTGTTTTGTCTATCTTATCTAAAATAATTCCCCTCATAAATGCTTTTTTACAAACACTGTTTCCTTAACTACGCTGCAGTTTAAAATAGTTCACTCAACTCATTACTCGGTTTCCCATGCCTCCCTTTCTAAATTGTAACCTTTAGGAGGCAGACATATTTTTATTTAGTGCCTAGAACATTACCTAATGGCTTGTATCCCAGCACTTTGGGAGACCAAGACAGAATTATCACTTCATCCCAGGAGTTCAAGACCAGCATGGGCCAAAGAGTAAGTCCCTGTCTCTAAAAAATTAAAAAATAAAGAAATAAAGTAGTTGAGCATAGTGGTGCATGCCTGTAGTCCCAGCTACCCAGGAGGCTGAGGTGGGAGAATCAATTGAGCTGGTGAACAGAGTTGCAGTAAGCTATGATCACACCACTGCGCTCCAGCCTGAGTGACAAAGTGAAACCCAGTCTCTAAAAAATAAAATAATAATTTATGTATAATTAATCTTTAATGTATTTGTTGAGAAAATGCCAAAAATCTTAGATTTCTGTTTCCAGGAAATAAAATTATTAGAGAACATTTCAATATTTATCTGGGTGGTAATCAATATGCAGTATAAGCTCATCTAAGGAATGAGCTTACATTTTCAAATATATATTTATATATATTCAAATATATATTTAAATATTTAAATTAAATAAATGTATTTGAATATTTAAATTAAATAAATATATAAATACATAAATATATAAATACACAAATATTTATATACAAATATATAAATACATAAATATATAAATGTTTATACATAAATACTTAAATATATAAATGTTTATTTATACATAAATACATATATAAATGTTTATACATAAATACATAAATATATAAATGTTTATATACAAATAAACATTTATATATTTATGTAAATAAATATAAATATAATTTTCTATTTTTAAAAACAGAAACTATTTTTAAAAATGTATTTGCAAATTTTATATTAAGATAAAATGATCACTTTAATGAGCTGCACTAATAGGTTCTTTAGGAGTAAAGAGGAATTTTTTAAAATCAAATTTCTGGCATTTACATTGGAAAGTGGTTTAAGTTTTTTTTTTTTGATATGGTGGCTTGTGTTATCCAGAAAGGTAGAATGGATGTGAACACTACCGTTACCTATAGAACTTTATAGTTCACAAATTGATTTTTACACACATTATTATATTTCATAATATAAGACATTATATAATATAACATATTATATATTACATATTATAATAATGTGTATAATATATCATAATATAACATATATTTATATATAATTAACATAATTATAATTATAACATATTATAACATTATATTATATAGCATATAATGTTATATAATATATAATATAATATAAAATATTATGTTTTATAATATAAAATAATAATAAAATAATTTTTTTTCCTATGGATCAAGAATTTCACTTTGAAAGAGTTTTAATGACTTGACCATGTCCACAGAATTGGTACATAATGGAGACATGTCACGAGTAAATGTGAATGCCTTAAAAATGGGCAAAAGATTACTAGTAGTCCTTTTAATAAGATGTTGGGTTTTTTCAAGCATTTTTTTTTACTTAACCTAATTCTATAAAATCTACAATGCTCATTCTCCTTGACTACAACTCTACAAGCTGTAGGACACCAAAGATAATGCACACTTTTGTTGTCCATAGAAATGCAAATGACAGGTAGAAATAGAATTGTTTTCTACCCACTTGAAAAGTCAATTTCAAAAATTGTGTTTTACACCCTTATAGATCTTAAATATTTTGCATCTGTTGGCAAATGCATTTGGCATTCCTGATTGTCTATATATGTGTTTGCTCTTCAGACTCTCCTTTCAACAGACTATGACATTTTCTTAGTTTCCTCACTAATTTATGTGTTACATAGAAGATTTGATAGGTAATAATAATACAAATGTCATACATTTACCTTTTTAAAAATTACCCCTAGGAGCCAGCACACAAATTCTAAGTGTCTGACTAGTGATTTTTTTTTTTTTGCTCTTCCCATTCATACCCTAGTTACTTGTCAGTGTGAGTTGTTTTTATTAGGGATTCTGCCTAAATATAGGGAACTTCATTTGGAAAGGATTCAATACGGCAGGAGAGAGAACAGAGAACAATCCTTTTGATGCCTGCCAAACATGTTTTGTTTAAATTCCCCTTTGTGTATGAATAATTCCTGATATTCCTTACACTCAGCTAATCATACTTTGTCAGAATCTGTTGGGAACTGTTATAGGTAGACAGATAGGCATGAGTGGGACAGGAGAGGGCTCTCCCCCTTCCCACTAGAAATGTCTAGTGATAGTTTGGCAGTTATCGTATTGCTTCTGTAAAAATGATAATTCGGCAACCAGAAGAGATAATCTCCTGATGACACACATCTCTTAACATTAAAAATGTTAACTGAATGCAGACCCCAGAGAGAAGCAGCTTCCTGGGCACTCACATTAAGAGACAAAAATGGCAAAGTATGATCTTCTGGGTACACTCCACTGGAAAAAAAGGAAGAAAGCCTCAGACGAACATGCATGTAACTCCCTAAACACACTGAGTGTGCTCAATCCCCAAGGGTAAGGAAGGCACTGCACATGAGAAAGCCCACCTTAAGGGAAGAATCATAGGAAAGTGGAGAGCCTATAAAGTCCCAGGATCAAGGTTAAACGTAGCTTTGTCTCTCTCTTTGACCTTCAGGTACCCACTTGGATCTTTTTCAAGCACACATTCCTTTCTTTCCTGTTCTAAAGCCTTTTTAATAAACTTCCATTCCTGCTCTGAAACTTGCCTCAGTCTCTTTTTCTGCTTTATGCCTCTCAGTCAAATTCTTCTAAGGAGACAAGGAATGAAGTTGCTACGGACCCTTACGGATACGCTGCTGGTACCTCAGGGTGATCCGGGTCTCTTCCACCACTAACAGGAACCAAGTGCTTTTATAGTGTTATTGTCACAGATTTAAAATGTATCGCCAGCATTGACAATTATCTGACTAGCGTCTAGAATTGATTATGAAATACAGCATGCCTTATCAAGCAGCTTTTAAGAATGTAGCCCTTGGGACTCCAAACAAGAAGTAAAATTCTTTAAGATTTAGTCACTTTAAGATTTAGTCACACATTTGGAGAGAGAGGCTATCTACAGCTTGGTGCAAAAGTAATTGCAAAAAAAGTAATTTCCACCAAACCTAAATAGTTATGACTGAGACTAATCCCATTTTGATGACACAGGATTTCCCCATGTCTTTAAAAAGCTCATTCATTTGTGATTTGGAGTATTTATGTATTACCCATTCAAGTTCATTAAAGACCTTCCAGATTCTTTAGATCCTAGTCGCATCAATGATGCTTGCTGCTTGGAAATCCACTTAGAAGCAATGCATCACTGTTCCCGTGGACAAAGCCTACCATCACAAGAAGGATGTAGTAGCAAACACCAGTTTTCTGAATTACCCTAACTGCGGGATAACAGAAGTAGCTTTTTGTTGTTGTTGTTGTTTTCTTGAAACATGATCTTGCTCTGTCGCCCAGGCTGGAGTGCAGTGGCACGATCTCAACTCACTGCAACTTCCACCCACTGGCTCAAGGGACCCTCCCACCTCAGCCCCCTGAGTAGCTGGGACTATAGGTGCATGCCACCATACCCTGCTAATTTTTGTATTTTTTGTACAGGCAGGGTTTCACTATGTTGCCCAGGCTGATCTTGAACTCCTGGGCCCAAGAAATGAGACCACTTCAGCCTCCCAAAGTTCTGGGATTACATGCAAAAGCCATGGCACCTGGACATGAGGAGTCTTTTTTTCACTGTGATTTTTACTAGACTTAAACTGTGCTGATTTCCATTACTAAGGGGATAGAATAAGCTTCTCTTCTGTTCTGTGTTGCATTTTGTCACTTGAATATCCGAGTGGGCCAGTCAAATCTGTGATTTTAAAATAACTCATGTAGGAGCTAATAAAATTGCTTTTTTATAAGGGATTGAGAGGAAGACTACTGAGGGATTGCCATTATAAGATTCAAATAATATATGCCCACCATTCTATTGTTGCCCTGTCCATTCTCCCTACCTCACCCTTATCCTTCACTTGACAAACCTTATGCTCACTATGCACCCTTTTCCTAATCAGATCAACCCACGCAGATGTGCATGAATGATTTGATGCTCAGGAAGGTCTCATATTCTTCATAAGTATTCATGGTCGTTTCCTAAGGAGCTTTGCTGTAACGGTTTCCTATGGTGCCATAACAAATTACCACACACTGGTGATTTAAAATAACCCAAATTTATTTATTTTCTCCTATTTCTAGAAGCCAGAAGCAAAAACAAACTAAAGTATTGACAGGACCAGGCTCCCTTTGGAGGCTCTACCATAAAATCTGTTTCGTTACCTTTTCCATCTTCTAGAGTTGCATTATTTGCATGCCTTTGCCCATGGTTCATTTCTTCATCTTCAAAGCCAGCAACATAGTTTCCATTATCTCTTCTCCCTTTGTGTCATATTCATATTTTTCTTTCTTAATTATATCTGCAAATTTACTTTTGCCATATAAGGTAACAGTCACAGGACCCAGGTATTAGTACCCGGATATCTTTGGAATTCATTTTACTTGCTTACCTTTCACTACTGTCATTGTTGCTGCCAAATCATCAGACAACAAATTATCAAACCCTTGTCAGTGCTTTCATGCAAACACATCCAGAGGAGATTAAATGTAAAGTTAAGGAAGTGAAAATTAACAGCAAAAACTAATAAAATGGAAGTATCACATACTACCAACAATATATTAATCAAAAATTATGCTAAACAAATACAATATTTTTCATTTCTCAATAAAGAGAACACAATATGTCAAAATGAAAAATAAATTTTAATTGCTTAAAAATAAGATGTCAATCAATATTTCAAAAGAACAAGCAGAAATTTACAATATTTTCAGAATGCCGGGGGAAAAATATGTGAATCAGAAATAGCAGATAATGAACAAAAGTTTGACACATTACACACAAAGCAAAATTGACCATGGTCCCAGAAATAACTGCTGAGAAAAATAGAAGTTCATATGCAAAGTTACATAAGAGCTGAGAAATGAATTCAGTGAAAACAACAGATGAAGATATGATAGCACAATGCTTATTTAAAAAAGAACTTTATCTGGAGACTTATTCAGAAATAGAAGGATATAAAAGAGATTACATAAACTTATATAGACTTTAAACTTTCACAAAACATTGAATTGAATCTTCCAGTATTTCTATTAAATAGGAAAATATTTTCTCTAGAATTCTTGGCAGAACCACTAAACCTCATGTTAAAAGCATTTGCTAATATTTACGGAAGGTTAGCAAAAGACTGTTGAAGCAACTAAATCTTAAAACTTTCACATTATATATTAAAATATGATATTTCATAGCAATTTGTATTTATACATTAACCTGTTTTGAGACTTGCTATAACAAAATACCACCAGCTGGGTAGCTTAAGCATCAGAAATTCACTGTCTCAAAGTTCCAGAGGCTGGGGGTCTAAAATCAAGGTATCAGCAGGGTTGGTTCCTTCTAAGGACAATGAGAGGAAATTTTTGCCACGTGTCTCCCTTAGCTTCCAGGAGCCTCAGGCATTCCTTGGTATGTGAATAATATGCTTCCTGTGTCTTCACATCTTATTCGCTCTATTCATGTCTGCCTCTGTATCCAAAATTCTTTTTTTTACATTGTTGTGAGGTTTTCTAATGACCTCATCTTAACTTAATCATCTTCAAGGACCTTATTTCCAAATAAGGTCAAATGTACAAGTATAGGGTAAAGGACTCCAACGTCTTTGTTGGACACAATTCATTTATTCATTTGTTTGGACATCAGCCAGTTTTCACTAACAGAGAAGTCATCAAAGCCGAGATTTTGATAAAAATTACGGAGGAAAATATTAAAACTGAGAAAAAATGTTTTCAGTCCTTTCTCCCAAGAATTGGGATAGGACCAAGATTAATCTATTCTAAGCAGTGAGATAAAACAGTCTAGCTTATTAAAAATATAAATTTTAAAACAATTTTATTTTGACGGAATGATGTTTTTTAAGCTAGAATGCATTAAGATGGATTTCAAGTGTTAATGATAAAGCCACAAACTAAACTACAAAGGTTTATCTATGCACATAGACTCATATATACATGGTTTGATTAAGACACATTTTCTTTTCATTATTTCACAAATTTCACTTGAGAAAAGGGGTAAAAATTCTAATCCAGTTTTTAAGACTTTTTAACCAAAACTTTTCTCTAACATTTTTATGGATGTTAAACATTTTTGTTTAAATAATATTTTAAAAATTATTGTGATAATGCTGGAGATTTCTTTTGTATTTTACAGTTTCCCCTGCTGTACAATTCTCCTCAATTTCTCTTCATATTATGCCTCCCAAATCAGCTAGCTTCCCTACCTTCAATTGAGAATCCAATTGTCTGACCCCAGTGTAGCTCTCAGGTCACTCTTATGGACTCAATAGTTTGTGCTTTCCTACATTATCTGACAACCTCAATATATTATTTCTAACAGATTATAAGTTTATACTATTCAAGCCACTGACTTTTTGAAAATCAAAATTTGCAATTATTTCCCGAGGTCCCATAAATAGGGCAAAAACTTCACATTTTCTTTCTCAGGCTCTAGGCTCTATACAACACTTTGCCATTTGGTCATGAATTGATTCTTTTAATATTTAACTGATGTTTACTTGGTGCATATTGTTGGTTATGTATTGTTCCAGTTGGTTCTATTTCTTGCTTCCAGAGAGATAATTAAAACATAAGCACATTCAAATCCCAGGATTGCAACACCAGACCTGCTCAATTTTGATAGCTAGGGTGCAGTTCGCTTTTGGGGGTGATCACCTACATTTACAGGTGAGCTTGTATAATCCACTGCTCTATTCTAAATCAAAGCAGGAAGGCATATTCTGCATTAAAGCAGAGCAATGGATATTAAGAGCTCACTTTTAAGTGGTGGCAATTTTAGACAGGAAGACATAAATTCAAGGACTATAAGTTATTGAATAGGCCACACTTGTGCAACAACACAGCAACCATACAGATAGATATCAATGATACATATACTGTGTTAGATCTGGGGAAATGTCCTGCAACTAGCAGGTCCGAGCACTGGATAGGGTGCTATTAACCATTTCATGCTGTTTAGATATTCCTGAACAAAAGATCATGATTTCATCATCTTTTTCATAATGGCCTTTATAGGACACAACAAAAATAAATGCCTAGAAATCCTACCCCAGGAAAGTATGATCAATAAAAGATATTCAATCCTCTATAATTTTAAAGATCATGAATCCTTTGGTGTACAAATTTTTGAGTAACTAATGTAAGATCATCTCAGGGCTAAATAAAGGAGACAGAGTGTCCAAACTAAGTTACTTGTGGTGAAAGAGTCCTCACAAAGGCAGGCAGTGTGTCAGCATAACTGAAATAAATAAAATCCTTTAGATTTTTCTTGTGAATTATCTGTAATTTAATTTTTAAAATTTATTCTATGTGTGCGCTTACCATGAAAAGTGCTCATCACTTTGTTAGCACTGGCTATTATTGCATATAAAATGAGTGGCTATAATATTATATAATAATTGATATTGGCTACTGTATTAGTTGGGGTTCTCAGAGAAATAGAATCATTAGGATGTGTGTGTGTGTGTGTGTGTGTATGTAGAGAATTTTTTTTTAGGGGATTGGCTCACAAGATTGTGGAGGTTGGCAAGTCTCAAATCTGCATTGCAGTCCTCCAGGCTGGAGCCCCAGAGAAGTGATGATATTGCAGCTGAGGTCCTAAGGCAGACTGGAGGCAAAATTTCTTCTTGGCATACTCAATCTTTTTTTCTTAAGACCTTCAACTGATTATATGAGGCCCACATACATTTTGGTGGGTAGTTTGCTTTACCAAAAGTCTACTGAGTTAAATGTTAATCAGATTTAAACAATATCTTTATAGCAACATCTTGACTGATACTTGACAGAACATCGGGGCACCACCATTATAATCTAGTCAAATTGACACATAGAAGTAACCATCACAGCTGCTTATTATGTTTCTATAGGGTAACTATAGGGTACCTATTTGTTCTATAGGGTACCACTTCTATCTTATTTATGCTTTTTGTTCATAATAATATCATTATACCTAGAAAATAAAAAATCATATAAAAGCTGATGCATAAGTGTGTGTTAAAACCTAATTATTTGGTGTTTCCAGTTTTTAGAATTTTCCTGCTGGCAAAAATTTATCTGTAGACCCCGGATCAATACTTACAAGGCTTTCTCAGTCATTCATAGACACGTATAGAGTGGCAGAAAATTTGAGTCACCCTGACATACACATTTCCAGTTGAAGTCTAGTAAGGCAATCTTCTGCCTTCTTGTTTCAATCCTCATCCTGTAAACAAGTGTCTTTTTCAAAGTCTATCTAGTACCACATTTTTTACATTTTTGTACTCTTATAATGTTTCTTTTTAAAATGACCCTCAAGTGTAGTGCTGAAGTGCTGGCTAATATTTTCATGATCAACAAGGCTATGATGTGCCTTACAGAAAAAATACGCGTGTTAGAAACACTTGGTCAGGCATAAATTATGTTGTTGACTCTGAGTCCACTACTCTTGAGTCAACTATGTGTATATATGTATATGCATATGCATATATCCACACACACATACACACACACGCACATATACATGTATATTCAATAATATGTCTTTAAACAGAAACACATATAAAATAAGGCTATGTGTTAATCAGCTGATGAAAATGTTGTGACCAGAGTCTTGTAGGAATCTAATCCTGTATTTTCCCTGGGAGTAATGCTTTACTATTCACCAATTTGGTGTTCATGGTGACTTTATAAAACCTAACTACTATGAATAAAGAGAATAGCCTATAGAAATTCATTTTCTAATTGCATTAATGTTATCTATGTGTGCTTAACGTGTATCATTGTGAGTTTCAGAAACAATTTACTCCACGTACACTTTGGAAAAAAAATAAGTGGGTAGCACAGATCCAAGGTTTATAGGTGAAGTGTTTCCACAGAGGATTCCAAAAGGACATTTATGACAGAATTAGCTTATCTCAATGTCACGAGTATGTAAGACATTAATGGAAGATTTTTAATATATTCAAATTTTTGACTTAGAATTTTAGTTAGATGTTGAGGGAGCATCGTGTCACCTTCCACCACTCCCAGGCAAATTGAGTAATGTTATAGAGAAACCAATATGAAATTTGACACATCTTTGGGAATTTGGAAGATGTAGAGATGGTACCTGGAATGAAAGTCTGAGAGTTACAGGCTTTGACTAGAGTGATCTGTGATAGCAGAACAGGGTGAGTGAGGCCTGTTTGGAAGAGACCAAGCACTTTCACTAACTATACAGTGAACCAGCCATGAGTTATTATAAACCATCCTGCCCTAGAGAGTTTCATACTGAGGGGAATTAAGGGGAACTTATGGTCACTATTGATTAATGCACCATGGGCATGAAGGAACCATAGGTGGAGGCCATCATCAAGGACCTCTTCAAAAAACATACACAAAGTTCCTCATTATAGAAAAAAATATTCATTTGAGCATACACGACACAGGGCACTGATTTTCAGGATGCAACTGTAAGACCTTTATGCTCCCTTCCTCTTTCTTCAGGAAGAACCTAGTATGTTTCAACTATCTATTAATAGTGTGTAACAAATAACCTCCACACTGACTGGCTTAAATCAGCAACTACTTACTATTTCTATGATTCTGTGAGTGTTAGGGGCTCAGCTGAAAGGCATTTACTGATATCACCTGGGGTCAATCAAGGGGTTGCCGTCAGATGAAAACTCAAGTAGAAAGCTAAGATGCCTTCTTCCTTCTCATGCCTGCTGCCTCAGTGCTTCACCATTTGGTCTCTTTATCCATGTATTGTTTCTGTCCAGTAGTGTGAACTTCTTACATGACAGCTCAAAGCACCAAGAACGCAAAGTAGGAAGGCACTGGTCCTTCTTAAGGCTGAGGTCTGGAACTGACAGTGTCACTTCTGCCATATTATATTGGTTAATTCAAGTTCCAAGACTAATCCCACATTTATGGAAAGGAAAACAATTTCTACTTCTTGATGTGGGAAGCAGAATGCGTGTATAGGGAGGAGAGGGAAAGTTGGGGGCATTTTTGAAGACACACTATTATGCAAAGTTTCTTTAGCGAATGGAAATAAAAAATAGGTTAATAAGAAGAAAAACTAGTAAAAAATGCGAACATCTAAACAACATCAAACAAACAAAAACACATACACTCACACAATTACATGCATTCACCCATCACCAAAGCACATTCCCTAGTGTGAGGTATGCCAGAGATGGGAGAAATTTTATATAAGTGAGAAAGTCGAGCATTGATATTAAGTAAATTGAAGAATTATAATACACAGAAAATATAGATTGCTAATAATCCAGAAACTTAACGCAAAATTTAAGGTATCTATATTTATATTAATCATAGGTAAGGAATACAATTTTTAAGAAGTTTTAAGTCAGAATTCTGGATATTTAAAACTATTGTAAATTCACCCTTTCTAATGGCAGGTAATTCAATAAACCAATTCATTATAAATACTTAAAGTTTTCATTGCCTCAATCTCAGGACCCTTCATAGAGAAAACCAAATATATTTCTCTTTAATTTTCTAAACATGTCATTCCCTTTGATGACATATATCTCCATATTAACCTAAGCCTCCACACAGCATAGTCTCATTGCTTATTTTTTTCTTTTTAAGACTTTATTTGCTACTATTTTTTATTTTTCCTTCTATAGTCAGCAAATGTTTTATTACCTCCTTGAGATCCCTCACATTTTTCTGATTTTCAATATGACAAATATATAGATATGTTTCATCCATAAGTACATTCTTCTCTATTGGACTAACCTAGGTTAGCCCTGCATGCTTAATTAGAGAATAAATTTTAGGGTTTTAAATCTCAAGTTTTCCAACCTTAAATGAAATAGATTTGAGCACATACTCAGGATTTCATATTTATTCAATGATTGATATTTTGAACCACAACTCAAAATCATTGTAAAGAATATGCAATAAGGGAATACTCTGGCAACTTTTGAAAGTATTATTTGAGTGGCTGTACTCTGAGCTTTTCACAATTTCAATGCCTATAGAGAATTTACTTGAAAAAAAAGAAATGATGAAAACTTCGATATATTAGTGGGCTGAATTTTTAAGCTGTATATTTTTTAGCAACACAAATTACCCAGAGGAATTCTAAATCCTCCAAAGCACATTGGCAATATTTCCCAGATCTAGAATTATGCTTGCATTATTAATACATTCACGTAATTTATATGTTTTTATGAATATTTCTATATGTGTTTTATATCCTCAGGAAATGCACAAATAATAAGATGAAGTAAATTAAAATTAAGGCATTAATGATGTCAAAATAAATGTTCTCTCAACAAAATATGGTTATATATGTAAACTTTGTGGAGATACAGCAAATATTTGAAAAGCAAATAAAATTCTTACAAATTTTTCTTCCTATGATAGAATAGTGTATGCCAATTGTAGAAATCTCTTAAAATGAGAGACTTCAAAGTAAGGGACTTTAATTCAGAATATAAACACATATTTGGTAGCACATATTAAGTAAATCAGTAAGCTTATTATTAATCCAGCCATTCATTCATCCATCCATCAGTCTATATATTCATTCATTGATCTCTTCCTGGAAATATAAATACATAGGTTAGCCTCACTCTCTAAAGGTAATAGTTTGGTGCATAGTTGAGGCAATAATTTGTGCACACTCTGCTTCAAAAAAAAACATAAACTATCCAGTTCTTGTGGTTTTATTTTTTTGTATTGCCTATCTGCATTTATCTTACATATATTCATATTTTAATTTTGTAAAAACATGAATAAAAAGAGAGAGAACACTTATGCCTATGAATAGTTGGCACTGAACAAGAGTATATTGAACGTAGAGGTGTATGTGGGTATGCTATTTATACTGTAATAAAGATATTATAATAATAGGAAAATAAGAAGGAATCTACTTTGTGAGGAAATAGAGAACCACAAGAGGTAGGCTTAGAATTACCATTATCAAATTGAACACCCAATTTCCATAAATGAGACTAATTTGATCATCAGATATATCTTATTCTGTAAGGCTTTATTCAAATTTCACAATGATACCAGAAAATTAGACAATAAATTTTAAAAATAAATTATTTTTGCACAAGGACAAAGTGTTTTGGGTTACTCTAATACCTCTGCTTATGAAAGATACTGGGACATAATGTATTACTGTATTTGTTTCATTCATTACTATTTTTAAAGAACAGTCTTAAAAGTGAGATCTCCAAACTGGATATGTTCATCTGGAAGCATTTCAATCAGTCTGTGTTCTGACAAACAAATGCAGACCTGCCCATTTTTACATGCAAAGGACCCAAAAGCTAGAACATGGGAATCCCATCTGAGTCTACAGATAAATGAATTGAAATGCAGGATATTAAATGAACATCTTAGAGATATTCAGTTACATTTCACAACATTTTGTAACATGACAGTAGTGTATTAAAATGATAATGGTAAGATATTGCAAACAATATTTCATAAAACAGAAATGTGTGATCTGACAAATAAGACAATTCCTTAAAGTGAATAAATTGAATTTTCTAAATACTCCCTGCATAAGAAACCAGCCTTTGGTAACCACCATTTTAATTTCGACTTCCGTGAGATCAGCGTTTTAGCTCACACATATGAGTAAAGACATGTTATATTAATATTTGTCTTTCTGTGCCTGGCTTGTTTAATGTAACATGATGACTTCCAGTTCCATCCATTTCGCTGAAAATTACAGAATTTTATTCTTTTTATGGCTAAATGATATTCCATTATGTATATTTATAACACTTCTTTTAATCCATTCATCTGTTGATGGGTACTTAGGTTGATTCCATATTTTGGCTATTTTGAATAGTGCTGCAGTAAACATGGCAGCACAGATATCTATTAGATATATCATTTTCTCTTATTTTGGATATACATCCACCAATGGAGATTGCTGGATCATATGGTCATCGGTTCTATTTTCAATTTTTTGAGAAGCCTCTATATGGTTTTACTGATTTACATTAGTAATGTAATAATACATAGGCTGTACTAATTCACATTACCACCAGCAGTGTATGAGCATTCCACTTTCAATGCATCTCGGCAGCATGGGTCATTTTTTGTCTTTTATTTTTACTGGCAGCAGATGATATCTTAAAGTTCTTTGAGTTGCATTTATCTGATGATAAATAATGTTGAACACATTTTCATATATCTCTTGGCAATTTGCATATCTTTTTCTTTTTGAGAAAAGTCTATTCAAGTCCTTTTCCTATTTTTTAAGAGGAGGATATTTGTTTATTTGCTTTTGAGTTATTTGAGTTCCTTATATATTATGATTATTAATTTCTTTTCAGGTGGATAGTTTGCAAATGTTTTCTCCCATTTTGTAGGTTTACTCTTCACTTTGTTGATTGTTTCCTTTGTTGTGCACAAGTTTTTTAGTTTGATGTGTAATATCATTTGTTAATTTTTGCTTTGGTTGCTGGTGCTTTTGAGGTCTTACTCAAAAAACTTTTCCCTGGACCCATGTCTTGAAGCATTTTCCCAGTGTTTTCCCCTGGTCGTTTTACAGTTTCAAGCCTGACATTTAAGTTTTTAATTCATTTTGAGTGGTATTTTTATATGGTGAGAGATAAGGATCTAGTTTCATTCTTCTGCATGTGGATATCCAGTTTTCCCAGCACCATTTATTGGAACGACTGTCATTTCCCCAATGTATGTTCTTGATCTGTTTGTCAAAATGGGTTGACTGTCAATATGTGGATTTATTTTTGTGTTTTATATTCTGTTCTATTGGTCTATGTGTCTGTTTTATACCAGTACCATGCTATTTTCTTTACTATAGCTTTGTAGTATATTTTGAAATCAGGTAGTGTGACACATTTAGCTTTGATTGTTGAATGCATATATGAAGTCATCTGAAAGTACATATTCCTGTATCAAGGAGACGAATAAGTAGAAAACTTATATTTATATATTTATTTCATCAAAACTACAAAAATTTAATTGCCTATTTCAGCTACCTCCTTGATAATTGCAGGGAACATATTTGTGAGCCAAAAATACAAATTTGTCTTACCATTGTACTGGTATAAAACAGACACATAGACCAAAATCAAGATGCCAGCAGATTTAGTGTCTGCTGAGAGCCTGTTCCTCATGGATGATGCCCTCTATGTGTTATCACATGGTAGAAGGGGAAAACAAACACTGTTGAATCTCTTTTATGAGAACACTGATCTCATTCATCCCTTATAGCCTAATCACCTTGTAAAGACCTCCATCCCTCAAAACTATTGCATTGGGAATTAGATTTCAACACATGAATTAAAGGGAAACAATCAGGCCATAGAAAGTGCCATCATAGGTCTTCTCAGGTAAGTTTTCCAAGATGAAACCAGGAAACCAGGATAAATAACAATAGAAGTGAAAGGGTCTTCAAAGAAGGTTTTTGGGGTATAATACTTTAAGGACTCCAAGATTAAGTACACAAAATCAAATGACCAATGGAAATAATGGTAAATTTTATTGTATGTATAGTGTTTTATCATTTTCCAAGGACTTTCTCTTATTTCATGTAATCTTCTTATTTCATGTAATCTCCACAAATACACTGTGAATTAGCTTGGGGTGGGGCTTTTGAGAAGTAATTATGTTATGAGGGTAGAACCCTGACAAATGCAATTAGTTCACTCTGAAAGAGACCCGTTGTCCCGCCTACTATGTCAGTACATGACAAAAATATTTTGGTCTATAAACCAGGAGGCTGGTTCTCATCAGATTTCTCCTGGGGCCTTGATTTGGACTTTCTAGCCTCGAGAACTGTCAGCAATAAATTTCCATTGTTTATAAACCACTCAGTTTATGGTATTTTATTGTAGAAGCCAGTAGGACTAAGGAGAAATCTGAGGTTTGAGAAAATTAAACTACTTGTCTAAACAAGGCCCAGAAGTCTGACCTTCAAAACCAACCAAGACTTGTTCCTTTGTATCTCACATTGCCTCATCACCCAGAACCTTCCTTCTTTCATTCCCAAGGATGAATAGGGCAGGGTAGGGATGAGAGAAGTGTCTTAGGTTTGATGTCTTTCTCGTGACCTTCTTCTCTGAGTTTTCTTTTTTTTTTTTTTTCCCTAAGGGCAATTTAGTATAATAGACATTCAAGAATAATGAAATTATGGTTCACCTTTGGAAAGGGCCTTTGGGGAGAGGATAGCATAATTATCAACACATTCTTTATCTCCATCTCATTGCCTTTGTATTAATACTGAAACACAGGAAAAGAATGAAGGCAGGGGACCAAATTTCCATCTCCCTTTTCTCAACACCTTCAGTTTTCATGAATAATATGCCTTTCTACAGTGACTTAGTGGATCTTTTCATCTTTCCCTGCTATTCATTTTTAAAGTAGATAAGATACTTTCTATTTTTTTTCATCTTTAAAAAGTTCCAAGAAGGGTTTTGTGGATATGGTCCTCAATGAGCTTTTAGTCAAAAATTCTCTGCTAAAAAGTGTGCGGAATATCAGACCAATATGTACATGTGTACTCCATATGATAACATTCTGCTTCTTCTTGGGCTCTAGCATCTGATCACAGCAATTCTCAGCATTGCTCTACAGGTCAGACAGAACACAAAGACGTGATTCATGTCAGGGGACATCTGAGATGAGATGATAAATGTTGAGCAGATATGTTCGGAAACATTGTTCTCCTGAAGGAGCCCCTAAATCTTATAATCTGTCACCTGAATCTCTGTTTGAAATGTATTCTGAAGGCCTCTGCTAAACCAAAATAGGTGGTCCATGAGTTTCACATCTAATTAATAGTCCTTACTCTAGTATCTTCCCTGCCCAACCTATTCTTTGAGATTCTGTTCTCCTCTATCCCAAGAGTTCTGTTCTTAGGTGTCTCCCTGGACCAATGTCATTGAGGAAGTAATTGAATGCGTATGTTTCACAAACATAAGTGATGCCTAATTTCTCTTTTGAGAGTGAGTCGATAAAGGAAGGTGCTCTGCCAAACACAGGAGGAAGATGAGTTCCATGTGAGCTCAGCATGGAACACTGTATTAGGGTTCTCTAGAGGGACAGAACTAATAGGAGATACATATACTTATATACATGGGAGTTTATTATTAACTCACAGTATCACAAGGTCCCATAATAGACCATCCGCAAGCTGAAGAGCAAGGAATCTGAGTCCGAGTCTTAAAACTGAAGAACTTGGAGTCCGATGTTTCAGGGCAGGAAGCATCCTGCACACGAGAAAGATGTAGGCTGGGAAGCTAGGCCAGTCTAGCCTTTTGGTGTTTTTCTGCCTACTTTATATACTGGCCATTCTGGTAGCTGATTAGATGGTGCCCACCCAGATTAAGAGTGGGTCTGCCTTTCCTAGCGCACTGATTCAAATGTTAATTTCGTTTGGCAATACCCTCACAGATACACCCAGGACCAATACTTTGCATCCTTCAATCCAATCAAGTTGACACTCAGTATTAACCATCACAGACACTGATACTCCTTAGACAAAAGAGATGCTTCTCTCATATCTGAAATGAAGTGCTGTTCATCACTGGGAACTGGAATCTGGGAAAGTATGCTCCAGCTCAGAATTCTAGTCTCATAGCCCAGAGCTCTGGAATATTCAGAATGGGTTTTTGAAGATGAAGAAAGGGACACAAAGAGGAACATGTACTCTCAGCATTTCCTCTGACCACATAGGCTATAAGAGCCCTTTACTCCACCCATATCCCATGCCTGTCAATCTCTCCATCCTGCCCATGCCTTTCTATTTTGTGAATCTATCCTATAATCATACTGTCTATCTGTATTAATGTAAATGTATTTTTATTTTACTCCTAATGTAGATATAGCTGATTGTGCCATTACTCTTTGAGATCTTGGCTTGGACTCTACCACGTTCATGATCTTCGAAAGCCTGGATTTTTCTCAGGAATTTTTGAAAAGTCCTGTGGATTTATATCCAGAATCACCTCTCTGCCCTCTACTCCAGTTTCTCCATATTATCTTTTTGTCTTGCATACACTTAGATCAGGGTATCTCAGTCTTGAGACTTGTGACATTTGGGGCCTGGAAATTAGTGATTGGGAATGGGAAGTGGTATCCTGTGCATTGCAGGATGTTTAGCAGCATCCTTGGCCTCTATTTATTATATGACAGTAGCATTTCCCCTCCTCAAAAAAAAAAAAAAAAAGAAAAGAAAAAAAAGGTATCTGAAGATATTGCCAAATGTGCCCAGGAAGAGGGAGATGGATTCTTAGGTGAGAAATAGTGACTCTCTATTAAATGTTGGCAGCTCCCTAACCAATTTTCCTCTAATAGTCTGCTTTAACAAAAGAAGAATTCTTCAGACTTGCACCTTTTATTATTGAGATTACACAGCAGGCCACTTAGCAAGCAATTTAAAGAATCTCCTTTTTTTAAAATTCTTTTTCTCCCCTAATCCCTTTTGAGCTGCTCTGCCCTGAAGGCTGTCAGATGTTTCCCTCCTCCCATGAAGTGCCCCATCCTGCTGATAGCTGGCTCTTCTCTCCTAGGATGTCGCGCTCACCACACATTTGATCTTCCTTTATCATGCACAGCAATTCAGCTCTCCCTTGTCCACCCTGCAAACTCTCTCACTCAAGCCCACTCCAATTTAGTAGGAGATGATTTCCTTTTAACTTCTTTAAAAACAGTTGGGATTACATATAGCAAAACTTGGTTTTTTTGAATCATATCCATGACAATTCCCTTTCTGAAGGGTTTCTTTCTTCACTTTTCTAAATTTTCACTCAATTCCCTATTGATCACTCATCAGTGTAAAAAAATCATTTTTGTGGATGATGTGTATGAATGTGTATGTGTGTACATGTATATATATATTTGTGTGTATTTTTTCCCCATGCTAGCCAGGCATGTCACCAAATTATACTCCCAGCTTCATCTTTAAGATTATGAAATGCTAAATTTAAGCACTACGGTTCATTGTTTTCTTTTATCTTCCCCCATTTCACTGCTGAGCCTAATGGGCTAGTCTTGGTCCAGGACATATAATCCTTTCCTTGTCAATTTTCTCTGCATCACCAGCTTCTGTATCTCACCCTCCACAAATTCTCTATCTCTGACACTGTCAGTTATGCGTGCCTCAATTGTTGCCCTGATAGGCTCTAAACAGTCACAAGAATCTATATATAAAAAAAATCAAAATTTTGAGCAAACCTATACTCCAGAATTATAATTTGCTTGTGTGAAGAAGGGACCTTATAAATTGCCCTTTGACTAAATTTTCCCAAACCTCAATGACATTTAAAAAACAAACAAAGAAAAGAAAGGAAAAAGAAAATCTGCTGTGGAAAAAATAAAGAGACTCCAGAGACAGGAAAGTCAAATATAACATGGAAGTCTACTTGATCATGTGGTGACTGGAAAAGCAGACCAAAAAGTCAACCAAAAACTTATAGGCATTACAGTGTAAACTGAAAAAGATTTAATACATACATATAAGAGATGAGATAACATTTTGTATACATTTTAAATGTGTAGATTATGTATACACTGGTTATATATAAGGGACCATCTTTCTGTTTTTATAATACAGACACTAGTATTTAGAGATAAAGGACTTCTATATGTAAGTTATAAAATTACATATTTATGTTGTGATAGAGAAAATGATAGCAAACTAGGGTGCACAAGGGAGAAAGATTAAAAATTGGAAAATTTAGGTAATGAGTATATATGGGTATTCCTTACCATGTTTACAAATAAGTTTTTCTTTTTACATTTTTATTGTTTAGAAACAGAGTCTTCCACTGTTGCCAAGTTCTCATGGAGTGGTAAGATCATAGCTCATTGTAACCTGGAACTCCTGGGCTCAAGTGATCCTCCTGCCTCAGCTTCTTGAATGGCTATGACTATAGGCAGGCAACACCACACCTGGCTAATTTTTTTAATTTGTTTGTAGAGATGGGATCTCATGATGTTGCTCAGGCTGGTAGTTCTCAAGCTTTATGTCACTCTACAAATAAGAAAAACAAAGTCAACAATAAAAATAATACAAATAACTTTATTCAAGTTTAGGCAAAATATTTCATTAGCCATGTTTCTAAAGAAGGTATGTAAATGGCCAATAAGCACAGGGGTAGATGCTCAATATTACTAATAATTAGAAAAGTGCCAATCAAAACAAAACCACAATTAATTATCACCCCACACACATTAGAATAGCTGCTTAAAAACAAACAAACAAAAATAGAAAATAACAATTATTGGCACGGATGTGGAAAACTTGGAAAATTAGGACCTTTGTGCATAGCTGGGAATGTAATGTGGTACATATTTCCTCTATAGAAAATAGTATGGCAGTTTCATAAAAAATTAGAAGTAGAATTATCATATGATGCAACAATTTCACATCTGAATATACACCCAAAAGAACTGAAAGCATGTTCTCAAATACATAGTTGTACTCATGTTTATAGCAGCATTATTAACATGAAACAAAATGTGGTAGCAACTCTCATGTCCATCAGCAGTTAACTGGCTAAGCAAAATGTGACATATGCAGTTAATGGAATATTATTCAGCCTTAAGAACATGTTGACAGATGCTACAACATGGATAAACCTTGCAGACATTATGCTAAGTGATATAAGCCAAATACTTTATGATTCCACTTATGCGAAGTACTGAGAGTGGTAAAATTCATAGAGATAGAAAGTAGAATGGTGGTTGTCAGGGGCTGTAACAACCACTGCGTAGTTTTACAAGATGAAAAGACTTCTGGAGATGAGTGGTGGTGATGGTTGCACAGTAATGTAAATGTACTGCATAGGGCTGAACTGTCCAGTTACAAGTGGTGAAAGCAGCATATTTTATGTTATTAAATATGTGCATTTATCACAATTTAAAAAATCATAACCAATCAACTTTTTCTTTTCAAGAGGCACAGACCACATTTTAACTTTATTAAGTTTTCAAATATTCAAATATTCACAAAATCATAGGAAAAAATAAGATGAATACCCATATACTCATCCCAATTTTAACAAGTATAATCATTTTTTTATTTTTAAAACATTACTATAATGAAGCAGTTCAGTTGAACAGTGTATTCTCCATATTTTGGAGACAGGGCTAAGTCCCCTTACTCAAAGTTCTGCAACTGTAAAGCTCTAATCCTGTGACCTTCACCATCTGTGATAAGTTTAATTGTGTGTCCCCCGCAAAAAGATATGCAGAAATCCTAACTCTCATTGCCTCAGAAAGTGACCTTATGTTGAAATGAGTGTTTGAGATGAAATTACTTAAAATGTAGTCATCCTGATATAAGGTGGGCTTCTAATCTAATATGGCCACTGTCCTTACAGGAGGACAGATGAAGCCAGAGACAAAAGGAGTCCATGTGAAGATGGCAGCAAATATGGTAGTGAGGCTGCCACAAGCCTGGGACTCCAAGGAGTCAGAAGAGGCAGGAAAGGATTCTTTCCTTGAGGTTTCCAAGAGAATACCATCTGAGTGACTTTCTATTGTCTTACCCAATTTCTGGTAATTTGTTACAGCATCCCTAGGAAGCTAATACGCCATCTGAGAAACATGCTATTCACATCTAATGTCCAAAATATTGGTGCCTGGCTCTTAGTGAGCTTTTGAGGTTTAGGGTTTCAGTTGCTCCGTCGTCAGTTCTGTGGTGTGATTCAAATAAACCTCAACATAAAACACAAGGATGTCATCTGATGACAGGAATTTTCTTTCTATGCACAATAGTATATTTTCTCAGTCACCTAGTAACAGTAGAACTTTAAAATGCAAATGTGGTTAAAAACTTCAGATCTCTACATTATTAAGTTGTTGCAAAAGTAATTGTGGTTTTTGCTATTGCTTTCAATGGCAAAAATCACAATTATATTTGCAGCAAGTAATAAAATGTGTTACAATGTTGATAATAAAATTAACCTATTCCAGACACATACCTACAATAAGAATGTGGAATTTCAGATCGACATTGTCCTGAAGCACGTATTTTATCTCCTTCCTCTTTTAAAATACGAACACATTTAATAACTAATAAGAATATGATGAGGGTGGTTAGTTATGCCTTGCTCTGTAGTAAGCTCTGAGGACTTATTCAAGTGAATCCCCTCCCCACGACATGCAAGGAAGTCATTTGACAAGAGCAATTTCAATACGAAATAAAACATTCCTTCTATCACTTAGTAACTATAGCATGAAAAAAAAAAGTAGTAACCAACTGCAAATGTAGTTAATACAATGAGAAAAATTAAAACAGACACATTTATTAGGGGTAACTAGAGTTTCACATACAGATATTGCCCACTAAATACAGATAAAAGATATACTTTGATGATTGACTTATTACCTAAATTATTTATTAAATTTCAGTCTTCATCCTTCATTAATAATAAATAAATAAATAAACAAATAAAAATAACATTTCTAAATTTTTCCACATTCCACCCAGCTGTGTTAAGGTCCATAATGTTCAGGATATTCGTATAACGCTTTTAATCCAAATTCTGCAAACAAAAATGGCTTGACATTTATATTGTAATATGAGAAAAGAATGTAGTAGCTATGTTGGTCTGTCCCCAGAGACAGATGCAATTTCTTCTAATCTAGGATATGATTTATTTCCTTGAAGCAGCTGTATTTTTTAATCTCCACCCATTATTCTTTGTGTTATTTCTACATCTCATTTTTGGGTGGGTTTGATTTTGTACAAAACTAAAGTGTAGTCAAAGTATTATACGTAGCTAAGCTTATGCATACCTGTAAATTATATTTAAATAGTTTATGCAAAACAGAGGATATTTCATATTGAGCAGATACAAAAGGTATAATAGTTATACAGATGTGGGTGGAAAACAGAAAGCTTATGATAAATAATATTCCATTATTATAGAAATTTACTACAGAAAATGTGTTTACTATAAACTTCTATACTATATAAGCCTCAAAAACATAATAATAGCAGCTATTATTGCTATAAGAAGCGTCAAAACTTCTCTTTTCAGGTGTGAAAAGATATTCTGAGAATTTAAAAAACTAATATTTTTCTTGCTAGTATTTTTATAATAAGGAATAAGTTTCTGGATGTGTTTTTAAAGGATATAAACAAGTAGTCTGTCTCAACATTGCCATGCACAATTACAAAAACGAAAACCATTCATGTAGGAAAAATATAATTAAAAATAACTAAATGTCTTACTCTGGTAATTAAAAGGAGTAAACATTGGAAACAGAAAAGCATGTGACCTCTTCCCCTAAAAATGTGACATTGTACACTGAACCATTACAGTTATAAGGATGAGATTGTTGCTAAGCAACAAGTCTCCTATAATCTTGTGAGGCTTTTGTATCTGAGGAAAATTGAGGCAAAGGAAAATTTGGAAAGCTAATGAGGAAGAAATGGCTTTAGTACAAATCGATCAATAGTGCACCTGACCAGAAAATCAACTATTAATGGGACTAGAGGAAAAAAAGCTACTCAGAGTTACTTGGGAGCAAATTTATTATCACCAGGTGTGTTTAATTGTCTATACACTAATTCCCTGTTATCATTTTGTCTTTTTGTGTGTGCAGCAATATTTTCTTATGTGGAAGTTCAATAATATGTAGCAACATTTGTACTCAGTGGGCTTAACAGTAACCCCAAACAATGTTTTGATCATTTCATGTGCTATACCATTTAAGAATTCAATAAGCTATAATTGGCCTACTGTCATGCTACGGTTTTGTAAGTGGCAATAAAGCATGGTTTGAATTGACCTCTACTGCCTACAAAAATGTAGTCATGTCACTGACATTACAGTAAATCAAAGCTGGAGACTGTTTCTCATATAAGGAGTTCAGAGTCTGGCGTCAGGATAGGGATAGCGATCAATAACAGAAAGTTATAGACAAATTCTATGGTGAACTTTAGTTATCTGTGATGAATAAAAGCGGTACAGCCAAATCTGAGTATTCAAGTGTTTAAGCAGCTGCAGGCAGCCACTCTAGACAAGTACAAGCATTTGTACTTGCTAAGGTTTTTCTGTGTCCCAAGTTGGTGAGCCGACATGGATCACATATCATTCCCTAGGACTCTTTTTACCTAGAGTAGAAGCTAGCACAGTGGTGGTCTTAAGCAAATAGGAGTTCTGCAGGGAATATATAAGCATGAATCGATGATTTTCAAAAACGTGATAAATCAGCCTTTTTTCCTAAGGCAGCCCAAGTGGAAGCTTAGATTAGGCTTCTTGGCTATTAATAAAAAAGTATAGCCTCTGAAGGCTGCAGAATTGGAAATATATGGACTACATAAAAATAGCCTAGAACCTGGATGGTAATATATCTTAGGAGTTAAACATAGGAGACAATTGATTGAGATGCTAGCTAGGAGAATACAGAACCAAAATGAGATCGCGAAGGAAAAACTGAGGAGGCTTTTTCTCTTCTAACTTCATGAATGCTTAACTCAAACTCTGAGGAGTAGAAGCTCTGTCTCAAAATAAGAGCTGATAGAGACTATCACATAAAATGTAGGTAACATCTGGACTTCCCCCAAAACTAGAAAACTACAATGCTACTGTACATACAACACTAGAGCTGTTTTTATTTATTTTTTCATCTAAATATAATGTTCAATCCTTACAATGTAAGATAGAGGCATCCTTACTGATACACAGAGACCTATTTCACTAAATAGCCTTTTACTGATGGGTTTCATTTATCATTTTCTTTTACTCTACATATCACTTGCTTGAAATAAAATAATCTACATATATTAAAAACAGTAAAATAGCATTAGTGTTTAATGTTCAATTAAAACACAGAGCTATTTATTCATTCCTTTCTGTTTGTAAGTATCTGTAAGGCTTATTTGAACACTCATCTCACAAGAGGCTAATGAGTTTCAAAATACTCTTACATTGGCAATCCATTGCCTCTAGCCTGCAGCTGAATGTGCAGGCTGCCATTGAAGGGACCCACAATTAATCCGTACAGCACCCTTTATGGAGACACAATTAAATCTATCCACAGTAAAGAAAAATCCCTGCCACCCACCAAACACCCTTCTTCCACAACTATCTCATTCCAAAGATGTTTGATTACAACTGCATAAATAATTTTGAATGTTTTACGTATTAGAAAATGAGCACAAATTTTTTCACAACTTGGAAAAGAACCAGGCCTGATTTCCACTGATGGTTCTGCCAGTAGCTACTTTGATTTTCTGCAAGTCACTCTTGAGGGCTTTGTTGTCTCCTTCATAAAGTGCAGAGCTTGGGTTAAATGATTATTTTAAAGTCCCTTCAAATTCAAATGTTCTATTACCTTTTTAAATCTAGACCAATAAAACATAGCCTTCTCTTATGTTTAGTTTATGCCCTTCCTAATGCTATGGAAAAGCAATGTATCTTCTACAAAGGAAAAATGAAACACTCTATTTCCATATCTGGAGAAAAATTAACCTTACAATTTTTTAAAGGCAAGTTAATTTGCATGAAGTATTTAGATCTAAGAAACATATTTTATCATAAATATTCACTCCTAAAATATGTTTTAGAATTTCTGCAATTGGAGATGTAGCAGAGGTCAATAGAACTTTTCATATTAAATTTATCTATAATATGCAAAGTCTGATATTTTTAAAAACATAACCACAAGTAGTTTAACTTACCTAATCACAAATTTTTATAAGTAAATTTATTGTTCTATTACTCATTTTATTTTTAAGTATCCGACAATTATCATTTTGATATGCTCAGTGCAAACTAATTTCAAAATTAACAAATCGCTCGTATATATACGTGTGAGCTCATTCCTTAGAAAGCGATTTTATCTTGAAAAATATACTACTAAATAATTATTAGCCAAACTTTTTCATAACCTGAGATCACATAGGGTATCAAAATATTTAGGCAGACTACTCTTATGATAATAATTATCAGTAATGATTCCAGAGTTCTGCAAAGCGAATACAAGTTCCTAAACTAAATACAGGGTTACATTTTTCTAAATTGAATTATTTATCTTTTGCTTTCCTGAAACTGTATCCTAGAGAGAATATAGAATTATTTATCTTTAGTAATAAAATCATGCAAATATCCCAGGCTGGTGTGTAGTTTCTTTTTTATTCAGTTATAGAAGCAGCATGTAGTTTTATAAATATAGAAGTCCACAGTGACTAGAAACTTAATTATTCTACATTATCCAAGTTATTCTGATAAATATCCCTTGTGTTCTTGAATCCTGGCTCACATTTGCCTCCAATTACATGTAATAAGTTATCATTACTTGTTATTACATAGAAATTTCGCTCTCGTAACCAACATAAATTATTGCATAGCATGCACATAGTTATATAACTATTTATTAAACTTGTATTAGACTAGCTTTATATTTTTATATCAATCAAATTATTCCCATAGCAAATCTATATTATAAGTATTTCTGATATCATCATACAGATGAAGATATTGAAGTATAGGGAAGTTAAATAACATCCCCAAGGTCATGCCACAACTTACAGGAATTCGACAGCAGCCAATGTGAAAGTTGCTTTTTTTGATGGGTAACAAGGTACTCAGCCTCCCTAGTTTATAAAAAATATAATTTTTCTTTTCCAATTCAAATATCATCTGCTTAAATCCTACTACATAGGAAATTTAGTCTCTGTGTATTTGGGCTTCCTGGATGCTTCCTTCTGTGCAGTTGTGTGTGTGATTTGTGTATATGTATGTGTGTATACATAGCTGTTTGTATATATACACATGGATGTATGTATTTGTAGATAAATTGGGAACTGGTGTTCTGCTCTGTAGTTGGTATTTGTCACTAGAAAGTAGACTTTGTTCATGCTCACAGGCGCATTTGGAAGGCAGAGACCTCAAAGCTTCTTGCTTGTGTTTGTGCCTGGTTGTCATCTACAAAGAAACTTAAGGCCCATAATTCTTAGTGTTTATTATTTACCTCTCCCCAGCTTTCAATAATGTAGTGGAGAAAATACCTCTTTAGTACACTATGTGTTAATTAATTTAGAAACATTATTTTTTAATAGAATATCTCTATTTTTCTTCAACCCAATCCTGTTACATCTCTGTCTTCAACTCCATGTCAGGATCACCATCCTGATTAGGAGAGTACATTATTGTAGTTATTTCCTTTTCATTCTCACCAATGAAGTCAGGTTTTGTATACAATTTTAAAAAGCAAAATTTTAAATACTAATTTAATACTTCTCATCTAAGAAACTTTCCCAGAATTAATATAGTCAGTGAACTTATAGCAGTCTAGATTTATTTCAGAAAAACAAACATACACAGAAACATATTAAGCCATTGTCACCAACCCCAACAGTGGTTGATAAGACTTTGTATGAAAGATTGAATTGTCTATCAGAGTCACATAGAAGTCAAGAAATCTAGTTTGTGATTCAACTCTCCCTCTCTGAGTGTCCTTTACAAAAAATGGTCCTTAGTTTTTAAATTTCAAAATTAAGATAAAAGAGATAATAATGGTATGTATTGAGTGCTGGCAGTGTTCCAAATACTGCATGAGACCTTTAAAAACCATATTATGATTGATGAGAAATTTGAGGCTTAGAAATACTAAGAGGTTTAATTAATTCAAGGCCCCACATATGACAAACAAAAGGATTAAGAATGAAACCTAGATTTTCTGGAATCCACCATTCAAGGTCTAAACCCATGTGTTATTCACTTTTCAGAGCCAACGCAGAGATACAATGAGATCTTGAATGCTCTAATGCATGGCAGACTTTATAGAACTTTATAGAGCAAAGCATTGTTTTCTGAGTTGTGTCTCCTCAAGCATATTATAACTATGTTAATTATATGATTAATTATTTTTGTTAGGTTGCTTTTGTCAGTTCTTCTAACTTAATAGATATACGGTGATACGTTCACATCTACTTGGATATAATGATATAATTAAGCTTTATGCTTAATGAGATTGCCATTTGAAAGACAGCAAACAAAAATGTGTAATGGTAAAACTGTTAGCTTTTATACAATTGAATTAGTATTTAAATTTGTTATTTGCTAAATCAAATTAAGACAACTAATACCATTGAGGAGGTTACTACACATCCTCTTTCTAGCACATGTATTTTCGTAATTATGAGGAAAAATATTTATATAGCGAGGCACAACTTAGATTTGTTAGCAAAAGCATCAACAGTACAATACTACTTTATGGTCTGAAATGTTATGCTTTCCTATAATATAAAATTATTACATCTAAATCATCTACTAATTTTGGAAAGTTTCTAGAAATATGATTTATTTTAAAATTATTTGTGTCAAATTCTCTTTCCTCTCCCTTTAAATCATCTTATTTGCAGATTATTCTATGTGGTCTGTATCATGATGATTCTCCCCCTAGCAGGGACATTTCAGCATGCAGTGTAACCAATAAAATTTTATTTATTTTTAAGTGAGTGTGGGTAAGAGGTTATTGTTACTCAAGAGTGCCCTAAAGATTGCTCTTTACTCTTTGTACACCAAGAGTATCCCCCTGGTGCATTTTCTGGTTCTTTCCCATTTATAATCAAGCTTACATTTCAGAGCAGACTTGTCTCACGTGATTCTATTGATGAGTTTCAACTTTCTGCTAGTGGACGTATCCAATATTCCCTTATTTTCTTTGTTTTTCCTCTTCTTCCCCCCATGTACTCCTCAAATAAATCTCAGATTCCATCCATTATCCAGAATTAAGTTACATTTTCTATTTTTTGTAATCACATAATCATTCATAGCAAAGTTTCCTGGTTACTGGAGAAAATGGAGAAGTTTCACATGCTAATTCCTTATTGTATAATGGTGGACGTTTGTTTTCTTAAATGAAGACAGACAATACAAATAATTTAGTTTCATTTAATTTATCAGTCACTTAATTACATAATAAAGCATTATCTCTGCCCTTAGCCTTATTTAGTATTTTCTGTCCATATTTGGAACTTATTTGTAGATACACTGAATACAAAATTTTGTTCTGCTGATGTAAAGCAAAATTCCGTTGCATATCTGTATTATTATTTTTAAGTCAAGCTTTCAGAATGCAAATTTTAACACTAAAGCAAAATAATGATTAAATTTTTGCAGTCATTTGCATTTTTATAGTAACTACAAGTTTCATACTTTTTCTCAAAGGCCTTTTCCCCCCCAGCAAACAGGTTGAAAGCCAAAGATTTACTTTTTTAACGGAATTTTGGGCTTGACTTAGATTAGTGAGAAAGAAAACAAACAGAACTGCTTTGATGATATATTGCTGTAATGCATCATCAGAGTACTGCTCATGTGATAAACTGCAATATTAGTATAATACATCATCAAGAGTGCTGTCACTCTAAAAAAGTATGAGTGTAATACATCAGCAGCCATCACCACGCACTGCCACTTCCAACAGTGTTTAAGGAATGCTATTGTGCTACCATCTGCTGGGGCGGAATGAACAGCCTTCCTAAATGTAAGCATAATTGATTAATTTTATTATGAACTTGTCTTGAGAAACCCACTTGTGTCTTATCAACGTTCATTAGCTTATCTTCTCCTTCTGTTCTTTATTGTACCATATTTGCAATTTACTCTGTGAGATAAAGCATTTAAGAAACTGCCTTAGCGTTTCACTTTCATTCTCCAAGTTTTCAGACAGTACTTAGCACTCCAATATTAAATAAGTAAGCATGTAGAGAACAATTGATAGGCACCATATTGGCATATTTCTAACAAAGCTTTATGCTACTGGACTCTTTCTAACCAAGCCTTTTCAAAAGAGCTTCTGGTATCCACAGTAAATTCTTCAAAAATAAAACCAAAAACTTCCTAAGGTCCTGGGCATGTATTTTATGTAAATGATTCCTTCTCCATACATGTCACTAAACTTTTCCCCATTATAATTTTCCACTCTCCAATTAAAAGAAAAATCTTCCTTTCTAATTACCTCTATTCATTATCTTTTCAGGAATTCAATTATCTAATTTAGTATTTTTTAGTGATTTCCCTTCAGTGATAGGTGTTGTGTTAGTCCATTCTCGCACTGCTATAAAGAATACCTGAGACTGAGTAATTTATAAAGAAAAGAGGTTTAATTGACTCACAGTTCCACAGGCTGTATAGGAGGCACGGCTGGGGAGGTCTCAGGAAACTTACAGTCATGGTGGAGGTGAAGGAGAAGCAAGCACATCTTCGTGGCGGGAGCAGGAGGAAGGGAGAGTGAAGGGGGAGGTGCTATACACTTTCAAACAAGCAGATCTCCTGAGAAGTTCATCATGAGACAGCACTAGTGGAATAGTGCTAACCCATTAGAAACCACCCACAGGATCCAATCACTTCCCACCAGGCCACACCGCCAACACTGGGAGTTAAAATTCAACATGAGATTTGGATGGGGACACAGCCAAACTGTATCAGGTGTCTTTTAACTTCTTATGACAGTCGAATAGTCTGAGTGATTTGCAATTTTTATATAACTCCTTTCCAAGCTGCTTTTAAGGATTGTGCTTCATATTTGTTCATAAAAATATGTGCATTTTGATGCTGTGGTACTCAGGTATATTTGTCCATTTTTGTATTGCTCTAAAGGAATATCTGAGACTGGGTCATTGATAAAGAAAAGAGGTTTAATTGGAAGGCTGTACAAGAAGCATGTGCTGGCATGTCTTTGGGTTCTGGTGATGCCTTAGGGTATTTTTACTCATGGCAGAAGGTGAAGCAGGAGCAGGCAAGTCACATGGCTAATGAGAAAGCGAAAGAAATGGAGGTGCTACACTCTTTTAAACATCAAGATCTTACAAAAACTGAAAGCAAAAACTCACTCTCAGTGCAAGGACAGCACCAAGCTATTCATGAGGAATCTGCCCCCATGATCCAAACACCTCCCACCATGCCCTACCTCCAATATTAGGGATTACATTTCCACATGAGCTCTGGAGGGGTTGAAACATCTAAACTATATCACAAAGCCTGAAAGCAAACTCTTATGTAAGCTTTTCTAAAAAAAATCACTTATTTTCTACCTGTTTGTCTTTTCATCTCAGCTAATTAATGACATCTCAGAAATATTTAAATGAACTGAGTATTAGATATTAAAAATTATTCTAAATTTTATGTGTCTGTGTTATCACAATTATGTTGGAGAATTTTTCTTATTATTCAGATGTGTTATGAATTTTTAGGGATGAATTGTCAGGACCTATACAATTTACTTTAAAATATCTTAGCACTATTATTAATAAATATTTGGATACATATATAGAGATTTTAATTAAACATAGCAAAATGCTAGCAATTAGCAAAAATAAATATTGAGTACATAGGTGTTAATTGTATTATTTCTTTTTACTTTTTTATATTTAAAACTTTTCCAAAAATGTTGCACAAAAATGAAGTTAAGAAACATAAGACAAAGTAATAAGAAGACTGTGTTTGAATCCTACTGCAAAAAACAAATGTATAACTATTTTGCGAACAATTAGTAACATTTGAAAATATATTGAGTCTTAACTGAAATTAAGGAGGCACTAATTTATTAGGCATGATAATTGTACAGTATTGGGGATGTCCTTAATTTAAAAGATACATACTAATGTGTTTGGGGGATGAAATGATGTGATTTTGTAGTTTAATTTTAAATACTGATGAGCAAAATAATTCAGTATATTAGTAATTAATAATCACTTGTATTCTTAATTGGTTACTTTTCTCAGCAATTAATATTAACATTTGTGAAAGGTATATAGTGGTTCATTGTTTTCTGAATTTTAAAAATTCACACATTCCTACTAAAAAAATAGAGTACCCTTTCTCCACCTAAATTTCAAAGATTAAGAACAGAGATTTCCAATTATTGTTTAATTGTCTCAAGATATTTGGCTGGTCCCTTCAGATGCATTTAGTTTTGTATAAAAAATGAAATTTCTGAAAATATGTCATTAATTATATCTCCAGATAAGAAAATTGATGTTTAAAGGGGTTAAGTAATGAGTTAAAGGTTACACAGCTGCTATGCAGGAGAACTAGCAAGTGGGTCAACTACACCTTTGTTTCCTGCTATCTATCTGGAATTTACAGTATTTTAGCATCACTTATCTAGGACATTTCGTTGGTCTTAGGGCAGTGGATAAAGAAACATGACACACCCCAAGCTACTCTGAAAACTTCTGCTCAGAAAAGACATGATTCCTATTATTCACGCACACAATTTATTGGAAAAGTTATATAGCCAAGAGTGTCATTAAACAGGAGAAGATATTATAATGCTCGTACAGAAAATAACATGTCAGGTAGGGAATCAGGACTATTTGGTGAATTAGTACTGCTACATATCACAAGCTTATATGAAAATTATTGAGCATAATCATAACAAACATTATTGCTAACTTATACAAAACACATATGGTATTAGAGAATAACAAGAAATATTAAACGAGTCACATCTACAGTGCTGTGCACTCTACTGAAATAGGAATTATTGTTTTATAATTTATTACATCAATTTTTGTACATTGGTTTCCTGCCAAAATTTGGCATTTAGGAGAAAAGGGATTACAGGTTTTACAAATTTAAAAAATCATTTTCTTTACGTAAAATCCCTTGAATCCACCCTACTTTGTATAAAATATTACTTAAATTTGCATGTACTGTAAATGTCTTTTGCTGAGGTAAGGAATACATACTATTCCAAATAAATGCTAAGATGGAATATAATTATTACTTTTGTATAAATCTTATGGATTACAGAGTAAAAGAGAGAATTCCAGAAAACCAATTGGTGGTTCATATTTTTTAAATGTTTTTCATATATTTATCAAGAAAATGAATATTTTGTGTATATAATAATACATTTAATAGATTAAAATAAAGTGTATTATAAATTGAAACACTTTTTGTATAATTTTGACTACAGATGAAATAAATTATGTTTGCAATTTAATTAAGTTAAAAATTTTTGAAATAATTATTGTTTTAAAACCATTCATATTCACATATGTGTTAGAAACAGAAAAAATAATATTAGAAATAAAAACGTATGCACACATTTATTTATTGAGCCCATGCCATAGGTCACACTGTGTTTAGATTCTGGAAATAAAATAATACGTAAGACACAGGCTTGTTCTCTATTAGATGGTACTGTATAAGGAAGAATACAAGATTGTGGTTAGTTTCAATAGTGTGTGATAAATGGTATGTTATAGACTACTCTGAAAACGTGGATAAGCAGAAGCTGATGCAATCTTGGGTCATTTACTGAGAATGCTGAATTAGATTATATCCAATAAGAAATATAAAAAGTGAACAAAAATCATTTCTGTGAAAATTAGGGAAAGATTGGGTAATGCTGTTTAAGTCACGGTAAATAGATTTTGCAAAGTTATCAAGTTAAAAAAGGTACTTTCTGAGACTTCAAATCATTCCTTATGGCTAGATGTTTAATTCAGAAACTAGGCTAAGGAAAAAGGGGGGAAACTGGGTTAAAGAACCAACGACTAGCCATGTCAAAATTGCGAATACAAGGAGCTATTAAAAGACTTTAAACTAGCATGATGGATTATCATATTTGAATAAATATTAGAATGCTTCCTTTCTATGTTCAGTTTACTTAGAGAAATCTCAGATGTGATAAAGTAGTCAGAACTACTAGAACTAGGTGTAAAACGGCATTTCTGACCACAATGAGGATTGCAAAAAAAATGCTTGTATGTAGTCATTAAAATGATTTTTTACCTTTTCATAATCTTGATAACTGAATAGAAAAATTAGCTGTTTTTTTAAAAATAATTGTTTCATATTTCATAAGAATACATCTGTTTAAGACACTTCAGAACACTGTATGATATTTTGCTCAGGGTATCATTTACAATGTTACTCTGAGAAACTTTCCAAAGACTTGTATGCATTGTAATTATGTGCTTCTTTATACATTTTTATATTTTCACTTTATTCTCATCATTGTGTGTTAACTTTTGCTTTCTTTAAAGTTAGATGACAAGAAACATTTCATATTGTTTCAAGAAAACAAATTTCAAAATTGAAATGGGATCATAATAATGCTACATTAAATTCATTTAGCACTACAGGGAAATAATATGTTTTTCAATAACCTATTTTCCTGATAGAGTAAATGACATAAAGACCATTTACATATAAAAGGTTTTTAGTATTTTTCCAAATACGTAAAATTGTATATAAAATTTACTATCTCTTTAATAGCCTGTAATCTACAATATATTAAAAATAAAATATTAATAATTGGGCCAGGTGTGGTGGCTCACACCTGTAATCCCAGCACTTTGGGAGGCCATGGTGGGTGGATCACTTGAGGTCAAGAGTTCAAGAACAGCCTTGCCAACTTGATGAAACCCCGTCTCCACTAAAGATACAAAAATTAGCCTGGTGTGGTGGTGCATGCCTGTAATCCCAGCTACTCAGGAGGCTGAGGCAGGAAAATTGTTTGAACCTGGGAGGCGAAGGTTTCAGTGAGCTGAGAAAATGCCATTGCACTCCAGCCTGGGCAACAGTGAGAAGCCATCTCAAAAAAAAAAAAAAATTTGTTATTTTAAAATAATCATTTTATTACTGATTCCATTATTGATAGCTAGGAGTCATTATGGATACTGAATATTAATTCTATCATGATATCAAGTATTTCATTATGTATCATTGAGATTTATAAGGTATTTCTTCCTTTTGTTTATGCTGAGAGTTTTGTTCTTCTTTCCTACTCTAGTTTTTTCTTCTTTCTTTCTTACCTTATTTTTAATGTTTGGAATGAGGCTTCATTGATCTCAGGCCCTAGTATTGTTGTCAGGTTATTAGCATATCCTTTTTTGTTGACATCATTGCATGCCCTTCTGTGGGTTCCTGTTATCAATTTAATTGTGTCACTCAAAATAAATAAATAAATAAATAAATAAATAAATAAATAAATACGTTGAAGTCCTAAGCCCAGTACCCTAAAATGTGACTTTATTTGGAAATAGGATCTTCACATAGTGTCTTACACTATGTGGGCAGCTATAATAAAATACCAAAAACTGAGTAGCTAATAAACAGCAACGATTTATTTTTCACAGTTATGTAGGCTGGGAAGCCCAAGATCAAGGCACCAGTGGCGTCTAGTGAAAACCAGTTTCCTCAAAGATAGAACTTCTAGCTGTGTCCCCACTTAGGGGAGGGGGCTAGCTAGTTCTCTGGGGTCTCTTCTATAAAGGTATTAACCCCAATAATGAGGGTGGTACCTCATGATCTAATCATATTCCCAGGGCCCCACCTCCTAATACCATCACATTCAGGATTAGGATTTAATACATGAATGTGAGGAGGACACAAACATTTAGATTTTAGCACAGAGGAAATGTAGTTAAAATGATGTGATTAAGGTGGGACTTAATATTATATGACTGATGTCCTCATGAAAGAGGTAAATTTGAACACAAAGCAGACATACACAAAGGGAAGATGATGTGAAGATGGCCATGTAATGATGGAGCGGACATTGGACTGATGCAGCCGCAAGCCAAGTAATGCCAATCATTGATAGTCACCACCAGAGCTAGGAAGAGGCCAGGAAGAATTCTATCTGGAGTCTCACAGAGAGCCTGGTCATGCTGATACCTTGAATGTGGCCTTTAAGACTCCAGAATTGTAAGACAATACATTTCTGTTGTTTTAGGCCATAACATTTGTGGGATTTTGTTATGGTGGTCCTAGCAAACTAAGATTTTCTTTTGTATGTTTACGTGAAGTTGTATACTGAAAACTAGACTTTTTTTTTTAAAGGGCTTTTTAGGATTCTTTGTAAAACATTGGTAAATGGCTTTCAAGTAAATTTAAAGAGTGTTCTTACAATTTATTTTTTATAATACAATTTATGTAGTCATATTTATTAAATTTACATAATGCTAGTTTCAGAAAGGATAAAATTCAGACAAATAGAATTTAATGAGTTCATATAAAGGTCATTTTTGTGATCATACACCAAGGAGGGTTAATTATGAAAAGAGAAAAATTTGTGCAAACGTCAGCTATGCTTTTTGAAATAACCTGTTTAATGTAAAAAAAAAGTCAGCGATATGGAATGTGAGAGTTTTCACAATTACTTAAAACATGCTGTTTGACCAGTACTTTAATAAGAGAGAATTATGTTAAATTATGTTATATAATTAAATATGTTAAATAAAAATTTAATATAACATTTTAGAGGTTAAAAAATTTTTGTAGTGATATCTTAATGAAATAGAATTCTAAGGTTTGATTTAACATAGATTATCACATACAAGATTAAATAATATTGAACATATTGTCTTTATTCCTGGAAGAAAATAAAAGAAAAAGTAATTATACAGAGTATCAGTAACTTAAAAAGAGAATTCAAAATAATAATTTAGATTGAACAAACTCATTGAAAAACATTGTCTAGTTACTAGTTTCCCTCTGGTACTCTTACACATGTGCTCTACATTTGTAAATATTCAAGTTCATCTATTCTTTTATATGTGCAATTATATATAAAACTTATCTAATTGAATGCAATTTCATTAGATAATATTTTCCATTTCTGCTATAAAGTAATGACTCCTAGGTAATTCATATTGCATTATTAAAATAAATTAAATTAAAATAACATTAAAATACCATAATAGAAATACAAATATTTTTCAATTAAATATGTTTTAAAATTCATCAACAATTGAAAATGATTTTATATTTCAACATGGTATTATAACTTTAATAGTATAAATATTTCCTGACTATAAAGATCATTGCTATGAAATTTTTTTGAGTTCCTGCTGTGGCAGAAGTTCATAAGCTTGACTTAGTGGTCATTTTAAAAGTATTCCCTTCTTTAGCTGCTGTGATCTCTGAATTTCAGAAGCATATAATGTCACAAAGCACGAATGATTTGCTAATGCTCAGTTCAAAGGGACAGCATTTGAGGAAAACTGACATGGATAGAAAAGAAACACATTAGATGTTCATAAAGTTTTGCCCCTAATGGGATAGTCTCAATTCCATTTCTTAAGTATATAAAATATTAATATTTATATGATGAAAAACCCTATAAAATGAAATTGTTATTGCATTTGAAAAACAAACAATGTATTTTCAATAGTTGGTAGATCTATGACAAATCTGTATGGAAAATTAAGCAAAATCTCTTCCATAAGGAAATATGGGCCAGGCACAGTGGCTCACACCTGTAATCCCAGTACTTTGTGGGAGGTAAAAGAATCCTTTGAGTCCAGGAGTTGAGACCATTCTAAGCAATACAGTGAGATCTCATCTCTACAAAACATTAAAAAATTTGCTAAGCATTGTGGCATGCACCTGTAATCTCAGTTTCCTAGGAGGCTGATGTGGGAGGATGACTTGAGCCTGGAAGGCACAGGCTGCAGTGAGTCAGGATAGCGTCACTGCCCTCCAGCCTGGGTGACAGAGCAAGACTCCAAAAAAAAAGAAAAGAAAAGAAAAGAAAAAGGCAGAAAGGATGGAAGGAAAGAAGGAAGGAAGGAAGGAAGATGAACCCTGACACATGTCAATCTATATTAAAGTTTTGATCCCCATTAACAGCGATATTATAATGAAAGTTGGATCATTCTGATGATAGTTTCTCAAAGAAAGAAATGTCATAGGATTTCCCTCTGTGAAGGACATCTGTTAATTTGTATTACCCATCATCTATTCTGCTTTAAGATAACAAACTGTGATATTTCAATAGGAAACATCTCTCCCCGAATCATAGCACATTTGGTGTGGGTATATTTAACTTCTTTCACACATTCAACATTCAACATTGAAAATATTATCTTACTAATCAGAGCATTGTATCTCCCTGGTCACGGTGGTTGCTCAAAGATGACATATAATCTAATCTATGATGATATGCCTCCTAATAGGACTTTTATGAAATTATTGTAATGAGTCTTTCTTCTAAGATTATTCATGATAAAGGTGGTGAAATCTTGATCATGCTGTGACTCCCATGTATGGCTTGAGATAATGAAAATAAAAATGAAACAATTGCCAGAGATGAAACTAGATCCTGTGGATGAACATCCTTACTGCCTTTGGATCCATCTGGAAAATTTCACCTATTCTATTGTCATAGATATCCAATATCACATTTACTAATACGCACTGATATCCTAATGTCTTTATGAATAGCCAGGTTTGAAAGTAGGTGGCTGGAAGGGATGAGAGACCTGGGAAATTGACCTTAGATTCCTCCACACAGGAAGCACTAGGAATGTGCTACAGCCCTTTTCTATTTGTTTTCCCTATTTTGAGTATTCTGTGCTTTGGAAGAATCCAGGACCTGTTTTTGAGGTTTCCTATAACTCCAGCCAGCCCACTTTCAGGCATGGCCGAAAACCATTCCTGAAAGTATTAGGAACACTAGTACACATAATTAAAGGCGAATAGGGTCTCCATAATAGTTGACAGAGGTCGGTAGGTTCTAATGACACCCATAAAATAGTAAGGAGAGCTTTTCAAACTGGGTCTTCAAGCCATCATCAGGTGGCATTAGTTGGAGTTTTCTTTTTGTTGACTTTCAAGGGCAGGGTTTCCTGGCCTTTATCTCAGAGATGCTAATGATACATATTGTTTACTATATGTTTACAACATTGTCAACCAAATCATCTTGGAGAGAATCATGAAATAATGTAACCAGATTTTCTTAGAAGAAAACTCCAGTAAAAGTAGAAATCTAATTAAGCATAATTTATGTTTGTTAATAATGTTTCACTAATTTAGAAATGCATTTCATTCTTTTTTCCTATATTGTCTTTAGTGCGTATTAGTTAATTGGGCTCTGAGAAATCTACAGTAAAAGGCAAAATTGTATAAATATGTTCAAAGGTTAGACAACTTAATGTATTTGACCAGGAAACATTTTTTTTCTACAAACACTATCTTTAAGAAGGGTATCCCTTTATCTAAAAATTGGGAATTAACTCACCTGAAGATCCAACAAATACCATTGTAACTGTCTTTTCACATGTGCATTTCCTGACCTGTTTTGCCCAACTGAAATGTACCAGACCATTAACTTGTTTTTACCAATTTCACAACATGTATTTCTCCACCCCTCACTTTTAGGATTACAGAAAAAAATGTCACCTTAAATTTCCATTGTGCCATATGAAGTAAGATAATATTTTTACTGCTATATTTGATCCCTAAAATAAACTAATTTCATGCACCCCAGGAGATAGGTACAAAAATTTATCAGACTATAAGAAGAAAAACATTAGAATTTATATTTTTATGTATTTTTATCTTTATTTTGCTTAAATTGTCTAATGTTCTTAATAGATTAGCACAGTAGCACATGGACATAAAATACATACACTTATGGTGAGGTTGTGTACACAGCTTTTTTACCAACAGGATAGATGGTGTAAAGTTTGGATAATATTTCCATAAAAAAGCAAAATCATTTTCCTTTAATCAGAATAATATTTCCCTTTTCATTTTATTACACAATCATTCAATAAATATTTAAAACCTACTATGTACCAATAATACACTATATGATTGTATGTATACCAGGTATGATAAAACAGAACAAAACGAAACTAAAACATCACAAATCTCTAGCTTCAGCAGCATTCTGAGAGGTTCCACAGATCTGTCTCTTGCTTTAACAGTATTTTGACAGAGCATACCTGGAGACTCCCTCTCTTCCAGCCTTTGACCAACCTCCAATCTCCTCTCCACTTGCAAACTCCAAGACTATCTTCTCAGCCATCTCCTGCTTCTGAGACCAGCCAACACTGCTTTGCGGCCTTCTTGATGACCAACCATGAGAAAATGAGCTCCCAGATTCATCAGAATTATTCAACCCAGGGAGTGTAAATTAGTTCAGCTGCTATGGAAAGCATATTGGCGATTTCTCAAAGAACTTAAAACGGAACTACGATTTGACCCAGAAATCCCATTACTGGATTTGTACCCAAAGGAAAATAGATATGTACCCAAAGGAAAAAGACACATGTCCTTGTATGTACATCTCTGTGCTATTCACAATATCAAAGACATAGAATCAACCCAGGGCCCCATCAACAATAGATTGGGTATAGAAAATGTGATATGTATATATCATGAGATACTACACAGCCATAAAAAATAATCAAGTCATGTCCTTTGCAGCAACATGGATGCAGCTGGAGGCCATTATCCTAAGCAAATTAATGAAGGAACAGAAAACCAAATATAGCATGTTTTCACTTATAAGTGGGAGCTAAACATTGAGCACACATGCACATAATCATGGGAACAACAGAGACTGCACACTACTAGGGGGCATAGAGAGGGCGGAGGGTGTGAGTTGAAAAACCACCTATTGGATACTATGCTCAGTACTTGGGTGCAACATACTCATGAAATGAACGTGCACATGTAACCCTTGTCTAAAACATAAGTTGAAATAAAAAAAAATATTCCACCAAGGTGGAAGCAGCCATCAACCACCTGATCAATTTGCATCTGCAGCCCTCCAACACGTACCTTTCTCAGAACTTCTTTTCAACCATAACAATGTGCCTCTGGAAGGCATGGGCCACTTTATCTGTGAATTGACCAAGGAGAGGTGTGAGGGTTCAGAACAACTCTTGAAGGTGCAAAACCAGCTTGGGGGCCATGCTCTCTTTCAGGATGTTCAGAAGCAATCTCATAATGAGTGGGGTAAAACCATGCATGTCTTGGAAGGTTCCATAGCCCTGGAGAAGAACATGAACCAGGACCTTTTGGATCTTCATGCACTGGGTTTGGCCACACAGATTTTCATCTCTGTGACTCCCTGGAGAGGCACTTCCTAGCTGAGGAAGTGAAACTCATCAAGAAGATGAGTGGCCAACCTCCACAGGCTAGTCAGGCCCCAGGCCTGGCTGGGAAAGCATCTCTTGCAAAGGCTCACCTTTAGCGTGACTAGGAGCCTACTGAACCTAGGACTTCTCAAGGTCCTCTCTTAGAGTATCAGGGCTTCTGCTTAAGACTGCCTCCAGCAACTAGGCAGCTTTTTAAGCACCTTGGAGCCCTTTCCCAAGCTTTGAAGCAAATGGAAATAAAGCATTTTGCAGGAAAAAAAAAAAACAAAACTATAGCTTTATGGAGCTTATAGGTCTGGGATTTTACTTGGCAAACTCCTAAAATGAGTTGAGATTGGAAATATCTGCCTACTTGCCTTTCTTCCTCACTGAAATATTAGCTTCTACAGGGCAGGGATTATAAATGTCTTATGATTATTTCATGTTCAGTGCTTAGCGTAGTATTTGCCATTTGATAAATATTTAATAAATGTTTTTTGACTTATATTGAATAAAACCTTTTGCCTCATTGCCATTGAAAATCTTGATTTTCTAGTCAGTTATCTTTAAATGTTTAGATGATTTTTGGGAGGGTGTTTCCCCCTGTGACTTATTAGGCTTGGTGATATTCCTTTATGAACATTCCCTCAGCTATTAATAATTTCTCCAATTTCATCTGATCCTAGTAGATGCTTTTTTTTCTTGCCAAAGACTATTTTTTCATTTTACTACTTATGGGAACTCACACTTTTACATCAACAATAATTGCTATCTGGACCCTATTTGCTTCTCATCTTGTTAACCTGTTTAGAGACTTTAAAATGTGACTATGTTTACATTTTACTTCACAAACAATAGGCTTCATTTTGGTTATCCTCTCTGCAAAATTACTTTGGATGATTGGAATTCTATCACATTGTTCTCCCCTAATTACTTATAGTGAATTTTGTACCTATAATTGCATAGTTACTTAATTTAACAGACAAATGTTAGTGAACTGTTCTGGCGTCCTTAAGAATAATTTGATCCTAATTAAAAAGAATGGATCTTGAGCAAAAAAAGGAAAGAGAGAAAACTGCCTTTTATTTACCCTCTACTATATTTCAGATTGTGTGTATTTTTTTCTCAATTTAACCTAGTCTAAAAATAATACTTGTAATTCCTGCGTCTTCAATGAAGAAGCTTTTCTCAGATCTCTTATTTCTGTAATGACTCTGAAGGCCCCATTTATAACTCTATCCCGCAGCATCATACCAATCAAATTTACAGTTAAGAGACTGAATTTCACACAAGTGGCCATGACTTTTAGCCGATTGATTTCACTTTAACACATCCTCTCTTTATTCATCTTGAATTGCACCACACAACAGACTTCCGCTCATCTCCTTAATTGAAAAGTTGGGTCTGAATGATTGCTTATTTTCTGTGTCCTGTGAGAACAAAGTGCTCACTGGTGATTGCAGGACTGTGGTTTCATTAAATTTATGCCTTATGAATTTAACAACATTTGGCTATTTTTGTAATCTCACTAGCAATGTCAGGGACTGATCGGCCTGGCTGCCTAATGTCAGGAGCCTGAATCAAAATTTGGGCATTCTGAATTGCCATTGACATCAATTCTGCCTTCTTTCCTTAGGAGTTATACATCAGTAGTCACAGCCCTTACTCTGTGTAAATAGAAAAAGGTATCAGGCAGTGCTGTTACTGAATACATCTGACTAGATTCATAAGTAATACAGGACTTGCTGCAATGATTTCATTTTTACAAAGTATATATTTAGTTTCTTTCTCTCCTGATTTATTCATACAAGTATATCACATGCAAATAACTAATTTATGTGTTTTTAGCAGAGGGAAGGAAAAATTAACCAATAATAAAATATACACAATTGGACAAGCTATGTTAGAACAGAGATTGTAAATATAAAAATCAGATATTCTTACATTGCTATACAAATAAATACAAATATTTAAACTAAGCTGTGAAGGAGAAATAATATATTACATGCTATTTTCATAGTTATTTTTATTAAAAATGAGAGTTATTTGATGATGTGTATGTAATGTAGAAATTATACATTAATTGCAAATTAAAATTTAGTGCAAAATGTGGTATCTGGATTAAGAGGTATGGCTGTTACCATTGAACCATATGGCAATTAGGCTTTGGAAAATTAAGTAATTCAACTAATAAACCTATTTCTAAATTAAGTGTTATTTATTGGGGAAAATATAAAACACCAAAATAATACATATCAATAGTATTAATATTTTTATTACCATAGCATTTGCTACACATGAAAATGAAATTATTTCAAACTTTTGTTTGTCTTATACAGCACGGCCTCCATGGAGACTCATTTAATTCCCAAAGGAAAAGCAATTATTAATCCTTTCTTCAATCCAATGCATTATAACCTGAGTGACTGAATACTGATTACATGTTGTCTTTCTTTGTTCAAGTGTCTCCTTTCCTACCCTGGAACAAGAGCTTTCTAAGGGCAAGAACTGGGTTCCATCCAGCAAGAAAATCCCAGGATGTGGCATTGTAAACAGGGAAAAACACCATGGTTTCTACAGTGAGATAAAGGAAGACACATCAACATACATTACAAGTACAGAGCATTCTTGGTAACATGGAATTGAAGAAGCTTTGTAACTCTCTGATAACATGTGAACTTCCATACTAACATCTGTAGCTAATAGCTTCAAGGTCTTATAATTTTCTCATATTTGTTTAATCCCTTTTTTCTACCTCCCATGTCCTTTCGTCACAGTTCCATCAGTCAGAACACAAGGGAGACCAAAACTTTCTTACTTGATTCGTTATTCCAGATGCTGGAATGCAGTTTGAGCCAATAAAACATTATGACAGACATCCCTGTTCGAAACCAGCCTATTTGACACACTTAAATATACACTTTCCTCCATCAAGTACTGTTTTGCTCATTTTGCACTGTTCGAAAATCTCAGTACCTTTCTAGAGGCAAAAGTGAAAAAGATTTTGCAAAAACAAAGCATCTACATAAAGTCATGGATAAAAGATTGTGTTCTCCATGTTCCCAGTTGCTTACAGAGAGGTGTCTTGTTCCCACAATAGATCATAGTGTGTATTACAGTGGGGAGTTTTTGACTTTTCCTTCATATAAATCCTTTCTGCAATGTCGGCATACAAGCCATGTATTTTCCTAACCTGCATGAATTTATTTCACTGACTTTATAATAAACTATGTCAGATTCATTTTCACACACTGAGAGCTTAATGCCATTCAGGTCAATTGGTGCAGCAATATTTTCTCTCTTTTTTTAACCTTCCATTTTTGGGGGGAGATATTTCAAAAGGGAATAAAAATAGATTAGTCTTGCACGCAATATGTTAGCTCTTCAAAAAACATTAATGGAGTGGTTTTGATGGTGTATTGTATTGTAGCTGAAATATTTTTCACTTCAGATAATCCAGATTTAATTCTAAGGCATTATTATTTGGCTGACCAACTTGTATCATTTTTTTCATCTTGTCTTCATACTTCCTGGACACTTGTTATATAAAATAACTTACAGGTTTTTACTTTAAGTGAAATGAGAAGCTATTGCAAAATTTAGAGTAGGGGAGTGGCATGATCTCTTTTAAAAACATCACTTTAGCTGCTAATTAGAAATGGATTTGGGGAAGCGGAAGTACACATAGAAAATAAAACCTGCATGGAGGTTACTCAGGTAGATCAGGTGAACTAGGGTTGAGGGATCGGGAGGAAAGAGAAGCAGATCAACTAAAGAGATATTTTGAATATAGAAGCAAGCCGTTTTAGATAGGCAAATATTCTTTGAGGATAGAATGTTCTTTCATCTCTTTTTCCGGCTAAATAACACTTTTTTCCCCCAAGTCTACATCTCCAGGAAGCCTTCCTTGTCCTGCCCTTGCTGTATAATGGTCTTCTGAATGATTCCTTAGTACTGTCTTTATCTAATAAGAGCAAATCTCTAAGCATTACTTTCTTCGTCATTCTCATCAAATATTGAAGTGTTTGGAATCAAGGCCAACATCTTTCCCTTCTGTAACTCTTACACCGAACAAAAATTTTGACCCACACTATGTTTATTACGAAGAATGTATTTGATTGCATAAAATAGAACATACGTTTATATAAAGAGATATAGACATAAGTGTGCGTATAAGTTCATTTAGTTGTCCAAAAATGTTAGGATTGGCATATCAGTGATTATTGTTCCTTTCCTTCATTATTGCAAGATAGCCTCTCATCACCAAGTATCATATGTGTGTGTATGTGTGTATATATGTATATATGTGTATATATAATATGCATATATGTATGTATATATGTATATATGTGTATATGTGTGTGTGTGTGTATACATATATATATATACACACACACACACATATATATCCATCCACAGCAATAAGAACCTGGAAAAAACTACATCTTGTTCTTGTATCTGGAAAAGGAAAACACCTTCAGGAAGCTCTCAACAGACTGACATTTATGTTGGATTGGCCACAATTGTATGGTCATGAGCTACTTAATGACTGGGGAAATATTCGGAAGGATATATTATTAGGCGATTTCAACATTGTGGGAACATTATAGAGTACTTCCACAAACTTAAATGGTATAGCCTAGTACGCAGCTACGCTATGTGGTATAGCCTATTGCTCCTAGGCTATAAACCTGTACAGCATGTTACGGTATTGAATATTATAGGCAGAGTGGTAAACGTTTGTGCGTCTTAATATAGAAAAAGTACAGTAAAAATGTGGTGTGAAAGATTACAAAGAGTATGCTTGCATAGAACACTTATCATTAGTGGAGCTTGCAGGACTAGAAGTTGCTTTGGGTGAGTCAATGAGTGGTGAGTGAATATGGAGGATTAGGAAATTACTGTATACCACTGTAGATTTTATAAACACTGCACACTTAGGCTACACCAAATTTATAAAAATAATTTTTCTTTCTTCAATAATTAACAATGTAAATTTTTTACTTTATAAATTTTATTTTTTTTAACTTTTTGACTCTTGTAGTACCTCTCAGCATAAAACACAAACATATTGGACAGTTACACAATTTTTTTCTTCATATTATTATTCTATAAGCTTTGTTCTGTTTTTTTCTTATTTTTAAAACTTTTTTTGTTAAAAACCAAGACATAAACACACACATTAGCCTAGGCCTACACAGGCTTAGGATCATCAATATCACTATCTTCCATCTCTACATCTTGTCACTGGAAAGTCTTAAAGGGCAATAATACACATGGACCTTCATCTCCTATGATAACAACATCTTCTTCTGGAATACCTCTTGAAGGCGCCTGAGGCTGTTTTACAGATAACTTTTTTAATAAATAGAAGGATTACACTGTAAAGTAACAATGAAAAGTAAAGTATAGTAAATATTTAAAGCAATAACAGTCATTTATTATCATTGTAAGTATCATAAACTGTACATAATTGTGTGTACTATACTGTATTCGACTGTCAGTGCAGTGGGTTTTTTACACCAGTTTCACCACAAACATGTGAATAATGTGTTATATTATGAAGTTATAAAGTTTGACAGCGATGGCTTCACTAAGGGATAGAAATTTTTCATCTCCATTTTAATCTTATGGGACCAACATCTTATATGCGATTCTTTGTTGAGTGAAATGTCATTGTGTAGTAATGACTGTATAACTTTTCTATCTTCTTCATATTCTCTTATGGAGAGGATAAGAGAATAAAGCATTCAAAAAGTTTAATAGCTAAGTGAGACTATCACAATTGCTTCATCATATACTCAAAAACATATTTTAATAAATTATATATATATACAAATCACTGCCCAAAGAAATCTGAGATGACACAAACAAAAAATACCATGCTCATGGATAAGAAGAATCAATATTGTGAAAATGGCTATATTGTCCAAAGCAATTTATAGATTCAATGCTATTCCCATTAAACTATCATTGACATTATTCACAGAAGTAAAAACAAACTACTTTAACATTCATATGGAACCAAAAATGAGCCTGAATAGCCAAGGCAATCCTAAGCAAAAAGAACAAAGCTGGAGGCCTCACACTACCCAGCTTCAAACTATACCATCAGGCTACAGTAACCAACACAGCATGGTACTGGTACAAAAACAGACATATAGACCAATGGAACAGAAAAGAGAACCAGAAACAGGGCCACACACCTACAACCATCTAATCTTCAACAAACCCGACAAAAACAAGCTATGGGGAAAGGATTCCCTATTTAATAAATTGTGCTGGGAGAACTGTCTAGACATATGCAGAAAACTGAAACTGGACCCCCTTCCTTATACCATATACAAAAATCAACTCAAGATGGATTAAATACTTAAATGTAAAACCCCAAACTATAAAAACCCTAGAAGAAAACCTAGGCAATACCATTCAGGACATAGGCACAGGCAAAGATTCATGACAAAGATGCCAAAAGCAATTGCAACAAAAGCAAAAATTTACAAATTACATCTAATTAAACTGAAGAGCTTCTGCACAGCAAAGGAAAGCATCAACAAAGTAAACAGACAGCTTACAGAATGGGAAAAATTGTTGTGGTGTATCCATCTGACAAAGGTCTAATATCCAGCATCTATAAGGAACCTAAATTTATAAGAGAAAACTAACGACTCCATTTAAAAGTAAGCAAAGGACATGAACGGACAATTCTCAAAAGAAGACATATATGTGGCCATAAAACATGAGAAAAAGCTCAATATCACTGATCATTAGAGAAATGCAAATCAAAACCACAATGAGCTGCCATCTCACACCAGTCAGAACGTTTAGAAAGTCAAAAAACAGGAGATGCTGGTAAGGTTGTGGAGAAAAAGGCACACTTTTACACTGTTGGTGAGAATGAAAATTAGTTCAACCATAGTGAAAGACAGTGTGGCAATTTCTTAAAGAACTAGAGGCAGAAATATCACTTGACCCAGCAATCCCATTACTGGGTATATATCCAAAGAATACAAATTATTCTATTATAAAGACACATGTATGCGTATGGTCACTGCAGCACTATTCACAATAGCAAAGACGTGGCATCAACCTAAATGCCCACCAAAGATACACTGGATAAAGAAAATGTGGTACATATACATCATGGAATACTATGCAACCATATAAAAGGAACAAAATATTGTCCTTTGCAGGAACATGGATGTAGCTGGAAGCCATTATCCTTAGCAAACTAACACAGAAACAGAAAACAAAATACAGCATGTTCTCACTTATAAGTGGGAGCTAAATATTGAGAACACATAGACACACGGTGGGAGCAATACATACTGGGGCCTGTCAGAGGGCAGAGTGTGGGAAGAGGGAGAGGATCAAGGACAGATTGCGGATGCTGGGATTAATACCTTGGTGATGAGATAATCTGTGCAGCAAACGTTTACCTATGTAACAAACCTGCACATCCTCCACATGTACCCCTGTACTTAAAATAAATGTTGGAAATTGAAACAAAAATAGTAATTTTGCTAAATCCATTTTTCAGGTTTTGATGAAGCATGCTTATGATAGCGAATAAAAAAATCATTCATTGCCTTACAAATATCACAAAGATATTCTTCTGTATTATCGATGGTAGCAGTGGCCCATCTGGAGCAGCCCCTGTGAAGACCTTGGCTGCAGCGGTGGGGCGCGGCTGGGGCTGTGCACTCCATAAAGCAGATGGGAGCTGGGAACAGGCAGGAGCCCCGCCCCTTTCTGAGTTGGTGCGGCAGGAGCCCTGCATTCCCAGATGCAGCTGTAGCTGCCCAGCCGTGGCTCTGGACCCTGGCATCCCTGCACTCTCAGAGGCCTAGGAAACTGCCCCTGCCCCTGCTAGCTCAGAAGTACCTGTTTCCGCTTTCTGGCCTCTCCCATTCTCGGCACCCACTCCGATTTCAGAGCAAAGCTGAAGCCAAGCCTGGGTGCTGTCACAACTCGGTTGGGTGTGCACACTCTCAGGGTGAAGCTGACGTGCCAGCCCCCAGCAACCTCAGGCTGCTCTGAAACTTTGGGCACAGACGAGGTCAGGGAGGGAGTGTAGGGTGGGCGGGCTGAGGGCAGCTTGACACAGGCCTGCATGTGCCCATCAGCATGAACAGCCTGGGGCCACGGATGACATGTTTTTGGCAGCAGGAGGCAGATGGGCTCCTGGGCAGAAAAGGGCGGGTCCTCAGTGAAATCCCACCTTCAAGTCCGAGAAGGCCTAAAGCCTGGGGACCAGGCTGCCAGTTCCCTGTGGAGTCCGCAGCCGAGTAAGAACTTATGGTGCTTTTTCCAGGCCGATCTTTGTCTGCCCATGGACCAGTCAGGATGGCACTTTCTCTCTTCTGAGCTCTTATAAACCCCAGACTAAGCCAGACTCAGACAGATGTTGGGACTACCAGCTGCGGGCAGGAACTACACACTTTGGGTCTTTTCTACTTTTCAAGACAACTCGCCTGCAGAAAGGAGCTACCCACGACAGGTCTCCACTCCACTGATAGCTGGACACTCACTGGGACAACCTGCCTGCAGAAGGAGCTACGCACCACGAGTCTTCTCTCCACTGAGAGCTGGACACTCACTGGGGCAACCTGCCTGGGGAAAGGAGCTACCCATCATGGGTCTCTTCTCCACTAAGTACTGGACACTTGTTGGGATGAACTGCCTGCAGAAAGGAGCTACCAACTTCGTGTCTCCTGAGAGCCATTCTGTCACTCAATGAAACTCCTCTCTGCTTTGCTCACCATCCAGTTGTCCTCATATCTTATTCCCCCGCGACGTGGGACAAGAACTTGGGACCTGCCAAATGGCGGGACTGAAAGAGCTGCAACACAAACAGGGCTGAAACACGCCCCTCGTTCATCAAGTTGTAGGCAAGGAGAAGGAAAGAAGAGCTAGAGCCCTTCGGGGATCCCAGACTTAGGGGATCCCCGAGCCAGGGCTGTGACACTCTCTTTGGGACTCTGTGGTTCCTGGTGTCTCCAAGCTTCCACGTGACACTGCGGTCCCTAGTGTCTGCAGTAGAAGCTGCTTGTGGTATGCCTGTTCCAGCCATAGCCTCTCATGGAGCCGGAGCCTGTATGGGCACCTAGAGCTACCCACCCTGCCACAGGCTGGCAGTGTGCAGTGGCCGGACCCAGTGCTTGCTCACATACCCCTGGCTGCTCCGCCTCTAGCCCACCCTTGACAGCCATGGAATCCAGTCTGGTAGGGGGCTGAAGCAAAATTCCGGCAAAGGCACCACCAGCTGCAAAGTTTTCCGGATGGAAAAGTGACACCCTGTGACATCTTCTAGAAGCTTTTCAGATGTAGGATTTGTATTTAGGCCTATGTGCTATATTAACTGAATTTTTGCTTGTCATGTAGAGTATGGATCATATATATATATATATGTATACAGATATATAATTTGTGAAAAAGTTTATATATTGTTGATATTAGATTAATACTGACTTTCTAAAAAATGGGAAGTATTTCTTTTCAATATTCTGGAATAGTTTTCTAGAACTGATATGAATTCTTCTTTAAAATGTCATAGAAGTCATCAGTTACCTACCTGGGCCTGTTTTTTCAACCATAATCTAATTTATTTTATAAGTATTATACAAGTATATATTTATAAGTATTATACACTTGTATACTTATAATTTATACAAATATAATACTTATATTCATATTTATAAGTATTATATTTTATATACTTATATATTATATATACTTATATTAAATATAATACTTATATAAGTAAATAAATATAAATAACTTATAAATTTAATGAGTATATATGCTTATTATATATGCTTATTATATATTATACATATATACATAATTAGCTATTCTGTTTCCTCTTGAATAGGCTTTGCATTTGTCATTTTTTAAAAAATTGTCCATTTTATATAATTATGAAATGTATTGACATGAATTTGTTGATAATATTCCATTTTTATCCATTTGATATCAGTAGGATCTCCACTAAAGTTACCTCTTTCATTCCTCATATTAGAATTGTGTTTCCTCTATCTTAATTTTCCTACTCTGGCTATATAGAATTATCAATTTATTTTTTTCTTGAAAGATAAGACTTATTGTTTCTATGATTAACACTATATTTTTCTGTTTTTTATTTTATTGATTTTATATGAACCTTTATTATCTACTTTCTGTTGCTTACATAAAGTTTCATTGACTCTTTTTTAAAAACAAACAACTCAAATGTTAAATTGGAAGGTCACAAATTTGAGGCCATTCTCTTTTATAATAAAAACATTCAATGCTATACATCTCCTTCAAAGTAATGCTTTACCAGTATTCCACAAATTTAGAGAGGTTGCATTTTTATTTTTCTTCAGTTATATATACTTTCCAATAACAATTTTGATTGTCTTTTGGGGTCTAAAAGAATACTATTTAGTTTCTAAATATTTGCAGATTTTTCCAATTCATTCATTTATAACTATTTCCTTGTTCTAAATTCATTTATAACTATTTCCCTGTTCTAAAGAATATATTTTCTATAATTTAATTTCACACAAATTTATTCACATTTGCCTTATGGCCCAGAAAAATTTTCATTAAATTTTCTATTATACACTTGAAAACTATCTGTATTCTGTCATTAGGTAGCATTTTATAAATATCAATGAGAAAAAAACTCATTAAATATCGAAAGTTTAGTATTATTCTGTCCTTATTATGAATTAACACTTCCATTACTATTCATCACTGTCTTTATACCTGGAAATATTTTTTGCTGTAAAATCTCTTTTTCTGATATTAATATTATCACTTAAAACTTATTTAATTAATATTAGCATAGTACATTTCTTCATCCTTTTACTTTTAACCTATTTGTGTTTTAATATTTCCAGTTGTTTTGTTATTGGGAGAACATAATTTGGTTTTATTTGGTAATCAATTGGATAAGCTCTGCCTTTTTATTGGTATCTTTGAATTGTGTTCTTTTAGTGTGAATACTGATATGAATATGTTCTCATATAATATTGCTGTTCATTTTCTAATTGTTCCATTTGTTTGTTCCTCTCTCCCTTTTTCTCCTTCTTTCAGATTTTTTTTATGGTTTACTTGTATACTTTCTGTTGTCTTAATAGTTATTAATCTTTGTTTTTTTTTGTTTCTTTAGGACTTGTATCAAGTATAAATTCAAAAGATATCACATCAAATTTTGTATGGTACAAGAATATTATGATGGTATACTTCCATTTCTCCCATGCTAGTCTTCATACTATAGTTGTCCTGCAATTTTCTTCTATATATAGAAGTAATGCATTCGTTCTAGTTTTGCATTAAAAGAATGACTTGTCTTTTCAAGAGATTTAAATAATGAGAAAAATATCTTCAGTGTTTGCCCACATAGTTCTTATATTGAGAAATTTTCATTTCTTGGTATAAACCAAGATTTCTAATTATGATTTTTCTTTTGGCTGAACTATTTCCTTGAATACTTGTACTCTTGGTCTGCTGGTGATGAAATTTTTCCAGTTGCATGTATCTGAACGTCATTGTTTTACCTTCATTTTTTGAAAGGTCTATTTATTGGGTGTAGAATTCTGGGTTGGCAGATATAGTAAGTTCAATAGTGACTCCCCAAATATATTTCCACCCACAACTTCAGAATGTGAATTTATTTGGAATAAGAATCTTTGCAGAGGTAGTTGAGGTAAGGAACTGAAGTAGAGATCATCCTGGGTTAGGATGGAAATTAAATCCAATGGCCAGTGTCTTGTAAGCAGCAGAAAAATAGAATAAACAGAGAAGAAAGTCATGTGAAGGCAGAAGGCCATGTGAAGACAGAGATTGACTTATGAAAATCCAAGGCAAGGCATGTCAAGTGTCACTGGAAACTACCTAAATCGGAGAGATATAAAATAATTTTGTTTCAGAGTTTCAGAAGGAGCCAGTACTGATAATTCTTTGAGTTTGGACTTCTGAATCCCAGAATACTGAGAGAAAAATTTGTGTTATTTTCAGTTGCCATGTTTGTAGTAGTTTCTTACAGCAGCTTTAGAAAACGAAAATGGCAAGTTCTTTTCATTTTTTTTTCCTGGCGGGGATACGTTTTTCTAGTATTTTAAGTATATTTCTATATTGTCTTCTGTCTTACATTGTTTTAGGCAAGAAATCTACTGTCATGCTTAATGTTGGTGCCCTATTTGTAATATACTTTTTTCCTTGGGCTGATTTAATATTTGGATTTTTATCATGTTGTAAGCAATGTGATTATGATATATCTTGCTGTAATTTTCTTTTATCTTCCTTGTGACTGAGTTTGTCAGTTTTCTTGGTTCTATAGGTTCAGAATTCTCATCAAATTTAGAAAAATTTTGGCCATTATTTCTTTAATGTATTTTTTCTATCCCTCCTCCCAGGTCCTCTTCTTCCTGGAATCCAGGGAATCCAATTACCTGTATATTTGGCCACTTAAATTTGTCCCACAATTTACTGACATTCTGGTTATTGTTTTAATTTGTATGATTTTTGTTTTTTTCCGTGTTTTATTTTGCATATTTTCTATTTTGTATCTTTATGGTTACCAATTATTTTCCCTACAGTGTCTAATATGTGTTTAATTGCATTTAGAGTATTTTTCATCTCAGACATTACATTTTCATTTCTAAAAATAGTTTTGTCTTTTTTTTAAATATCTATAGCTCCATTTAACATGCTCATTTTTTTTCTGTATTTTCTGGGTGTTTACTGCTTAGTCACAATAATTCTTATTGTCCTGTCTACAGATTTTTTCAACTATGAGTTTTCTGGATTAGTTCTGATGCATTTATTTTCCTCTTCCTTATGAAACATAGTTATCCACTTCTTTAGATACCTATTTTGATTGGATATTAAACACTGTGATATTTATTTTGTTCATTGCTGGCTAATTTTTATTATAATAAATATTTATGTGTTCTTCTCTAAAACATTGTTATGTTACTTTGAGACAGTATGATTCTTCGAAGTTTTTTTTGTTATGCAAGACCAAGGAAGTGTCTAGTGTAGACATAATTTCTGCCCACTCTTAAGGCACTACATTTGTAAATACTCTACCTAATGGCCCTGACAGGAAGATAAGCCATTCTCAGTCAAGTGTAATTTCTAGGATGACTCCCTATTCTCCTTTTTGTTGTTTCTTTGCCTAGTCTTGATTAGTTTCTTCAAACATACATTCATGCCATATTCAACTGAAAACTTTTTGGTGAGGGCAGTGAGGATAAAGGGGGCCAGTAGGCAATGCTGTGCAAATCTCCAAAGCTCTGCCTTTATGCAGCTCTCTCCTTTTTTCTACTCTATTCTCTGAACTCTAGCTGCGTTAGCCTCTGGAACCCACAGTTTTGTCTCATCAACTCAGAGAGACAGCTTTCTCTTTCAATGGTTTGGAACTCTATCCAGGCAGTAAGCTTGAACACTTAAATTCTCACTTTGTCTCCCATTTTTGTGGATCACTGTCCTTCACTGCCTAAATTCTAATGCCTTAAAGCCTTTTTAAAATTTTTTCACATATGTTGTCTGGTCATTTAGTTATTTCACTTGGAAAGATAAGCCAGTCCCTATTACTTTACCTTGTTCAGAAGTAGAAGTAGCACCTGTTTTTATTTGAAGTCAAATTTCATTGAATTTTAAATAATTATGATACCTTCTCTTAGTAATATGTCCATGTATTGTCTACCTCAATAATAATATATTAACACACGCATTAAATTTACTCTAGAATTCTTCATTTTTCATTCTATTACCAACACAAAATTTGACAATTTAAAAATGGCTTTTCTATGCTCTAGCAGACACTATGCCTTACAAAATGAATATCAATCTATGCCTTACAAAATGAATATCAATCTAGGTGTGGTCTAATGAAAAGTGTTATGTGAAACTGCTTCCTGTAGATTTTCTCAAAACTTCTTCCCTTTCTTCTTCTTACTATCTAGAAAGCAAAATATATGGGTGGAATTTATTCAGACATGCTAGTTTTCTTCTGTTCAAGGTGGTAGCTACTTACCACTTGTGGCCATTGAGTACTTGAAATGTGGAAAGTCCAAACTGAAATATATTCCATATCTCAAAGACTTAAGGGGGAAATAATAAAATAATCTCATTATTTTGTAAATAATTACATGTTGAAATCATAAATGTTTGCATAAAGTGTTAAATAAACTTTATTAATTTAATTAATTTTGTATTTCAAATATTACTTTTTAAATGTGGCTTCTAGAAAATTTAAAATTATGTATGTTCATATTATATTTCTATTAGATAACACTGTCTTAGATCATTAGTTAGAACTTCTTTTTTCTTTTTTTTGAAAAGGTCCAGATAGCAAATATGCTTGGCCTTTCTAGGCCTACATTCTGCCACAACTATGCAAAGTAGCCATACGCAACACATAAATGAATGCTGTGTCAGTGCTCCAGACCAACTTCATATACAAAATTTTTGGACCCTGGATTTGGTCTGTAAGCCTTGGTTTGCTGACACCTTTTATGAAGTAACCCTGAGAATTGAAGCCAAGCATTATATATAAGCAAGAAACAGAAAGAAAGAAACTTTAGCTTCTGATCACATTGAAGGCTACCATAGCAGCCTCTGATTGACATTGTTTTAGATATAACAGAAATAAGCTTCTATCTCATTTAAGCCTCTGTCATTTATTTTTTAATATATGTAGCTAAATCTTATTCCAACTTTGTTCATATGCCATAATCCATTATATATTTTGCTATCTTAAAATTTGTAATCCCTCTGTTTATCCTCAGGGCAAATTTGGCTACTTCCATGTACAATATCACTTTAACATCTAATTTGCCTATTGAATTAAAGGGTCCTTCTAGAGAAACTACTGTGGCTTATCTTTCTGTATCATCAACCAATATATGGTAGATTTTCAATGTATTCAGCAAGCATTTAATAAGTGTTAGTTGAGTATACAATGATCAATATCATGTGCAAGAAAGTGTCTATCACTGAAGTTTCTCCATATAAGAAATCAACTACAGTAAGCAAAGAAAATGGAAGTTTTAATTACTAAAAAAAGAACATCCAAGAAGATTATTATTCCATCCCTTCTAAAATAATTTTCTTCATAGTTATGATCCTTAATAAAAATTACTGCTATTAAAATGACATTTTGAAGTAAGTCATGAGTTTTTGCCTTGTTTCATATTCTGGTAAATGTTTACTGACCATATTTTTAACCTCAAATTATAATACAAATTATAAATTGTAACTCATACAAATTATACAGCTTTTCTTTTTTTTCTTCCTTTATAAAATTTTATTTATTTATTTTTATTTCATTTTATTATTATTATACTTTAAGTTTTAGGGTACATGTGCACAATGTGCAGGTTAGTTACATATGAATACATGTGCCATGCTGGTGTGCTGCACCCATTAACTCGTCATTTAGCATTAGGTATATCTCCTAATGCTATCCCTCCCGGCTCCCCCCACCCCACAGCAGTCCCCAGAGTATGATGTTCCCCTTCCTGTGTACATGTGTTCTCACTGTTCAATTCCCACCTATGAGTGAGAACATGCGGTGTTTGGTTTTTTATCCTTGCAATAGTGTACTGAGAATGATGATTTCCAATTTCATCCATGTCCCTACAAAGGACATGAACTCATCATTTTTTATGGCTGCATAGTATTCCATGGTGTATATGTGCCACATTTTCTTAATCCAGTCTATCATTGTTGGACATTTGGGTTGGTTCCAAGTCTTTGCTATTGTGAATAGTGCCACAATAAACATACGTGTGCATGTGTCTTTATAGCAGCATGATTTATAGTCCTTTGGGTATATACCCAGTAATGGGATGGCTAGGTCAAATGGTATTTCTAGTTCTAGATCCCTGAGGAATCGCCACAATGACTTCCACAATGGTTGAACTAGTTTACAGTCCCACCAACAGTATAAAAGTGTTCCTATTTCTCCTCTCCAGCACCTGTTGTTTCCTCACTTTTTAATGATCGCCATTCTAACTGGTGTGAGATGATATCTCATTGTGGTTTCGATTTGCATTTCTCTGATGGCCAATGATGGTGAGCATTTTTTCATGTGTTTTTTGGCTGCATAAATGTCTTCTTTTGAGAAGTGTCTGTTGATGTCCTTCGCCCACGTTTTGATGGGGTTGTCTTTTTCTTGTAAATTTGTTTGAGTTCATTGTAGATTCTGGATATTAGCCCTTTGTCAGATGAGTAGGTTGCGAAAATTTTCTCCCATTTTGTAGGTTGCCTGTTCACTCTGATGGTAGTTTCTTTTTCTGTGCAGAAGCTCTTTAGTTTAATTAGATCCCATTTGTCAATTTTGGCTTTTGATGCCATTGCTTTTGGTGTTTTAGACATGAAGTCCTTGCCCATGCCTATGTCCTGAATGGTAATGCCTAGGTTTTCTTCTAGGGTTTTTATGGTTTTAGGTCTATTTAATTTAGATTATATGCCCCCAAACATTGAGATAATTATATGCCCCCCAGCCCCCAAGATGATGTGGCAGTTCTGGCCAGCTCAATGGTAGTTGAGTGGAGCCAGGTTCATCATTTTCTAAATGGTATAGCAGGAAATCTATAATGTGAGACTATCGTGTAGCCAAGACAACTTTGTTTTATTAAGACGCAGAGTATCACTACAACATTCCACATCATATCCTGTGGGAATAATGTCTACATGAAGAGGGAGACAAATGAATAAACAGCCACAGACTCCACTTATTGTACCACTCTTTCCTAAGCTCATTTTTCAATTCTCATCACATCTTTCATCCTAGATATTTTCATCCCATTTAACAGATAAAGAATCAGGTATACTGGAAAGATGAAGTAACACCTTTAATGTTGTTGAAGTACACAAATTTAAATTCAAGTCTGGCTGAAATGAAAACTGATACCTTGACAACACAGTCTGAGACAGGATATGATAGATATGCCTTTCTGTGAATTATAATCTCTCATAGAAAAAGGAATTACTTCCAGCCACAGATGAGAAAATAATGAATTGTCCAGTTGTCACTGCTTGTATGAAAGTGGTGTCAGTGAACTTATATAAGAAAAAATGCCCAATGGATTTTCTATGTTGCTCGAGGTCAGAACAAATAGAAATATGACATCTATAATGCTTAGCCCAATTTTTTTCTTGTCATGGAATTTTTGATGATAGTTTCAAATATTTCAAGTGTATATCTGGTTTAAATTTGTTTCATAACTCCAGAAACAAATCTGAAATTACCTCTTTATTAAAACCTCAATTTCATTCAAATGGCTCCATGCCTCTTCTTTCCTGGTTGATTACCAAACCCTCTATATTTTTTTGGACATACCGACTTTCACATATTTAAAGAACTCCAGCTCTTTTCAAATGACCAAAATAAGTGAATTGATAACTCAAAATACATACCATTAAGTCCTGAGGAAAATGTCCAGCCATAATCACTAACAGTTGAGATACCAGAAATGCCCTATCACGTAACTGCTCTTAATTCACACACATCTGCACATACATGTGCGTGCACACACGCATACACCCACAGAGATCAGTTCAGGATGGATTCTGGAAACAGCCATAGTCTTTTTTTGTTAATTCACTTCCCTATGACACTTAGGTCCTAATGCTAAATCCAACTCACTCCCAGGACTTCACCATTTCTTACAACATGCTGAGCTTTCTCTTAGAAAATCCCACTGCCATTTCCCTCAATGGACATCAATCAGCATTACACACAGTGCCCACCTGTCTATGGCCATAGCAAAAGTTTTTATTATTTTTATAAATATGTTTTAACCTTAACTGGCTAAGAATTAAATGCCTCCAAATATTAAATGACTTGGCAATTCTGGCCAGCTCAACTGTGGTTAAATGGACCCAGGTTCATCATTTGAAAGGATACAGCAGGAGTAGTTCCGAGCTCTTCTATATAAATTAACGAATTCATATATATATACACATATATATATGTGCGTGTATGTGTGTGTGTATATATATGTGAATACATACATATGCGTGTGTATTTATATATATGTACATATGCAGGGAAAACATTTTCTGGTTGTACAAATTTGCTTTAACAGACTTTCTGATTTAAATAATTTAATTGTGAGAAGGGTGATTCTAACTTAGCACACCAACAAAAATAAAATCCTCATCCCTCTGCTCAGCCGAAGTATTCTGTTCAGAGCATGTATGTAAACATGAATGCACACCACCCACATGACAATATCAAATTTTTATTTAAACTAATATTTTTTTTTTACTTTTTTGCATAGTAGTAATGCTTTCTGGCATGAAAAAAAAGTACAGGAAGACAAAATTGTTTAAATGTTGTATTTCCTGCAAGTCAGTATGAAACACATATTAAGGCAATTATAGGTTGGGGGCCAGAACTTGATGAAGTTAACGCTCAGGAAGGAGATCTGAATATCAGCTGGAATAAAGAGCTATAAGTATGTCACAATTGTACCAAACTTTAGTGAAACTTGAGTGGGGTGCAGTATATCTGAGAGGGTTAATACACTACTTAACAGACTGAGGAAGTTGTTGAATCCCCTGGAAGAGAACTACATCAAAGGCAATATAACCAGATTTATATAAGGCTTTTAAAGGTTCACCAAGTGGGAGTACCTATCAGGAGAGTTTGGCAGTTTTATTCTCTTTTTTCAGTGGATTTTATATTTTGCCTGAGAATGAAAAGCATACTTTTAGTTTTGTACATTAGGTAAAGCAGAGCAACCTCCAAAATCATGCAGCCAGTACAAAGCTTGATGAAGAGACATCTTATGCCAAAAATGACCGTGGCATTTCAAAGCTGGAAGTTTCTTATGATATAATGATTGACCATTCATATGATTTGTTTATAATGTTGGTAACTAGTTTCCCAGTGCTAATACAAGCAGAAGTTCTTAAAAAGACATTTGATTACTTTGAAGCACAGGCACTTGTCTACTCTAAATAGAATAGAAAGATGGGAACGGAAACTAAAAAGTTAAAAGACAAATTAGATAACAACAATAAATATTTACTACTCTGGATGGGAGTGCATGGAAGAACTTTCAAATATTTGGCCTTCTGTAAGCACTACTTGACCTTGCTACTTCAAACCACCACTTTGGTATTTAATGAGTGGCCCTGTGAAACAAAATATTTAACTAGATAGTAAAAATTTTGGGGACTTTGATAGATTTTTGTGGTACCTGAGAGCTTTATCTATCTATCAAACACTGTGCAGGGTAAAGCTAGGCTTTGAAATACATACAACTCATTCACAATATCTAATTACAGATGCATATAAATTAATTTCTAAAATTATTTCCTATTACTAGAAGTAAATAGAATTATATTTATTTATAAAACTTATGTGTTCTATTATGGGGACAATGTGTGTTAAGTGATATTTTTATATAAAATTTTTCTAAGAAAACAGATGGAATATAAGAAGAAATTGAATCATAGTGACTGAGATCTTTCGAACATTAAGGACAAATACCAAATTACAGGTCCAAAAAACTCAGAGAATGCTACGCAGGATGAATATGAAAAAAATATACCTAGGAATATCATATTAAAACTGTAGAAAACCTAACAAAAAGATAAAATATTAAAATAAGGCAGAAGAAGAAATACATTGTTATATAGAGTAACAGATATAAGAATTGAATGAAACTTCTTTTTAGAAGCCAAGCAAGTAAGAAGGGAGTCAAATGTAATATTTAAAGTGTTAAAAATTGTAATATAGTGGACATTTTTATCCAAATATTCATTATCTAAAATTGTGAGGCAAAAACAATTATAACATCAACATATTCACTAACAGTCTGGGCACTCATTATATTAATTCCTGTTATGGACCGAGTTAGGTTCCCCCAAAATTCATAAGCTGAAGCCCTATCTCCCAATGTGACTGTATTTTTCAATAGAGCTTTTAAGAGGTAATGAAGGTTAAATGAGGTCATAGGGTAAGGTCCTAATCTTTTAGTACTGGCGTCCCTATCAGAAAAGGAGGAGACACCAGATTTCTCTCTCTCTCTCTCTCTCCCTCTGCACATATACAGTCCTTGTGAGCATACACTGAGAGGGTGGCCATCTGCAACCCGGAAAGAGAGACCTCACTAGAAACAAACTCAGCTGGAACCTTGATCTTGGACTTCTAGCCTCCAGAACTGTGAGGAAATAAATTTCTGTTGTTTAAACTGTACAGTCTGTGGTGTTATGTGGCATCCTAAGCAGATGAAAATAGGCAACTAGGATTGACTTGAGGCATCATGCTACCTGACTTCAAACTATACTACAAGGCTACAGTAACCAAAACAGCATGGTACTGGTACCAAAACAGAGATATAGACCAATGGAACAGAACAGAGCCCTCAGAAATAACACCGCATATCTACAACTATCGAATCTTTGACAAACCTGAGAAAAACAAGCAATGGGGAAAGGATTCCCTATTTAATAAATGGTGCTAGGAAAACTGGCTAGCCATATGTAGAAAGCTGAAACTGGATCCCTTCCTTACACCTTATACAAAAGTTAATTCAAGATGGATTAAAGACTTAAACGTTAGACCTAAAACCATAAAAACCCTAGAAGAAAACCTAGGCATTACCATTCAGGACATAGGCATGGGCAAGGACTTCATGTCTAAAACACCAAAAGCAATGGCAACAAAAGCCAAAATTGACAAATGGGATCTAATTAAACTAAAGAGCTTCTGCCCAGCAAAAGAAACTACCATCAGAGTGAACAGGCAACCTACAGAATGGGAGAAAATTTTCACAACCTACTCATCTGACAAAGGGCTAATATCCAGAATCTACAATGAACTCCAACAAATTTACAGGAAAAAAACAAACAACCCCATCAAAAGTGGGCGAAGGACACGAACAGACACTTCTCAAAAGAAGACATTTATGCAGCCAAAAAACACATGAAAAAATGCTCACCATCACTGGCTATCAGAGAAATGCAAATCAAAATCACGATCAGATACCATCTCACACCAGTTAGAATGGCGATCATTAAAGTCAGGAAACAACAGGTGCTGGAGAGGATGTGGAGAAATAGGAACACTTTTACGCTGTTGGTGGGACTGTAAACTAGTTCAACCATTGTGGAAGTCAGTGTGGTGATTCCTCAGGGATCTAGAACTAGAAATACCATTTGACCCAGCCATCCCATTACTGGGTATATACCCAAAGGACTATAAATCATGCTGTTATAAAGACACATGCACACGTATGTTTATTGTGGCACTATTCACAATAGCAAAGACTTGGAACCAACCCAAATGTCCAACAATGATAGACTGGATTAAGAAAATGTGGCACATATACACCATGGAATACTATGCAGCCATAAAAAATGATGAGTTCATGTCCTTTGTAGGGACATGGATGAAGCTGGAAACCATCATTCTCAGCAAACTATCACAAGGACAAAAAACCAAACACAACATGCTCTCACTCATAGGTGGGAATTGAACAATGAGAACACATGGACACAGGAAGGGGAACATCACACTCTGGGGACAGTTGTGGTGTGGGGGGATGGGGGAGGGATAGCTTTAGGAGATATACCTAATGCTAAATGACGAGTTAATGGGTGCAGCACACCAGCATGGCACATGTATACATATGTAACTAACCTGCACATTGTGCACATGTACCCTAAAACTTAAAGTATAATAATAATAAAATTAAATTAAAAAAAGAAAATAGGCACCTAAAAATTAGCCATCTCTATTTTATAATAATGTCTATGATATGGTTAGGCTTTGTGTCCCTACCCAAATCTCATCTTTTTATTTATTTATTTGTTTATTATTCATTTATATAATTATACAATATTATATATAATAATATAATTATATTATAATATAATCATATACATACAATATAATCATATACAATATATTATAATATAATTATATATTTATATTATATTTATATTTCAGGTCTTAGGTTTGAGTCCATCTTGAGCTGATTTTTGTATAAGGTGAGAGATGAGGATCCAGTTTCATTCTCCCACATGTGGCTAGCCAATTATCTCAGCATCATTTGTTGAAAAGGGTGTCCTTTCCCCACTTTATGTTTTGTTTGCTTTGTTGAACATCAGTTGACTGTGAAGTATTTGGGTTTATTTCTGGGTTCTCTATTCTATTCCATTTGTCTATGTGCCTACTTTTATGCCAGTATCATGCTGTTTTGGTGACTATGACCTTATAGTATAGTTTTAAATCAGGTAATATGATGCCTCTAGATTTGTTCTTTTTGAATTTTAGAATTGTTTTTTCTAATTCTGTGAAGAATGATGGTGGTATTTTGACAAGAATTGCATTGAATTTGTAGATTGCTTTTGGCAGTATGATCATTTTCAGAATATTTATTCTACCTATCAGTGAGCATGGGATGTGTTTCCATTTGTTTGTGTCATCTATGATTTCTTTCAGCAGTGTTTTGTAGTTTTCCTTGTAGAGGTCTTTCACTTCCTTGGTTAGGTATATTCCTAAGTATTTTTTTTTTTTTTTTTTTTTGCAGCTATTGTAAAGGGGGTTGAATTCTTGATTTGATTCTCAGCTTGGTCGCTGTTGGTATATAGAAGAGCTACTGATTTGTGTACATTAATTTTGTATCTGGAAACTTTCCTGAATTATTTTATGAGTCCTAGGAGCTTTCTGGATGTGTCTTTAGGGTTTTCTAGGTAAACAATCATATCATCAACAGACAGTCACTTTACCAATTTGGATGCACTTTACTTCTTTATCTTGTCTGAAAGCTCTGGCTAGGACTTCAAGTACTATATAGAAGAGGAGTGGTGATAGTGGGCATCCCTGTCTTGCTCAAGTTCTCAGAGGGAATGCTTTCAACTTTCCCCCATTCAGTATTATGTTGGCTGTGGGTTTGCCATAGATGGCTTTTATTACATTGAGGTATGTCTGTTGTATAGTGATACTGCTGAGTTTTAATCATAAAGGGATGCTGGATTTTGGTAATGTTTTTTCTGCATCTATTGAGGTGATCATGTAATTTTTGTTTAAGATTCTTTTTATGTAGTATATCACATTTATTAACTTGTGTATGTTAAACCATCCCTGAATCCCTGGTATGAAAACAACTTGATCATTGTGGATTTTGTTTTTGATATGTTCTTGGATTTGGTTAGCTAGTATTTTGTAAAGGATTTTAGCATCTATGTTCATCAGGGATATTGGTCTGTAGTTTTCTTTTTTGATTATGTCCTTTCCTGGTTTTGGTATTAGGGTGACACTGGCTTCATAGAATGATTTAGGGAGGGTTCCCTCTTTCTCTAACTTGTGGAATAGTGTCAATAGGATTGGTACCAATTATTTGAATATCTTGTAGAATTCTACAGTGAATCCATCTGGTCCTGGAGGTTTTCTTTGTTAATATTTTTTATTAGCATTTCAATCTTGCTGATCATTATTGGTCGGTTCAAAGTATCTAATTCTTCCTGATTTAAGCTAGGAAGGTTGTATCTTTCCAGGAATTTATCCATCTCCTCTAGGTGTTCTAATTTACATGTGTAAAAGTGTTCACAGTAGCCTTGAATGATCTTTTGTATTTCTGTGGTGTCAGCTGTAATATTTCCCATATCATTTCTAACTGATCTTATTTGGATTTTCTCTCTTCTTTCCTTGATTAGTCTTCCTAGTGATCCATCAATTTTATTTATCTTTTCAAAGAACCAGCTTTTTGTTTCATTTATCTTTTGTATTGGTTTTTTGTTCATTTGTTTTTTCAATTTCATTTAGTTCTGCTTTGATCTTGGTTATTTCCTTTCTTCTGCTGGGTTTGGGTTTGGTTGGTTCTCGTTTCTCTAGTTCCTTGAGATGTGATCTTAGATTGTCTGTTTGTGCTTCTTCAGACTTTCTGATGTAGATTTTAGGGTTATAAACTTTCCTCTTAGCACCTGCCTTTGCTGTATCCCAGAGGTTTTGATAGGTAGTGTCACTGTTGTCATTCAGTTTGAATAATTTTTTAATTTTCCTCTTGAGTTCATTTTTGACCCAATGATTGTTCAGGAGCAGGTTATTTGATTTCCATATATTTTCATGGTTTTGAAGGTTTTTTTTTTTTTTGAGTTAATTTCCAGTTTTAGTCCACTGTGGTCTAAGAGAGTGCTTGATATAATTTCAATTGTCTTGAATTTATTGAGGCTCGTTTTGTGGCCTATCATATGGTCTATTTTGGAGAAAGTTCCATGTGCTGTTGAAAAGAATGTATATTCTGCAGTTGTTGGGTAGAATGTTCTGTAAAATCTGTTAAGTCTGTTTGTTCCAGGGTATGGTTTAAATCTATTTTTTATTTGTTGACTTTCTGTCTTGATGACCTGCCTATTGCTATCAGTGGAGTATTGAAGTCCCCCACTATTATTGTGTTGCTGTGTATCTAATTTCTTAGTTCTATTGGTAATTGTTTTATAAATTTGGGAGCTCCAGTGTTAGGTGCATATATATGTAGGATTATGATACCTTCTTTTTGGACAAGGCCTTTTATCATCATATAATGACTCTCTTTGTCTTTTTTAACTACTGTTGCTTTAGAGTTTGTTTTGTCTGATAGAATAGCTACTCCTGCCTGTTTTCAGTGTCCATTTGCATGGAGTATCTTTTTCCATCCCTTTACCTTAAGTCAACATGAGTTCTTATGTGTTAGGTGTTTCTCTGGAAGGCAGCAGATAGTTGGTTGGTGAATTCTTATCCATTCTGCAATTCTGTATCTTTTAAATGGAGCATTTAGGCCATTTACATTCAACATTAGTATTGAGGTGTGAAGTAACATTCCATTCATCATGCTATTTGTGGCTTGTATTCCTTTAATTTTTGTTTTTTTAATTGTATTTTTGTTTTGTATGTCCTGTGAGATTTGTGCTTTAAAGAGGTTCTGCTTTGATGTGTTTCCAGGATTTGTTTCAAGATTTAGAGCTCCTTGGAGCGGTTCTTGTATTGCTGGTTTGGTAGTGGTGAATTATCTTATTTTTTGTTTGTCTAAAAAAGACTGTATCTTTCCTTCACTTACGCAGCTATGCAGCTTATTTTCACTGCATCCAAAATTCTTGGCTGATAATTGTTTTGTTTTGGGAGGCTGAAGATAGGGCCCCAATCCCTTCTATCTTCTAGGGTGTCTGCTGAGGAAGCTGCTGTTAATCTGATAGGTTTTCCTTTATAGGTTACCTAGTGTTTGGCCTCACAGCCTGTAAGTTTCTTTCCTTCATCTTAACTTTAGATAACCTGATGACAATGTGCCTAGGCAATGATCTTTTTGTGATGAATTTCCTAGATGTTCTTTGAGTTTCTTACATTTGGATGTCTGCTTCTTTAGCAAGGCTGGGAAATTTGTCCTTGATTATTTCCCCAAATATATTTTCCAAAATTTTAGATTTCTCTTCTTCCTGAGGAATGCCAATTATTCGTAGGTTTGGTTGTTTAACATAATCCCAGACTTCTAGGAAGATTTGTTTATATTTTCTTATTCTTTTTTTCTTTGTCTTTGTTGGATTGGGTTAATTAGAAACCTTGTCTCTGAGCTCTGAAGTTCTTTCTTCTGCTTATTCAATTCTATTGCTGAGACTTTCCAGAGCATTTTGCATTTCTGTAAGTGCGTCCATTGTTTCCTGAAGTTTGATTGTTTTTTATTTATGCTATCTATTTAGCTGAATATTTCTCCCTTCACTTTTTGTATCTTTTTTTTTTTTAATTTCCTTACATTGGGCTTCACCTTTCTCTGGTGCCTCCCTGATTAGCTTAATAACTAACCTTCTGAATTCTTTTTCAGGTAGATCCAGGACTTCTTGATTTGGATCCATTGCTGGTAAGCTAGTGTGATTTTTTTGGAGGGTGTTAATGAAACTTGTTTTGTCATATTAGCAGAGTTGGATTTCTGGTTCCTTCTTATTTGGGTAGGCTCTGTCAGAGGGAAGGTCTAGAGCTCAAGGCTGTGGTTCAATTCCTTTTGTCCCATGGGGTGTTTCCTTGATGTGGTACTCTCCCCCTTTTCCTAGGGATGTGGCTTCCTGAGAGCCGAGCTGTAGTGATTGTTATCTCTCTTCTGGATCTAGCCACCCAGCAAAACTATCAGGCTCTAGGCTGGTACTGGGAGTTGTCTGCACAGAGTCCTGTGATGTGAACCCTCTGTGTGTCTCTCAGCCATGGATACTTGCGCCTGCTCCAGTGGAGGTGGCAGGGGGAGTCTGAGAGTCCTTAGTTTTGGTTGTTTTATGTACTATTTTTGTGCTGGTTCGCCTCCTGCTAGGAAGTGGTGCTTCAAGAGAGCATCAGCTGTGATAGCACGGGGGGAAACAGGTGGTGGGTGAGGCCCTAGAACTCTCAAGAGTATATGCCCTTTTTCTTCAGTTACCAGGGTGGATAGGGAAGGACCATTAGGTGGGGGCAGGCCTAGGCATGTCTGAGCTCAGACGATACTTGAACAGTTCTTGTGCGGGCAGTGGGTGAGCGGGGCTGAGAACTTGCCCAGGCTACCTGCCTCCCAGCTGCGAAATTAGGGCTTTCTTTCTTTCTTTCTTTCTCCATTTGTGGCATCTGCGCACCAGACTCACGCTCTCCCCGAGAGACTTCTCAATTGGTTCAAATTGTTACAAAGTTCAGCTGGGGGTTTCCATCTCCTTGCAGCTTTTTCCCATTGACTCTGGGAGCCCTCCTCTAGAAGCCAGTGAGGCAAGGCAGAAATGTCTTGCTAGGGAACCCAGTGAGGCCACAGGGATTTTCCTGCTGCTTCCTCTACCCCTGTATTTCGCTTGGCTCTCTAAATTGACTCAGCTCCAGGTAAGTCTTCCCCCATAATCTTCTCCCATAATCTAGACCTTCAGGTTCCCCAGTGGGGAAGTGTGTTCAGTGGTAGATGAGCTCCCATTCCCACATCCACAGTTTGGGCACTCACAGTATTTGGGGTATCTCCCAGTTCTATCCTGTAGGAGCAATAGACTTTCTTCAGAAGGTCTGTGGATTCTCTTGGCTTTCCTACTATATTCCTGCAGTCGTTCTGGAGCAAAAGGTCACAATGAGAGCCTCCACACACCTGCAGCAAACTTTTGCCTAGACATTCAGGCATTTCCATATATCCTCTGAAATCTAGGCACAGGTTCCCAGACCTCAATTCTTGACGTATGTGCACCCATCTCATGTAAGCTGCCAAGACTTGGGGCTTCACCCTTTGAAGCAGTGGCCTGAGCTGTACCTTGGGCCCTTTTAGTCATGGATGTAGCTGAAGCAGCTGGGACTCAGGCACCATGTCCCAAGACTGCATAGAGTAGGGGGGCCCTGGGCCCAGCCCACAGAACTATTTTTCCTTCCTAGGCCTCCAGGCCTGTGATGGGAGGGGATGCCATGCAGGTCTCTGACATGCCCTAGAGACAATTTTCCTATTTTCTCATTGATTAACGTTCAGCTTCTTGTTACTTATGCAAATTTCTGCTGCAGGCTTGAATTTCTCCAAAGAAAATGAGTTTTTTTCTTTTATCACATCTACAGGCTGCAAATTTTCCAAAGTTTTATGCTCTGTTTCCTCTTGAATGCTTTGCTGCTTAGAAATTTCTTCTGCCAGATATCCTAAGTCATCTCTCTCAAGTTCAAAGTTTCACAGACCTCTAGAGCAGGAGCAAAATGCCACCAGTCTCTTTGTTAAAGCATAGGAAGAGTCACCTCTATTTTATGATAATGAGCTAATCTAACCCTCCTAAACTTCACATCAACCAACTCCTAAAAAGAGTTATTATGTCCATACCAATGATGATGCCTTAGCTATTGTTAAAAATCTCATAGTATGATGTAAAGTGAGAGTATAATATAATTTTATTGCTAGGCCATCTTTGATTTTATACAGAAACACACACCAACTTTTCTGTTAGCAAGGGTAATATCAAAGCAAACACCAGAAGGAGAGTTATATGCGGGATTTGTTTTCTCAAAACCATGGAGGTAATCAACATTCAAACAAAAGACAAATGATGAATATTTCTTCAGAAAATATGAAGTCCTTCCTATTATTTTGTCAAAGATTTTCAATATTCTGACCATTTTTATGTATGCAATTGAGTTCTGTTTTAGCTGAAATTAATTTTGTTTTCATTGTTCTAAATGAACACCTTCTCCCTTGAGTCTTTATTGTTCTAAAAATTTTACAGAGATGTGGAAAAATATTTTCCTTTTTTTTATTGTGCTAGTGATATGTGAAAAGGTATATACAGATGGTACATAAGAACAGGAAAATATGTGTAATAATATTAGTCATAAAGAATTTGCAAACTGAGACCACAATGATTTTTCACCATATACCTACCAGAATGACTAAAATAAAAGTAATAAAACAGCAAATTCTGATTAGCGTGAACAAAAACTGGATCTTTCATACATTGCTGGTGGGAATGTAAAATTGTACAGCCATGCTGAAAAAGAGTATAGTATATTCTTAAGAAAGTAAAAAAAAGTTTATCATATGACCCAACAATTGTTATTGGGCATTTATACCAGATAAATAAAATGTAGGTTCACATAATAACCTGTATATGAGTGTCTGCAGCAACTTCATTTGCAACAGTCAAAAGTTGAAAACAGTTCAAATATATTTCAATGGGTGAATTGTTAAGCTGTGGTATATCCATACTGTGGAATGCTACACAGCAATAACAAAATAAGAAATTTATTGATGCATGTAAAAATGTAAATAGCATTTTAGGAAATGATGCTGGGTTTTTAAAAAGCCATTTATATAGCATTCTTGAAATGAAAAAAATATATAGGATAAGGAACAGAATTGTAGTGCCAGATATTAGGTGTTTTGTGGCTGGGGAGGGTTCATGGTAGTGCTATAAAATGGGAGAAGGAGGGATCCCTATGGTTGAACTATTCTATGTCTTAATTGTGATAATGGTCACACAAATCTATAAATGTGATAAAACTGCATAGAACTAACACACACACACACACACATCTGCAAAACTAGTGAAACCCGATTAAGGATAAGATGGGTGTAATTTGTCTAGTGCTTTTCCTGGTAGTGACATTGTACTATATTTACAAAAAATGTTACTATTGGAGGGAAAATTAGTGATGGATATATGGGATCTCTCTCTATTATATTTTACAGTCTATCTCAAAGTAGCCCAACAAAGGCAGATGGTGCGTTTGGATTGCCATATCTGAACAGGAGCTCTCAGGACTAGTCTGTGTTGTAGTTATATGGAATGAAAACTAGATAGAAACAAACAGGCTCTGCTGCAATTGATTTTTTAAAAAGAAGACATCCAAATATATTTAATTCTTCTGCAAGTTTAAGAAGACAATGTGCTTTCTTCTTTAAAATAATTTAAATCATTACATAGTATTTATTTATTAGTTTGACTCATTTGCTATTGATATTATAGGAAGGGCAGTACTAAAATTTAGATCATACAACTAAGTAGTTTGAACATTTTTATTAATATGTATTATTATGAATATAATTATATCAAGAATAATCAACTTTCTTATGTTAAAATTATATGATTATATAAACTATATGTATATATATATAAAAAGTACATATTAAAATATGTCTATAATAACAATTTTAAATAAGAGAATTGTATGAGACATAATACTCCTTATTTGGAACAACATTTTAGCTAGGTTTAATTTACATAAATATAATTTTATGTATATGTACACTGGCATATAAACTACAGAAGGACAGAGACTTTTCCTGTGATTATAGTACCATTCCCTGCATTCAAGGATACCAGTTTCTCAATAGCTCTCTGGTGGACTCACTCACTTGAAATGGAAGCACTTTTTTTGTCCACCTCCATGAGTAGAAATGATATCTCAACATAATAAAAACTACTTACCAAAGAGATTTTTGCTAACAACCTCTCTCACTTCTATATTAATTGTAAACCTTTTGAAAAATATTTTTAGATGCATGATTGAATAATCCTAATGTAATGAATTTTGTTTGCAGGTTAGAAACATCCTAAATTGTCTGAAACTCACTTTACAATGTAGGAATCTTTTCTCCTTAACTTGAGGGTCTCATCCAAAACATTAAGCCCACACCACTCCCAAAAAAATAGTCTATTAAAATACATATATTGGACATAAGTTGTTCTTATTTGGGAAGAAGATAGTAAATTAATATGTTTCCCTATTTAGTGTATTTACTGTAGTAATATTTTCTTTTTCATGTGACTATTTCTGTAAGCTATTAATTTTCATAAAAACTTTTAAAACCAATTTTTATTTGACTTTCAATTCTAGATAGAGTATTTCACTGATTATAAAGTTTTCTTTGTGATCTACTCAATTTTATTTGATGTACAATTCTACCACTGATATAATAATTAGAAATAATGTTGCTATTCTGAAATAGGTTAAATATTATGTCTACTTTTCTCCCAAATTTAAATAGTTACAACAGGCAACTATTTAATTTTTCTTCAAATAGTTTTTTAAAATAAAAACTTATAAAATATTTCTAACATCCCTTAAGGATTTGTAGTGTTATGTTTTCCATAAGACATGTTTTCTGTATAGTCAGTTTTTCTAGTAGACTGTCTCTGGATCTTTATGACAATTCTATAATGTTCCGTTATTGTAGGTTAATAATAGTATATGCTATCTTAAAACCATCTGTAAAATTACAAAGGAATACTTTATCAACACTACATAATTCTAAATTAAAATGTTTCCAGCATTCATTTATCTTTGGGAACACTGAAAATGGACTGAACGCACTGAAAATGCCGTTATAAATAAGACAATTGAACAACATGCTTAAGTAGGTTGAAGAAAATGATAAGCTTTATCTTAATGTCCTTTGAAAATTAAAACTGAATTTTCTAACATGTACAAAATTTTATTTTAAAGTAAAATGTTAAAAGAAATATATGTATATGTGCATATAAATGTATTCAAATTAGTATATACATAAATACATCTTAAACTTACTTATAATTTTAAAATTTAATGAAATACACTCTACTTTTTAAATACCATTTTTACTGAAATCTAAAACACAAAAAAATGCTATGGACTGAATGTGCGTGCCCCCGCCACAAAATTCATATAAGTTTAATGCTCAATATAATGCTATTTGGATGTGAGGTCTTTGGAAGGTATTTAATTCTTCAGAATAGAGCCTTCATGAATGGTATTTATGACCTTATAGCAAGAGACAGGGGAGAGATTGTTTCCTTTCTCTCTCCGCCATGTATGGACACAAGAATATGAATTTTCACAAACCAAAAAGACAGCCCTCATCAGACACCAGATCTGTTGATGGCTGCATCTTGAATTTCCCAGGTTAGAACTGTAGGAAGTAATTCTCTGTTGTTTAAGTCACATAGTATATGATAATTTGCTCTAGCAGCCTTGACTGACCAAGATAGAAAAACTTCCCCTTCTGGTCATGGTAGAGTAATAGTAACCATATTTACTCTCCTGTGTGAAAGGAATTTTTAGAGAAACAGTTTAAAGCAATGGACATCAGGCAACCAAAACAGAGGTCAGGAAACAAAAGAGGATAGCACTAACACTGCCCAAGCTTACTGTGGTGAGAGAGTGTTTCCAGGCTATGTGAAAAGACTGGATTAGCAGGGTGAGATGGAAAAGGAGGCTTCAGATCTAACCTCATGGCCTCCTTCAGTTGAGCAGATAAAGCTGAGTCTGTGAAGACCAGGCACTTAGAGTTAAGATAAAATATCAGAGAGAAGATAAAGATTCCTGAATATGGAGTGCCCTCCTCTGGTATTAATCAGAGAGTGGTCAGTGCATTCTTGTGAGGAAATGACCTGAAGCCAAGAAATGAATGATCAGGAAGTACTAAAGAGCACAGTGCGTAGTTCTCACACAGAGAAGAGGATAGTGCCTATTACCACCAAAATAATGGAAAAACTCATAATTCTTGTGACATTAGATGGGATTCTCAAGAAGGTCTTACCTTAGTAGCGAGGAATCATTACTCCTAGACTATTAGTCTTACCTAACAAATCATGAAGGCATGACCCAAAAAGATCAACCTGTTTCCACGTAACTTATCTGTATCACAGAATGAAGTTTAATAATATTTCTAAATAAATAAGGATCACCATTATTCAACAACATAGAGTTCACAATGTCTGGCATCCACATGAAGATTACCTAGCATGCAAAAAAGCAGGAATATATGCTCCATAATGAAGAGGCTATTAATCAATTGATACAAATCCAGAACTGACTCAGATGTTAGATTTGTAAACAAGGATATTATAACAATTGTGAGAACTGTATTCCGTATGTTTTTCAAAAAATTAATTAATGCTGTTGAAGTACAAAAAAGACCCAAATTAAATGTCCAGAAGTAAAACTATGATCTCTGAAATAACTACATTGGTTGGAATTAATGGCAGATTAGACATTGCAGAAGAAAAAAAACTTCAACTGAAGAAGGAAATGCAAAGTATATAAAATGAAACACAGAAAGAAATTAAAAATTCAGCAAGTACAGTAAGCTGCAGAGCAACTTCGTGTGACCTAATATGAGTAACTGGAGTCTTTAATGGAAAGGAGGAAGGCTTGTTCTATGGCAGTGATAAAGGTCATGAAAGAGAGGAAAGAAGCTGTTGTGGGGGAAAAAAAGCTGAACTTGACACTAGACAGTTGTGGAAGAAGACTTTGATGCTTAATTATAATCTAATCAGTAGAAATATTATGACCTCAAGCATATTCCAGATTTAAGTTAAATCAGAGAAAGGGAAAATCCAGCATCTAATCATTTAAACAACTAAAAGGATTGTGGGATTAGAAGTTCATATGGACATTGTCTGGATCTTCAGAGTTCAATTATTTCAGTCTCTCAGTAATTCAGAATGATTTATTTGCAAATCAAACTGTTTAGATGTACGATAAAATGACCCAGACAAAATACAACATCATTTGGAAAACAATTATTCCCAGGGATATTAAGATTGTATTCTCCCATTATTGACTTAACTTCTGATTGCTACTCTAATTTTCACATCTGGCTATATGCACCTGAATATTACTAATCACGGCCAGAAAGATTTAAATTTATCAAATACGATTTTTTTCAGATATTATACCCAAATTATCTGTTATAGTTACATAGTCTTTCTTTAAATATTTGTAATTTCATCAGAAAAATAAGAAAGAATCACAGGTAACAGCCCAAATTGCAAAAACTCACATCTGTTTTTAGTTGAAGAAAGATAGAAGGTAAATTCACTTGTACAATATTATAGATTTGTCTAAGAAGTATATTTTCTATACATAGTGAACATCATGACTATACATTCTAAGGGAAATAATAATACCTACAATTTGCTGAGTACCAGGCTCCTTGATAAATGTCTAATATGTAGTTATCATAACAAATAAAAACACTGGTAGAAAATATTTTTCTAAATTAATATAGATAAGTTAGAAAATGGCTGAGTATATTTTCAATGTATACATAACTTCAAATATTGTTTATTTTATAAAATAGTGCTGCTATAATGTGTATCTGTATCTGAAACTCCACTTTAAAAACATGAATATAATTGTTTTATGTTTATATTAATAACCTTATAATTATAAATTTATCTTAGAATTTTGGTGATTATAAATTCAATGTATATTTCTTGAGTTTTTATGAGTGATCTTGAAAAAACCTAGAAGTGCTAACCATAATTCCTTGACTAATCAATCTTTACTAGTTTCATTTCTCAAGAATTTTCTCTGTCTCCACTCTGTCACACACACACACACACACACACACACACACACACACACACACACACACACGCACGCATATATATTTACAAAAAAAAATTAAGACTTTAAATGTCTATCATGGAAATATCTTCTAGGTTAGAAATTTTGAATGCATCATTACTTTAAATAATTATGCACTACTTCTTATATTACCATATCATGATTTATTTAGTCGTCTCCCAATGGTTGGATATTTAAATATCCTTGTATTTCAGTATTATAAATAGCTCTGAGATGAACATAACATACCACAGATACTTTTCACCAATTCTGCTATTCATCTGGTATGTATGTTACTGTTGTCTACATTCAGGTCCAATTTCTTTTTTATTGATAGTCTGATAGCCTTTCAGAAATCTAGTTTGATGTTCACTCCCATCAACAGGGAGAGCACAATTAGACATATGGTTTGGAAGGGTGATCTTCAACAACTTGGAAGTTGGTTTAAAGTGAGGAAAGTGTAGAAAAGTGTTAATTTCAAAATAATCCTTAAAAGAGATGATAACACATATTAAAGCAGTGACCACAATATGGACAGGAGCAAAGAATTAGGCATTTTCTGACATGGAAAAAAGTCTCTCTAGATTAAAATCTTCTTGAAGACAGGGACTATAGCTCGCCCTTCTCCATTCCAAGTGCTTATTGTAGTTACTGGCACATAGTATGGGATAAACAAAGAAGCAAAACAAAATATAATGGAATGAATGAAAAGAGTATGTATAGAAATGAATGCCTATGTTGTGTGGATACTGAATGAGAGTAAGAAAACAAAGATGACTGTCTTTTTTTCTTTCTTTGTCTCTGTTGTGAAAATAAATGCTATGCTCAGCTTTTATTTCCACTTTGATTGGCATTAAAAATTATAGAATTTATGCATGGCAACCCCTCCTAAGAATTCTCTTCTGTTCTTCAAATCATCACCCCAGGGGAACATTAATTTATTCTTTTCTAAATAATCATAAACCTGTACTGTTAATTTGTATTCTATGTTATGACTTATTTTATTTCCTCTACTTGATGGTGATGTACTTGACAAGTAAAATGTTTTGTTCAAATGTAAGTCTTCTATATTGCCTAATGTAATATTTGCATACTATAAATATGTTTAAATATATAAATAAAAATAATTTTGTGTAACTGTATTCTGTATACGAGCAGAGTTATTACCGATTTTTGTTATTTTTGAAGAAATGAATATTGTTTACTTTCATTTTCATCCTATTATATTTTGTGCATCAGGGAATTGTGTTTCCTGAACATCCACCTGCTGTTTGATTTATGGCATACTGAGTTACCTTAAGACTTTTCACAATCTGTGCTCAGACACCCCTGTAATCAACTAACCAATCAGTCTTATTTAGAAGGTAGACTAGTAATAATAGAGTGTGTGAGAGCAATGACAGGGAATAAAAATGTATAAAAGGAAAAACATTCTGTGTGCTTCCAACATGTTTCTTGTTACTAAACATTCATTTCTCAATTTAGCCACAGATATCTTAGTGAAGATTTTGTGCATTTCACTCCGGAAGTAAAGCAGAATAATACTTTCCCTAATAGAATTAGAAGTCTATATGCTAACTTTGCAGGCTAGCACAGAACTTCTCATACAAATAATTTACATCTTCTTAAAATCATGTAAAATTTATCTTGTTAACTTTGACCTTTGAGAATTATTTTAGATCCAAGTGAAATACAGTATTAAAATAATTTTCATCTTATCAATGAAGTGTTTTATAAAAAGAGCCAAAAGTCTTGATCTTTGGTTGGAACTATGAACTCTGTAATCACCAGCTCTGTTATTTTACTAAGCATAGGGCCATGGACAAGTTATTTAGCCTCCTTTTGAAGCAGTTTTCACAATTCTATTAATAGATAAATTAATAGTGATGAAGAGTGCAGTTATAAGATTTAAAAGGAATAAAACAGGTGATGTTCTGACACTGTCTGTCACATAGTAATAAATACATATAAGCTTTTGCATTTATTAGTATTACTAGGTTAAGGATTCTTGAAACAGTCTCCAATCCACTTCAGATTATATAGATACATAACTTCTCTGTACTCTCCCACTACTTGTCATATTGGGAAATCTGTTCATCTTAGAGCAATTGCACCCCAAATGTGGACTTTATTACATAAATTGCAATAATTAACTATAGCTCTTATCCGAGAATGTCTTAATAGCATATAGGAAATAAATAATTAAACCATTGCAGATTCTTCTCAGGGAGAGAACTATCTTGTTTAGAAAAATGTCTGCTGGATATGGGTGAATATAGAAACAGCATCCTCTAGGTGTGGTTTGAATGCACTGGAATAAGCAGTGAGTCTGGAAGAAGGGAGTAGCAGCAAAAGAGAAAAGCAAGCTCACAGGAATCTTCTGTGGAAATAGATGACCGAGGAATTTTTTAAGAATGGAGAACATACTATAGGTTTTCTTTTTTATTGATAAACTATAGCTTGTATTTTCTCTCAAATCTGAAATTATACTAAAAGAACTTTGCTCAGTATTTTTAATCTTGAAAGTGGAGATGTAATTTTATATTTGTGTAAACATGAAGCATAGAGAAGGCTGTAGGCATTATTGGAAGTGCAATCATTAACACAATGGGAACAAGAAATTGCAAAGAGGGGATTTTAAAAATAAAAATAAAATGTGGCTGGGTCTGGAGGCTCATGCCTGTAATCCCAGAATTCTGGGAAGCCTAGGCGGCCACATTATTTAAGCCCAGGAGATGAAGACCAACTGAACCCCCGTCTCTACAAAAAATACAAAAATACCCTGACCTGGTAGCATGTACCTGTACTCCCAACTACTTGAGAAGCTGAGGTTGGAGGATCACTTGAGCCCAGGAGGTCAAGGCTGCAGTGAGTTGTGATCACACCACTGCACTCCAGCCTGGGCAGCAGAAGGAGACCCCGTCTCAAAAATAAAAAATGAAATAAGTAAATAATGTAAGCCACTAGTAGACATTCTGTATCATGTATTAGATTTTTCACAGGCTATAGATAGGAATTCAAGCCAATTTTATTTAAGTTGAATGTCAGGGTGATACCAGACCATATGTCTTCTTAACAGCATATTAATTTAGAGAATATTGTATTATACATAAGTATTGTTTTTTATTTTCTATTGATTTATTGATTTAATATTTGTTATTTTAATACTTATTGATTTAATATTATTTTAATACTTATTGATTTAATATTTGTAATTGACCTAATATTTTGGAATTTATTTAATATTTATTATTTTGTTATTGATTTAATTATTAGTATTCTAGTTGACAGAGAGTATTGTAATAGATACATTGCATATCTTTCTGAGAAGGCTGAGAATGTTGCATTGCTGCTCATTTTCCCTTCTGGGATATGTATTTTATATCTTCTTGGTGATAATCATACAATTTGAAAGATTTTTTTCCCCCAGAGGCAATATAATCTGTAGAATAGTGAACTGGATGATATAGCAGATACTTTATTTTAGGGGTTACTCTTTCCCCAGTTCAATTGTATAGCTGTACTATGAAGAGTCATATTTGGAAAACCAGCATGTTCCCTCGTTACAGTTGTTCCACGGGAGTAGGTACTATCAAGAGCTGAGCTGAACTGAGAGAGCTGAGCTGCCAGGTGTTGGGGTAGGCAATTGAAAAAATGAGCCACAATAAAAGTAACTATCAAGGCTTAATCACTTACTGTGAGAGTATAACTAAGGGGCTAAACCTAGAGGAAGCACCAGCTCCTTGATGGTTCCATTTTTCCCATAGAATATCACTGGGTAGAGGTCAAATGGATGAGCACAGATGAGGGAGGCCTCTTACTGCAGAGGGAGCTGCAAGTAAAAGATTTTTGTCATTTGATGGGCCCAGGAAATGGTGGTAGAGAGAGGGAGAAGGGCTAAGAGTGGAAATATATTTAGTATTGAGTCTAAGTGGAAAAAAGCGTCTCAAGAATCTTCCATAAAGAAAACCTCCCAATGGAGGCCCCTTTGGTAGGGATACATACAGATGTGCAAAACAGCATGGCCAGCAAAAGGGACCTGAGTCCCTGCCTGTAAGACATTGCAATGCCTTAGCTGTGCATCATGTTCAGTGCAGATCATATTTTTCCTGTGAAACATAGCCAGGTAAAACCTTTGTGGTTGCCATAGGCCAGGAGCTAGAATCCTCAGACATAATCCAGACTGGGTCTGTTACCTACCCTTACCCAGATCCCAAACGTCTGTCCATAGTCAATGGGTCCATAGCAGGATACTTGCTCTCATGAGAAGATAAATTCTATCTAGTCTGAAGTGGTAAACAGAATCACTAGATGTGGAGCTTTTGAAAAAAATGCCTATTTCCCCCATACACAGATTAAATAAGCAAAAGTAGATGGTTACCAATAATAAAGAAAATAAAGCAAATGCAGTAAAGTGGCAAGGAGTGAAAAATGAAAAGAGCTCCAATGTCATATGAGAGCTTGGGTCTAATTAATTCTTGAGGTCCAGATGGACTTCTGTGCTTCAATCTCCATATATATTTCTTGTTATTATCCTCTACTTTGTTTGAATTAGCTAAACTGCTTCTGTTATTTGAAACCAAGAGTGGCAGAAAACACAAATGGCCAGATAGAGAACCAAAACAGAAATACGCTGTTTGAAATTTTTGAAACATACGCAGTGACTTCTGGTTAATTTTCTCTAACAGAGGCTTATTACTTGGCAAAGCAATTTATTATACGTATCAATTGAATCAATAGATTTTTTAAAGCTCATATTTGTCTTCTGAAATGTTTGTCCTGTATAGCTTCATTCGGTCCTCTGAATGGAGGTAAAATCAAATAATAAGGTTTCTATATTGAGACTGATTAATAATCTTAAAAAATTAGGTTTAATAAGCTTTTGTCAATTTACTTGAGATCCTTAATATGATAGCATATCAAGTCGGTAAATAAATATTTTAATTTTGGTTCTCTCTCCTTCCAACTCCAACCTTTGACATATTTTAGAAATACTGCATGATAATTAATTGAGCATAATATTTGCAGAACAGTAGCAGGCAAAGTAATATGAATTGGAAGTCTGTTAGAAAGAAAGGTCTGCCCATAAAGATGACGGTAGAATTGCATGCAGATAGTGGGAAGTCTCTTTAACTGAATGGGTGAGTAATAATTTCATCAGTGGAGAAAGAGTGGATGAAAAGATATTTTATGTAGATTTGTATAGAGAATATTTAAAAATAACAGAACCCTAGTTTGATTAATGAGCTGGTAGATATTGTTCTGTGAAGGGCAGAATGCTACAAATGCTCTTGATTTTATGATTCTGGAGTGCCAGACACTTTGGAAATTTTCCATGTATGAGAAGTAAAGCATGATTTGGCAATCCAATGTAGGACAATTTTTTAGCTGAGTCCTACAGAATTAATTATTTTGTAAAAAACTTGAGAAACTGCAACCTACCAACACAACAGAGGAAAAATATTGCCTCTTGAGTCTATATAATATAAATTTTCAAAAATAATACCCAATAGTGGTGATAAGCAACAGCAGCAATATATTGATTGGATCTAACTCTTTTCTCCATTGTGTGTGGAATCTAGGTAGATGCTCTCCTTGAGATCTGTATGGCTCCTTGAGAAGTCAGAGGACAGTAGAAGTCATCAAAGGTAGATTTCCTTTTGTTGTTTTTTTTCTCACCTTTTAATCTTGAAATATTTATAAACACACAAGAAATTTCAAATATAGGACATAGAGTACTCTGTGCCTTTCGCCCAAATTTCCTCAGTAGTGATAATTTATGTAGCTGTAGAACAATATTAATTCCAGAAAACTGGTTTCAGTACATAACTGTTAACTAGATTATAGATCTTGCTAAGTTTTCTTTTCCATTTTTATTTATTTATTAATTACCATTTAAACATGTATTCTTGTGTCTGTATTTGTGCATATGGGTACACAGTTCTATGCAATTCATCTATCAGTCTGTCATCTAACAAGTACACATTTGTTAGATGTGTACACATTTTTACAACAAAAAATAAAAGTACTGAACTCTTCCATCATCACAAGTGACCTCCCTCATGTTATGCCTTTCTATTCACAAGCCCATGCCTACCTGCCTCTTGGGAACCACATATCTGTTATCAACCACTATCCTATAGTTTCAACAATGCCGTATCATGCTTTGTAAATAAAACAATACAGAACTTAAACTTCAGAAATTGACCTCTTTCACAAATAATAATTATATAGAAATCCACCTAGGTAGTTGCATGTGTCAATATTTGCTTTCTTTTCTTGTTGAGTAAAATGCATGATATAGATGTAACATAGATATACATAGATGTAACACAGATGTAACATTTACCCAATGAAAGACATTTGGATACTTCCAAGTTTTGACTATTACAAAAAAAAAAAAAAAAAAAATGGTTGCTATGGACATTGATGTACAGGTTTTAATATGAATGTTGTTTTCACTTAGTTGCCTACGAGTGTGATTGCTAAATTGTATGTTTGGATATGTATAATTTTATAAAAAACTGCAAAATTACTTTTCAGAGTGGCTGTATCATTTTATATTCCCACCAGCAATGTATGAAAGGTCTAGTTTCTTCACATTCTCAGAAGCATTTGGTTTTGTCACTATTTTTTTTTAATTTTAGCTGTTCTAATGTCTGTAGTGGTATCTCATTGTAGCATTAATTTGTATATTCTTAATAGTGAATGATATTGAACAAATTTTTATATGCTTATTTCCTGACATATCTCTTCTTTGGTGAATTGTTGATATGTATTTTGCTGATTTTCTAATTGAATTTTTGTTGCCTCTTGACTTTTTGAGAGTTCTTTATAGATTCTGTATATAAGAGGTTAATCAGGTATGTGATTTACAAATGTTTTGCCCTTGTCCATAGTCATATTTTTTTCTTCTCTTTAATACCTCTAACAATGGTATTTCCTTTAATAAAGCAGAGTTTTGTTTGAATAATTAATAGAAAAAAAAACAGATATGGCTATATTTGCATGCTGAGTTTGTGGAGCTATTTAGATAAGTAACATAATCATTACTCAATGTATTATAGTGATGAAAAATACATTCCAATTTTCAAATAATTGATTTAGACAACACTATTTAGAATACAACCTACACGTTAAGTAGGAAGCTTGCATTTAAGTGAACTAAATTGGAACAAAAACTGTGATTTCTTTTTTTTTTCCTAAGCACAAATATTTTGACTTTCTTTCACTCTTTGAATCAATAAAAATGAAAAGAAGTTAATGCCCAAACACCTTTCCATATATATTTTTTTCTGAGCCAATATTTTGACATTTGTATGTAATATTCAACTAGAAATATCTCAAAACTTCTAGTGAAATTAAAATCCAATAATACTGTTGATTTCCTTGTAAGAAATACTTAATTTTTTTTCTGTTTTAATTTAGTTTTAATGACAGTGCATTTCTTAGTTTCTAATAATGAAAAACTGGCATATTCACCTAAGATAATTTAGAAATATAAGATATTACCTGATATGGTTTGGCTGTGTCACCCAAATATCATCTTGAAATGTAGCTCCCATAATTCCCATGTATTGTGGGAGGGAACGGGTGGGAGATAATTGAATCATGAGAATGATTTCCTCCGTACTGTTCGCATGGTAGTGAATAAGTCTCATGAGATCTGATGGTTTTATAAGGGGTTTCCCCTTTTGCTTGGCTCTCATTCTCTCTTGTCTGCTGCCATTTAAGACATGCTTTTCGCTTTTCACCATAATTGTAAGGTCCCCCCAGCCACATGGAATTCTGAGTCCATTGAACCTCTCTTTCTTCATAAATTACCCAGACTTGGGTATGTCTTTATAAAGAGTGTGAAAATGGACTAATATAGTAAATTGGTACTGGGAGAGGGGCACTGCTGTAAAGGTACCTGAAAATGTGGAAATGACTTTGGAACTGGGTAACAGGCAGAGGTTAGAACAGTTTGGAGGGCTCAGAAGAAGACAGGAAAATGTGGGAAAGTTTGGAACTTCCTAGAGACTTGTTGAATGGCTTCAACCAAAATGCTGATAATTATATGGACAAGGAAATCCAGGCTGAGGTTGTCTCAGACAGAGATGAGGAACTTGCTGGGAACTGAAGCAAAAGCGACTTTTGTTATGTTTTAGCAAAGAGACTGGCAGCATTTTGCCTCTGCCCTAGAGATTTGTGGAACTTTGAACTTGAGGGAGATGATTTAGGGTATGTGGCAGAAGAAATTGCTCAGTAGCAAAACATTGAAGAGGTGACTTGGGTGCAGTTAAAAGCATTCAGTTTTAAAAGGTTAACAGATCATAAAAGTTGGTAAAATTTACAGCGTGACAATTCAATAGAAAAGAAAAACTCACTTTCTGAGGAGAAATTCAAGCCAGCTGCAGAAATTTGCATAAGTAACCAGTATCCAAATGTTAATGACCAAGACAATGAGGAAAATGTCTCCAGGGCATGTCAGAGAACTTTGTGGCAGCCACTCCCATCACAGGCCCAGAGGCCTATGAGGAAAAGATGGTTTTGTGTGCTGCCCCCCTGCTTTGTGCCCCCTAGGGACTTGGTGCCCTGCATCCCAACCACTCTAGCCATGACTAAAAGAGGCGATGGCTTCAGAGGGTTCAAGCCCCAAGCCTTGGTAGCTTCCCTGTGGTGTTGATACTGAAGGTGTATAGATGTCAAGACTTGAGATTTGGGAACTTTCACCTAGATTTCATAGGTTGTATGGAAATGCCTGGATGTCTAGGCAGATTGCTGCAGGTATGGGGCCCATATGGAGAACCTCTGCTAGGGCAGTGAGGGAGAGAAATGTGGGGTTGAATCCCCCACACAGAGTCCCTACTTGAGCACTGCCTAGGGGAGCTGTGAGAAGAGGGCCACCATCCTCTAGACCCCAAAATGATCCACCAACATCTTACACTGTGTGCCTGGAAACACCGCATACACTCAATGTCAGACCATGAAAGTAGTCAGGAGGGAGGCTACCCTGCAAAGCCACAGGGGAAGGGCTGCCCAAGGCTGTGGAAGCCCACCTCTTGCATCAGTGTGACCTGGATGTGAGACATGGAATCAAAGGAGATTATTTTGGATTTTTAATATTTGACTGCCATACTGGATTTAGACTTTCATGGGGCCTGGAGCCCCTTTGTTTTGGCCAGTTTCTTCCATTTGGAATGGCATATTTATCCAATGCCTGTACCCTCATAGTATTTAGGAAGTAACTAACTTGCTTTTGATTTTACAGGCTCATAGCTTGAAGGGACTTGTCTCAGATGTGACTTTGGGCTGTGGACTTTTGAATTAACGCTGAAATGAATTAAGCCTTTGGGGGCCTGTTGGGAAGGCATGATTGGTTTTGAAATGTGAGGACATGAGATTTGGAAGGGGCCAGGGGCGGAATGATATGATTTGGTTGTGCCCCCACCAAAATCTCATCTTGAATTGTAGAGCCCATAATTCCCACATGTTGTGGGAGAGACCCAATGGGAGCTAATTAAATCATGGGGTGGTTTCCTCTATACTATTCTCGTAGTAGTGAATAAGTCTCACAATCACTTGGCTCTCATTCTTTCTTGTCTGCCACGATGTAAGATGTGCCTTTTGCCTTCTGCCATGATTGTAAAGCCTTCCCAGCCACATGGAACTGTCATTCCATTAAATCTTTTTTCTTTATAAATTACCCAGTCTTAGGCATGTCTTTATCAGCAGCATGAAAACAGACTAATACATTACCCCTAATATTATCAACCATTGACCTTTTGTTGTTCTCAAAAGAAAATATTACAGATTACATTTTATGTTTACATTTGATTCTTCTGTAAACACTTTAATTATATCATTAAAAATGTTCTGATTTTTTTTTTACCATTTTGTAATGTTACAGTACCTTAGATAAAAGGACAATGATACTTACATAATACATGATAATTTTTGATGCTGTACATTATTTGACAAATTTTAGTTATAGGAAATAAAGTAATGATGCTGAATTGGTAGAAACCCTTGTTTATTAAATTCATCTAATTACTGTCATCATTTCACAAACAGCTTTAAAAATATTCTCATCACATTTAACATATATATATATAGATTGAGAAATGTGTTAGAATAAAGAGTGAGCATGTAGTAATGACAACTGTTTTCATTGTGATGAGATGGAAACTATGAATAATTTACTATTATTTAATTAGTTTAATTAAACTAATTAAATTTAAGTTTAATGTTTTACTGGTGTTCTGTTCTCTGTTTAGTAGATGATAGATATTTTGAACACTCAAGGTTAAAATCTTATCTCTGACTTAAGGCATGTCAGATTTGAGGGAAGACAATTTGCATATGAGTTAATTAATCATTTCATATTTCTTCCTAATAAAATGTTAAATTTTGATTGCCAGATAAAAGTGTTAAAATAGTTTTGAGAAGACACAAAATAGATGAACTAATGGAAAAAAATGAGCTAAAGCTGGGTTGTATTGGATTAGAATTTAGATTGTCAGATCTTGGCATAAGGATCACAAACATATGTAAGCTGATACAAATGAGGTAGTTAGAGAAGAAGTCATAGCAAGGATGTTCCTTTCTTTACAAATATTAATTTTGTTGTGACACTAAATAACAGTGCAATTCTATTTGTTTTCTCTTTATGTATCAATTTATTTATAATTTTTAAAGGGAAACATGAATATATACCAAACATCATCAGAAAGAAAATACATGATAAACATAAACTTATCTTAGCATCAGATAAAAATGTCTAAGTAGTATATGCTTATTGGAACAAAATATTATACTTTACGTTAGTCTAAAAATGAAGACTGGGGACATGATAGGGTGAGGGGGTGGTCTAGATGGCTGACCAGAAGCAGCCAGTGTGTATGGCTTATATGGAAAGGAATGGAAGAAGTGATGAAATACAACACCTTCAACTGAAACATCCAGGTACTCACGTTGGGACTAATCAAATAAACAAATTGAGTCATGGAAAACAAAGAAAAGCAACACACAACAGCCAACCTGGGAGTAACACAGAGTCAGGGGAACCTCCATTGACCTGCAGCCCAGCTCCTGCATCTCTCTGGGGTGCGGGTCAAGCAAATGACCCTTGGCCATAACCACTACTAAGATCCCTTCCTCTGCTGCTTCCAGGTTGGGGAAGGAAACCACTACTAAGATCCCTTCCTCTGCTGCTTCCAGGTTGGGGAAGGAGCATAAACACTGAGATCTCCACAGAGCTGCAGTGGGTAGTCCAGGAGTGCCAAGTCATGACCTACACATACACTCACTACCCAGGGAAGTGGTGAGTGAATATGTGGTCCCAGAAAACCATGCTCATCCTATGGATCTTTGCAACCCTTGGGTCAGTAGATCTTGTGAACCTACTCCATCATGGCCTTCACCTTTAGCCTGACAGACAGAGTTATGTGGAATCTTGGCAGAGGCACCACTCAGGCATGCGTGGAGACCCTATAGTCTTAGATACTCAGACTTTCCTGCAAAAGTGGCTGCTGCTCTCCTGCAAACTGGGAGGTTAGACCACCCTTAAGAAAGAGGCTGATTCCAGGGGGCTGAGCAGTGACAGCCTACAAGCCCCACTTTCATGGCAACTCACCAGGTAAGACCCACTGGCTTTGAATTCCAGCCAGCCACTGGTAGTGACATTGCACACCTTAAGAAGGAGCTCTCTGTGGGAGGGACAGGCCACCATCTTTGCTGTTTGGGAACCTTAGCTATTCCCACCTTCAGGATTTACAGAATCTGAGCCCACCTGGGGCAGAAGGAATCCCCCCAGCACAGCACAGCTACTGTATCAAAATATGGTCAGATTGCTGCTTTAATTGGGTACCCAATCCCATTCCTCTTCACTTGGTGGGATCTCCCAACTGGGGCCTCCAGTCACCCCTGTTGGCATTCTCCGGCTGACAAAGTTTTCTAACCTACTTGGGACAGAGCTCCCAGAGGGAGAGGAGGGACACCATCTTTGCTGTTTGGGCAACTCAGCCATTCCAGCCTTTGGGCTTTGGAGTATCTGAGGTGACTGAGGGCTGAGGCGGACCCCTAGCACAACACAGCTGCTCTACCAATATGTGACCAGACTGCTTTTTAAAGCAGGTCTCTGATCCCATTTCTCCTCACTGGAAGGGACTTTCCAAATGGGGTCTCCATCCACTTCCTACAGGTACCTTTGGATTGGCAACAAACCTGTACTTCCCAGGGACAAAGCTCCCAGAAGAAGGGAAAGGCTGCCATCTTTGCTGTTTTGCAACCTTCATTGGTGATACCCCCAGGTAATGGAAAACCCAAGATGACAAGTGACTAGAGTGGGCCAGAAGTTTACCACAGCATCCCTATGGAAAAGTGACCAGACTTTTATGTGGCTACCCATTCCCATATCTCCTCACCAAGTTGGTCCTCTAGGTCTGGGCCTCCAGCCACCTGCTGCCAAAGTTATAGAGCCAGCAGCAACTCGGCAACTCCCTGGAGAGAGCCTCCAGGGTTAAATAAAAGCCTGTCTGTTACTGCCTCTGCAGTGGAACTGCCCTTGATACCTTCAGAGTAACAAAGAAACAAAATGCTTGGGTGCCTCATCTACACCTCCAACAAGCTGCAGTCAACCCAAGGAGAGGAGGTCAGTCTGTCTCCCAAGAGTCCCACATACTCCCCACTGCTTGTCACTAGATAGAGAACTCTTGTCTTTGGCTCACAGCACAGACCCTCTATCCTGGGTTGATTGCACTGAGTAATTGCTGACCTGCATCTCTCTGGGGTGCAGGTCAAGCAAATGACCCTCAGCCAAAACCACCACTAAGATCGTTTCGTCTGCTGCCTCCAAGTTGGGGAAGAAACATAAACACTGAGATTGCTCATAAACACTGAGATTCTCCAAAGCTTCCATGGGAATCCCAGGAGTGCCAAGTCACAACGTACAGCTAGCACTCAAGGGGGAGAGGAACCTACACTTTCAGAACACTGAGAGGGAACATTGCTGCAACTGTTGGGAAACATAGATGTATTAGTCCATTCTCATGCAGCTATGAAGAAATATCCTAAACTGGGTAATTTACAAAGAAAAAAGGGTTAATTGACTCACAGTTCCTTATGGCTTGGGAGGCCTCAGGAAGCTTACAATTATGATAGAAGGCACCTCTTCACAGGGCATCAGGAGAGATAATGAGAGCTGAGCAAAGTGGAGGAGCCCCTCGTAAAGCCACCAGGTCTCATGAGAACTCAGTATCACAAGAAAAGCATGGAGGAAACTGCCCCCATGCTTCAATTATCTCCACCTAGTACCACACTTGCCACATGGAGATCATTATAATTTAAGGTGAGATTTGGGTAGGGACCCAGAGCCAAACCATATCACTAGGGGAGTCACAAAACCGAGCAAGAGTCTAACAACTAACCAAAGATCCTAAATGCCATCTGCTAGATCACACCCCAAAGCTTCAACACCAAAATTACCTCACTAATATAACCCTCTCTGAAAATAGAGACAAGACGTCAGCTTCAAATGGAGACCCTGCACAAAGCCTCAGCCTTTTGAAAACATTCAGAAAAGTAGTTTATTGACTGTACTTAATCTATACTGCAGTTAAGGAACACCCACACTCAGAGATGATAAAAATTAATGCAAGAACTTTGTTAACTCAAACAGCCAGAGCATCATATGTCCTCCAAACGACTGCACCAGTTCTCCAACAAGAGTTCTTAACCAAGATTAACTGTCTGGAGTGACAGAAATGTAATTTAGATATGGATAGGAACAAAGATCATTGAATTTCAGAATGGTGGCAAAACCCAATCCAAGGAAAATAAGAATCATAATAAAGCAATAGAGGAACTGAAGGACAAAATAGCCCATACAAAAAAGGACCTAATGTGTCAGACAGAACTGAATAACACAATACAATAATTTCACAATGCAATCAAAAGTATTAATAGCAAAATAAACCAAGCTGAGGAAAGAATCTCAGAACTTAAAGACTAGTTCTATCAAATAAGTCAGACAAAAATGAAGAAAAAAGAATGAAAAGTAATAAATAAATACCTGAGAAGTATGGGATTATGTAAAGAGGCCAAATCTGTGAATCATTAGCATCCCTGAAAAGGAGGGGGGAAAGCAAACAACTTGGAAAATATATTTCAGAATATTATCCAAGAAAACTTCCCCAACATTGCTACAGAGGCCAACAGTCAAATTCAGGAAATACAGAGAACTCCTGCAAGATTCTACACAAGAAGATTATTGCAAGACTCATAATTGTCAGATTTTCTCAGGCTGAAAAGTAGAGTAAGAATGTTTAGTAAAGGCAGCTAGAGAGAAAGGGCAGGTCACCTACAAAGTGAACCCCATCAAACTAACAGAGGACCTCTCAGCTGAACCCCGACATACCAGAAGAGATCGGGGGCTTATATTCAACATTCTCAAATAAAAAATAAATCAACTGATAATTTTACATCCAGTCATACTAAACTTTCTAAGTGAAGGAGACATAAGATTCTTTTCAGATACGCAAATGATGAGGGAATTAATTACCATCAGACCTACTTTTCAAGAGATCTTAAAAGAAGCCCTAAATATAGAAAGGGAAGAAAGACCACTACCAGCTAATATAAAAACACACTTAAACAAACAGAGACATACCAGTGTCACTGTAAAGCAACCACACAAACAAGCTAACGTAATAGCCAGCTAACAGCACAATGACAGGAACAAATCTGCACATATCAATACTAACCAGGCTAAATGCCCCATTTAAAAGTTACAGAGTGGCAAGCTGGATAAAAAAGCAAGAACCAATGGTGTGCTGTTTTCAAGAGACCCATCTCATGGGTAATCACACTCATAGGCTCAAAATAAAGTGATGAAGGAAAATCTACCAAGCAAATGAAAAACAGGAAAAAAAGAAGGGGTTGCAATCCTAATTTCAGACAAAACATATTTCAAACCAACAAAGATTTAAAAATGCAAAGAAGGACATTATCTAATGGTAAAGAGTTCAATTCAACAAGAAGACCTAATTATCCTAAATATATATGTACCCAACACAGGAGTGCTCATATTCATGAAGCTTGCACTTAGAGACTTACAAAGAGACATATGCTACCAAATAATAATAGTGGGAGACTTCAACACTCCACTAAGTATCCAAAACAGTGTGGTACTGGTACAAAAGCAGGCACATAGAACAATGGAACAGAATAGAGGGTCCAGAAATAAAGCTGCACATCTACAACTGTCTGATCTTCAACAAAGATGACAAAAAGAAGCCATGGGGAAAACACTCCCTATTCATTACATGTTCTGGGGTAACTGGCTAGCCATTTGTGAAAGATTAAAGCTAGACCCCTTCCTTATACCTTATGCAAAAATCAACTCAAGATGGATTAAAAACTTAAATGTAAAACCCAAACCTATGAAAACCCTAGAATACAACCTAGACAATAGCATCCTGCACATAGAAACAGGCAACGATTTCATGACAAAGGCCCCTAAATTAATCTCAACAAAAGCAAAAATTGACAAGTGGGATCTAATTAAACTTAAGAGATTCTTCACAGTAAAAGGACTTACCAACAGAATAAACAACCTACAGATTGGGAAAAAAATCTTTTTGCAAACCATGTATATGACAAAGGTTTAATATCCAGTATCTATAAGGAACTTAAAAAAATTTACAAGAGAAAACCAACCAACCCCATTAAAAGTGGACCGAGGACACGAACAGATGCTTCACAAAAGAAGACATACATGTGGCCAAAAAGCATATGAAAAATATTTCAACATCACTGATAATTAGAAAAATGAAAATCAAAACCACAATGAGATAACACCTCACACTGGCAAGAATGGCTATTATTAAAAGTAAAAAAATAATAGATTCTGGCAAATCTGTAGAGAAGTGGGAACACTTATACACTACTGGTGCAAGTGTAAATAATTTCAACCCTTGTGTAATGTAGTATGGTGATTCCTCAAAGAGCTAAAAGTAAAATACCATTCAACCCAGCAATCTCATTTATGGGTATATTTCCAGAGAAATAGAAATCATTCTATCATAAAGACACATGCACATGAATGTTTACTGCAGCACTGTTCACAATAGCAAAGACATGGAATCAACCTAAATGTCCATCAGTTATAGGCTGGATAAAGAAAATATGGTACATATACATCATGGAATACCATGCAGCCATTAAAAAGCCACAATGTTGTCTTTTGCAGGAACATGGATAGAATTGAAAGCTATCATCCTTAGCAAACTAATTCAGGAGCAGAAAACCAAATGCCTCATGTTCTCACTTATAAGTGGGAGTGAAATGATAAGAAGTTATGAACAGAAAGAAGGAAACAACAGATACTGGTGTCTACTTGAGGGTAGAGGGTGGGAGGAGGGAGGAGGAGCAGAAAGGATAACTATTGGGTACTGGGCTTAATACTGGGTGATGAAATAATATGTACAAGAAACCCCCATGACACATGTTTACCTATGTGACAAATCTTCACATGTGCCCCCAAACCTAGGATGAAAGTTAAAAAAAAAAGAATTTTTTTTAATGAAGACAAATACTGAAAATTTAAATTAAATGAGTACTTTTAATTTCTAATTGGTAGTTGAGTTCACTGGAAGCAAATGCTATGCAGAAAATAAAACCTAATAACATAAGTGAGAGAAGGTTACTGCCTTTAATGTTCAAACATACTTTTAAATGAATTATCAATCAGCCCAGGCTAGGTTATGTTGCATTAAAAGCAATCTTGGCTGGGCATGATGACTCATGCCTGTAATACCAGCACTTTGGGAGGCTGAGGCGGGTGGATGACTTGAGGTCAGGAGTTCGAGACCAGCCTGGTCAACATGGTGAAATCCCATCTCTACTAAAAATACAAAAATTAGCTGGGCATGGTGGCAGGCACCTGTAATCCCAGCTTCTCGGGAGGCTGAGGCAGGAGAGTTGCTTGAAACTGGGAGGTGGTGGTTGCAGTGACCCGACATCCTGCCACTGCATTCCAGCCTCGGTGACAGAGTAAGACTTTGTCTCAAAAAAATAAATATTGAAAAAAAATAAAAAAATATAAAAAAAATAATCTCAAACATTTCAGTAGTTTACAACATCAGATAATTATGTTACATTGCAAGTCAGCAGAAGAAGTCTCTCTAGAACAAAGCGCCCCTGCAGCAGAGAGATAAAGAGCAATAGTGGGACTACCAATGGCTCTGAGTTTCTGCTCAACAGCATCACCTATCTTGTCCACTCCCACTTCATGGTCAAAGCAAATTACATGATCAAGCCCAATATGAGATGTGTGGGTAAAAAATAATCTTGTGGGGGGTAAAGGGAGCAATTAAATAACTGAAAATATCATGTCAGTCAACTACATATTAATTACAAAAACTTCATCACCCAACTAGAAAAATATGCAAAGTATGTAAATATGAGTTTCACAAAAGAGAGCATTCAAATGACCAAAATAATGTGAAAGGTGGTTCAAAATATAATAAGATATATTTTTTCAATGATCACTTTGTGAAAGTTTAAAGTGTTTAACCATAGTCAAATGTTGAGATATCATGGAAAGTCTTTATGATCTATTCATTGGAATGTTATCATAAATAAATAATTTATTGGGGGAGTTATTTTGGAAATTATTCTCTAAATATAAAATATAATTTGATCTAGTAATAGGACCTTGAAGAGTTAATAAAATAATTACAAAAATGTAAAGAGATAGATGAACTGTATTTTATTACTGTTTACAGTAGACAAAAATTAGAAATATAAAAAGTCTGTCAATGAGAGTCAGATTAAACAGTTTACACATAAAATGCAATCTTTACTATGTAGACATTTAAATTGAGAAAGAATTTATTTCTCTCTCTCCGTAATCTACCTATCTCCATATTATACTTTTGTATAATAAAACTTTTAAACAGCACAGATGTCATGTGTTTATATGTGCGCCATTACATTTATTTTTTACTTACATTAATTTATCCAGAGGTATATTGCAAGGAATGTTGCCAACAAATCTAACTTGAATGTTTTTAAGATCCTGGTAATTTGAATAATTTGTTAGAGTATTTGTTTTACAATAAACAAGTCCCATCTTTACTCTCTGAATAAAGTAATATGTACGTTCTCTTTTTTAAAAAATTAGGCTCTTATAGAATATAGCATCAGCTCCAGTCACTACTTTCTTCAATGAACTGAGTTAGATGTACACTCAAGAATACGTGGCTGAGCTATCTATAATTGCCAGGGATATTAGCACCACTTTTGTAGGTCTCTTCCAGCCTCTGAAATTGGAGATAATTGTCAATGATTAGGTGAAGCACCTAAACCCGTGTTATGTTTATTAATATTTCATCATTAATTTATGGTGTGTTTCAAAGAATCAGACCATGTTTGTCTAATGTAGCTTTGATAATGCTGTTTTCCCATCTGATATGAAGCATTGGTCCTTCTTGGTGGCAAATGATGCAAAAGGCCCATGGTCCAGACGGACTGCAAGGAAGAGTCCAAAAACTTTTGTTCAAGAGAGTTATCTTCTACAGTTCTAGCAAAGATGAAGAAATCACTGGTGCCTACCTTGGGGAGACTATTACAAATGCTCTTGTCATAATGTTAGCTTACTGTAATTGTCAACATCAAACTTCCAGATGCTAGACCTATTGTCGGTCTCAGTATTCTGAGAATTATCAAAAAGTCATTGACTGTTGCTATTGTTTATGGTTTTAAACAAGACGTTGGTGGTAAAATAAATAGGTCAAACTAATTTACACTCACAGCAACAATGTATAAGCATTTCTATTTCTCCACAACATTACCAGCAACTGTTAGGACTTTTTAATAATAGCCATTCTCTCTGGTATTTGATGGTATCTCGTTGTGGTTTTGATTTGCATTTCTCTGATGATCAGTGGTGTTGAGCTATTTTTCATATGCTTGTTGGCCACATGTATGCCTTTTGTTTGAAAAGTGTCTGTTCATGTTCTTTGCCCACTTTTTATGGGGTTGTTTGTTTCTTTTCTGGTAAATTTGTTTAAGTTCCTTGGAGATACTGAATATTAGACCTTTTGTGGATGCATAGTTTTGAAAAGTTTTCTCCCATTCTGTAGGTTGTCTGTTTATCTGTTGATAATTTCCTTTGCTGTGCAGACAGTGTTTAGTTTAATTAGATTCCATTTGTCAATTTTTGCTTTTGTTGCAATTGCTCAACCTAAAGACAGAAATTCCATTCAGGTCAGTGATTCCATTACTGGGTATATACCCAAAGGAAGATAAATCGTTATATTATAAAGATACATGAATATGTATGTTCATTGCAGCCGTATTCACAATAGCAAAGACATGGAATCAAACTAAATGTTCATCAGTAGTAGACTGTATAAAGAAAATATGGTAAATATACACCATGGAATACCATACAGCCATAAAATACCAAGACCATTTCCTTTGAAAGGACATGGATGTAGCTGAAGGCCATTATCCTTAGCAAACTAACACAGGAACAAAAAACCAAATACTGCATGTTCTCATCATGTAGCTAAATGATGAGAACACATGGACACATAGAGGCGACCAACACACACTGGGACCTTTCAGAAGGTGGAGGGCAGGAGGAGAGAGAGGATGAGGAAAAATAACTAATGGGTATTAGGCTTAATACCTGGGTGATAAAATAATCTGTACAACAAACCCTTGTGACACACATTTACCTATGTTACACATCTGCTCTTGCATCCCTGAACTTAAAAATAAGATGATTATATCATAAAAAATAGGTTCATCTTTAACTTAAAAGGTGTTGTTTTTTTTTTAATGTGTAAGTCCTCACTATTGAGTATTAATACTTTCGGTCAAATCTAAAGACTAACACTTAGTAAGAGAAGATTTTCACAGACAAAAGGTCTAACATTTTGTTTCTTATTTCAAGTCCAAGTATAAGAAAGACATCAATGAGAACAAGAGAATTAACTCTCATGTCTGTTCTACTTGTAAATATGCTGAATGTACTTTCTGTTCAAAACTCAGGTCAATATTGATACTGATTTTCTTTAAGATGAGGCTGACTCCTATACCTCCATCATCTGTTCCAGTTCAAACAAGGAAATGCTCATCTGTATTGTAGCCTTCTGAATCTTTGGAGAAAGCCCTTCCCTATGCAAAGCTAGACAAGTCACAGATGAGTGTCCCCATCCTGATGGATGATTATGCATATAACCTGAATATTCACAAATTTTTACAGGACTTGTTCAATGTAGAAAATTTGACAGGAACATCTGCCCCTGTGAGGCTGTTGTCTGTGGTGCAGCTGTTCAGGCAGGAATCTCATCTGGGTACAAATCTGACAATGTTCAACATGTGCTGCTCTTGTATATCAGCAATTTTTCCATTGGTCTTGAACTCAAAATGGTTCATATTGAACACAATATCAGCATGCCCAAAAAACAGACACAGGCCTTCACTGCTTACTCAGATAACCAGTTTAATATGCTCATTCTAGTTTGTGAAGGTAGATGTTCCATAGCAACCTGCTTGGGAAGTTGTAACACACAGGCATACTACTGTATCCATGGTGAGTCTCAAATCAAAGTGACAAGGGCCGTTTGCTCAAAGATGACAATGAGTGTTCAATTTAAGAGGCTAAGAAACACAAAGTTGAAATGAGAAGAAGAGACAAGGTGTTCTAAGAGTTCTGTTAAATCCTTCAACTTGAACAGGAAAGCCATAGTTGAAGGTAAGACATAGCAACGCAGTGTCAAAGATGAGAACAAACATTCTTGACAAATGTAATGAAATCATGAACAAGTTTGTTGAGAATAACATTGCAAGGAAAGATAAATTTGGATATCAGCAAAAAGAGATGGAGAAAGTCTGCAACTTCAGCATTGTCAAGCTGTAGCAGAGTATAGAAACATACCAGAAATACTAAAACAATAATGACAACACAACAGAAAACAGCAAAAGAAAACTAACATATACAACAATTCACATTTAACAATCATGGTTCAAATTGTAAGTCATGATTGCTAAATTAAAAAAAAAATCACCACTTTCCAAACGTACAGGGAATTGGTTAACATGGCTATTTGCTGTTACCTGTTTATAAGTTCCACAGTGAAAAATAAAGAACATATAGAGGAAGAAGACACAAACAAAAATAAATCAAGAAAAGGAGTAAAAAGATCGTTTAAATAATTACCATAATTTCTATTTTTCTATTAGTAATTTCCCCTTTTTAAACCCAACTTAGCTAATTGGTACCAAAAAAACAAAGTGAGTATTTATTATCTTTTTAATGTGGCATTTAGCTTACTAGATTTTCTTATTTCCCAGTACTAGTTTTTTTGATAAATAAATTAAATACAAGATATCATAAATTTAAAAACACAGAATATACTTACATGCATTTATCTCGTTTCTGGGTATACTAATTCTGGGCATATTAGAAAACCAGGAACTGGGAAAATATGAAAATCAAATACTTGGCACTGGATACACACAATCTATCTGAAAATGGAATTTTAATTTGTTGTATTTTGAGATGTAAAATTTATCTCCTTTGTTGCCTTTGTCAGAAGGATTAATAAATAATGGTTTAATGGTAAGAAGGTTTTAGCAGTAAAGAAATTATGAGCTCTCTGTAGCTGAACTACAGCCAGACTATTTCTCATCCATTTTGGGTACTCATATTGGTTTCATCTGCTATAAGTACAAAAACAGAAGATTTATATGCACTGTTTTATTTACATATAACTCAAATATATGTTTATAAGCATATTTTAATTGGACAGAAACTGTACTACTAAAAGAGAATGTATATCAACACTATATATACTAGATGTCAATTTAACACAAAGCATCAAAAATAGATAAAAAGTTACTTTTTACCATATATCGAAAAGTTTTGCTCCACATATTAACCTAGATACAATTTTTCTTGAAAAACTCAAGTTGCATTTAAGTAGATAATCATAAGTTAGAAAGATTAAAGGGAGACGAAGACCAATTAGTTAAAAAAGATATATTAGTGAAAAATAAATATAAGGTATAGTAAAATATAAAAAACACAGACATCTGTAATGTTAAGATTTAAGATTAAAGGAGGTTACCCTTGGCCATTTAATAATGATCCATTCCATGAAACGAGAAGTCATGACAGAAATATCAATATTAATAGCTAAAATTTATTGAGTAGTTAAAACTTTCAGGCAGTATGCTCTCCATTCTATAGTTTTTATGTCATTTCTCTCACACACACACACTCATGAGAGAGCACTATGGTGTTTTTCTATGTTGCATATATAAATCATAATCCTCACACTTAAGTGACTCTCCCCTATTTTCTTGCCAAGCTTGAACTCCGGGAATTTTTCATGAGGCTGAGGATTTTACATCCTTGCTGATGCACACAGTCATTACTACCCAGGTCTGGTCATCTGCCTTTTGCACTGTCAAGAACCAGAAAAACAGTTCCTGTTGCTCCAATTGGTTCCTCATAGATAATCCGTTTTTTCTTTTTTTCCATCTTTGTGAGGAATATCCACATTTCTTTCTCTCCTACAGCTTTTCTCTGTCCCACAAAATAGTTTGTTTTCTTTTCTTTCTTCATAGTAGGTGGTCATGGCCTGTGTGCAGTGGGAAGATATTAGCATCCAACAATTTAGGGAGCAAAGAGAGGTTTGGTGTTCATTTAAAAACAAAAATGAAGATCTCTTCCAAAAGGAAAATAAATAAATAAATAAATAAATAAATAAATAAATAATATAATGAAAACAAAAAAGAAAACCTCTCAAACAATGCAATGTTCACATAGTTATCACATACAATCCGTGTTAGTTTGACACCAGAGCCAGAGTTCTTAATCACAGCAAACTGGATCTGGTATACATGTGTGTTACACCACAGACATAGAAAATAGACTGTCTAGATTCAGTTACCAGCTTTACCACATGCTTGCTCTATGGCTCTGCAAAAGTTACTATGTCTCGACTTTCTTGTAAAAGGTTGATAATTATTTATAGTTATTTATTTGTTTGTTTGCTTTTTTATAGAGTCCGGGTCTCCATTCTGTCACCCAAGCTTGAGTGCAGTGCTGCAATCATAGCTCACTGCAGTCTCAAACTCCTGGGTTCAAGTGATCCTCCCACCTCAACCTTCCAAATAGCTGGGACTGCAGGCATGTGCCACCATGCCTATTTTGTTTTGTTTGTTTTGTTTTGTTTTTGAGATGGAGTTTCACTCTTGTTGCCCAGGCTGGAGTGCAGTGGTGTGATCTTGGCTCACTGCAACCTCCGCCTCCCGGGTTCAAGCTATTCTCCTGCTTCAGCCTCCCAAGTAGCTGGGATTACAGGTGTCTGCCACCATGCTCAGCTAATTTTTTGTATTTTTAGTAGAGACAGAGTTTCACTATGTTGGCCAGGATGGTCTTGAACCCCTGACCTCAGGTGATTCACCTGCCTCGGCCTCCCAAAGTGCTGGGATTACAGGCGTGAGCCACTGCACCCAGGCGGTTGTTTTTTTTTTTAATATTTTTTTCTTAGAGAGGGGGTCTCACTCTGTTGCTCAGTCTGCTCTCAAACTCCTGACCTCAAGTGATCCTTCTGCCTCAGCCTCCTGAATCACTAGGATTACAGGTGTGAGCCACCACACCCAGCGCTAATTACTTTATTAATAGTACTTGTCTTCTTGGTTTGTTGTAATTATTAAATGAGATGATATATATTAAAACCATGCAGCAGGACCTGGTACAAAGTCAGTGCTCTAAAAATGTTAATCTGTTGTTCTGGGGACAATATACATTTGCCCTGATTCTGTGCCTTCCCTCTTTCATGCTGATTTTGACCACTCACCTACCCTGACTTAAACCTCTGTGTTTGTCAGACTTTGCTTTGGGTAGGCAACACCAGAGAGTAGAGGCAGTACAGGTTTTGGAGAGCATTTGAAATCTGTGATTTTGCATGAGATGCTTACTCATTCATCATTACATTCTTCATCAGTCAAACTGAAAATTAGAATACTTAATAGTGTCTCTGTTGAGAATAATTGAGCGAAAAGAGTTAAGTACTTAGTTTTCACTACTATTACTACTACTGTTGCTAGTTATATTAACAATACAATAGCAACAGCAGCCACAATTTGGTGAGCACTATATATGTTGCATATCTTTTTGAGTAATTTTATAAAAACATTTTATTTTATCCTACAATTGATTTGGGAGGTTATTAATATTGACATTTTAAAATAAAATTGCTGAGCCTCAGAGAGTTGTTCTGATGTTTAAGTGACCTGTCCTAAGGACTACTTACCAGGATACAAAATCAACATGCAAAAAATCAGTAGGGTTTCTAAACATTAACAATGTATTATCTGAAAAAGAAATTAAGTAGACAATCTCCCTTTACAACAGCATCAAAAATAACAAAACATTTAGAAATAAAGTTTACCAAGAGTTGAAAAATCAGTATATTAAAAACTATAAGATATAGGTGAAAGAAATTGGAAAAAAGATAATAGCAAATGAAATGATATCCCATATTCTTGAATTGGAAGAATTAATACAGTTAAAACATTCATACCATCCAAAATGATCTACAGATTAAGCGCAACTCTATCAAAATTCCAACATTTTTCACTGAAAGGGGGAAAAATGATTCTAAAATTATTGCAGCACCACATAAGATCCTGAATAGCCAAAGCAATCTTAATAAAAAAAATTTAAAAATTAAAAAGCTGGAGTCACCACATTCCCTGATTTCAAACTATATTGCAAAGTTATAGTAATCAAAAAAGTATGCTATTAGCATAAAAACAGATATATAGGCTAATGGAACAGAATAGAGAGCCAACACAAATCTGGTCAATTCATCTGTGACGATTCATCTGTGTATTCCCCAAAATACACAATGGGGAGAAAATAGTCTCTTAAATAAATGCTGAAGGGAAAACTGGATATCCACAAGCAAAAGAATGAAATTGGACCTTAATTTACATAATACTGACAATGATTTTTTGGACATGACTCCAAAAGCATAGGCAATAAAAGCCAAAATAGACAAGTAGGACTATATCGAACAAAATCTTCTCCACAGTAAAGGAAATAATCAATAAAATGAAAATGCAAATTACAGAATGGTGGAAAATGTTTGCAAATCATAGATGTGATAATAAAGGGTTAATGTCTAAAACATATAAGTAACTCATACAACTCAAGGAATAACCCAGTTTAAAAATGAGCAAAGTACCTGAATAGACATTTCTTCAAAGAAACCATACAAATGGCCCACAGATATATGAAAAGATGTTTAACATAACTAATCAGGAAAACACAAGTCAAAACTACAATGAGCTGTCAGCTCATAACTGTTAGTGTGATGACTGTCAAAAAATACGAGAGATAATAAGTGTTGAACTAACTTGTGGAGAAAAGGGAACCTTTGTACACTGCTAATAGGAAGGTACATTGGTATATCCGATATGAAAAACAATATCAAGTTTCCTCAAACAAAGTATATTTTCAAAATCTACTTAGTTCTACTCAGATTTGTGCAATGCTGATTTTTGCATGTTATATTCCATTTTATAATTTGATTAGATGTTTAACTTTCCTGTTTATAAACACAGCTATGTCTGTCCCCATACTAATGTTAACTTCATTTCATTTCAACCTGTTTTACCAATCACATGAAGGGGGGTGATGATTTAACAAAGGTCCACAAGAATTGTTGATATTATCACAGATGATGAATACCATTCAAATGAGGGTGAATGTGCTTGCTCTTTCCAAGAAATGCAGTCTTTTATTATTTAAAATATTATTTTTAAGTAAATTTTCATTTATTATTTATTTGAGTGAGGATTCTGGGCAATGACAGCTGTTGCTTATATAGGCCTTATAATAAAGGAATTCTCACACATCTCCCTTAACTGAAAGGGTTGGAATTTTTAATCCATGCACCCTGTAAAACTAATGCTTGTATGAAAAATGTGATTTAATTCTGGCAATGTTAATGCCTAGTTCAGGAGTATGTGTAGTTTATTTGAGCTGCAATCTCAAAAAGGCCCTAGGTGACCATGAGTGTGAACACATTCAAGACAAATTACCAATTTTTCAAACTGCTATATCCAGAAGGGCCAGATAAACAGGAAGTAATAAGTGCTTTCTTCACAAAGAAATTACTTAATTCATTAAGTCAGGAAGTACTAGAAAGACTGGGGAACCAGAAGCTTGAGGTCTATTAAACATTATGTTTCTGAATAAATCACTTATCATCTCTATGTTTCAAAGAACTAGGGTTGGTTTTATTTGACACTCCAATTGCCCATGGGTGCTTGGTGAGATTGAATGAGATAGGATGAAAGACTGGTTTTGAATTTCTTGAAATAAATGTCCCATATATATTTTAGGAACTATTTCGAGAGATGGATTTCAGAAACTAGGATCTTAAATTGTTGGCTTTGTGACATGCTGCAGCATAATGTCTTGGATTCTTCCCTTTGCCTTGGGGCAGCATTGCCCAATATTTTTTCAGGCTGTGACATAGTTATGAACTTCTGGGGGCACAATGTAAAAACAAATAGAACTTCTCAGTTACAGCTGCTTTGTCATTAAGGGAAATGGTATTTATAGACCCTCTACTACGTAAGAGCAATCATGTAAAAGTTGTTACATATATAATTACATTTAATATTTTCAACAATTCTATGGCATTATTTTGGAACAAATCAGAGAATATTTTTATTATCAAGCTGAATTTCACCTTTCCAATTATGTTATATTTATAAAAATATATTGTTTTATAATTGACTATTAAGGCTAAGTATACTTTGTTGGCTATCACAGTAATTCCTAAGTGTTTTCTCCCTTCACCCCTCAATGACTCATTTGTGTTCCCTGTCAAAGAGGCCAGTCTTCCCAGATTGAAAAATGTTCTTTAGTCAATATTTGTTTACAGTAAAGAATTGGCTAGAACTTCCAAACAAGGTCTCAAGGTCCATTTCTAAGAAACATATTAAATTTTGGTTTTCATATTTCCCAAACTTCTGGTTATCCCGAAGCTATTCTGTGCTTCAAATTAATTATATATGTAAATTTGCATGATAACATTTAAAATATGATACAAGTATAACACCATGAACCGTCTTATGATCACAAATAACAGAGGGCAAGTGAGTAGGGAGGAAACAAAACAACAAAATATGAGTGAAAGAGCAAAATTGTACATATTAATACATATGTAGATAAAGGAGTATTGCTTAGCAAATCTGACCACAGTTTTACAGTCAAGGTCATCAGTCAGCCTAGCTCTGTTATTTACAGAATCAAGGTCATAGACTTGAGCAACTTTACATGCTACTAAACTTGCTGTTCACAGACAAATCCAAAATGACCTGCTGATGAATTAATATTCATGAAAGCTGAGGAAGTCACAGTTTTTCATAGTTTGTTTTAACATCATTAGAGTTTACATTCCCATTCCAAACTTGCAAATAATAAGCAAGTAATATGGGACATCAAGAGAGCTTTAAGTTGTACATCAGAAGATCTCCTATATTTTAAAAGCTGATTAGGTTTTGGTCAGATGGTTGCTCACTGCTCTTTGCTTGATAAAACTAGCTACAGTCTATACAAAGCCTTAATAGGTATATTCTCTGTTTTAGTGATTACCAACTTATTTTTTAAAAATAATGTTTATTGAACAACCACAGCATGAACATGACATTTATTAAATAATTATTATGTTCAATGTGCTATCCTAGCAGGGTAGAAAACAGGTGGTGTTGAATAATCATTACCCAATCTAGGACTTAGTTGGTCAGGGGTATTGTGCTTAGTCACTACTAAGCATAATCCTTATAACACTTTCCTGAAGCAGGTGTTAGTGTTTCACCTTACAGATGAGGGAACTATAGTACCAAGATTTATGTGTCTTGCCTAAGAACCGCGTATATTTAATGTGTACAATTTGATTAGTTTGGACATGTGCAAACACCTGTGATACCATCACCATAATCAAGGTAATACATACTGAACAGCTCCCAAAGTTTTGCATCTGTTTCAAAATTTTTACTTAGTATGTTTTTTGTGTGGTAAGAACATTTATCATGAGGTCTACTTGCCTAACACATTTTGATGTGTACAATACAGTATTGTTAACTATAGGCATTATATTGTACATTATATCTCTAGAACTTATTCATCTAGCATGTATGAAACTTATTATCAATTGAAGAATGGCTTCTCATCCTTCCCGTCCCCCAGGACTCAAAACCAGTATCGTATTCTCTGTCTCAACAACATTGACTACTACAGATGCTTCACATAAGAGGAATCAAGCAGTGTCTGTCATTCTGTGACTGGTCTATTTTATTCAGCCCTGTCTTACATTATAACAAAATCAACTCAAAATGGATTAAACACTCAAATGTAAGACCTGAAACTGTAAAATTCCTGGTGAAAACATGAAGGAAAATCATCTTGCATTGGCCATGGCAATGATTTCTTGCCTATGACAGCAAAAGCACAGGCAACAAAAGAAAAAATAAACAAGAGGAACTACATCATACTAAAACACATCTCTACAGCAAGAGAAACAATCAACAGAATGAAAAGACGACCTACTGAATGACAGAAAATATTTGCGAGCCATTTATATGATAATGATTTAGTTTCAAAAATATATATGGAACTCCTATGACTTAATTGAAAAAGCAAACAAACAAGGAAACAAGTAACATGGGCAAATGACTTGAACAGGGATTTTACCAAAGAAAACTTACAAAACATACAAATGGTATATGAAGAGACGCTCAACATAACTAATCATCAGGGAAATGCAAATCAAAATCACAATGAGACATCACCTCACACCTGTTAGAATGCCTATTATAAAAACAAAAACAAAAAAAATTAACAAACAAATCAACAAAATAAAAGAAAAAATAGCATATGCTGGCAAGGATGTGGAGAAATTGGAATCGGTGTACACTGTTGCTGGGAAAGGAAAATGGTGCACCTGCTATAGAAAACATTACAGAAGTTTCTCAAAAAATTAAAATTAGAACAATCTTATGATCTAGCAATCCCACTTCTTAGTATATATGCAAAAGAATTAAAATCAGGGCCCTAAAGTGATATCTGCATTCTCATATTTATTGCGGCATTATTTACCAGCAAAAATTGGGATATAACCTAAGTGTCTGTCTACAGATGATTACATCAAGAAAAAAGTGAAGTATACATGTGATGAAATATTATTGAGCCTTCAAAAAGAAGGAACCCCTGACATTTTTTTTTTTAATACTTTAAGTTTTAGGGTACATGTGCACAATGTGCAGGTTTTTACATATGTATACATGTGCCATGTTGGTGTGCTGCACCCATTAACTCGTCATTTAGCATTAGGTATATCTCCTAATGCTATCCCTCCCCACTCCCCCCACCCCACAACAGGCCCTGGTGTGTGATGTTCCCCTTCCTGTGTCCATGTGTTCCCATTGTTCAATTCCCACCTATGAGTGAGAGCATGCAGTGTTTGATTTTTTTGTCCTTGTGACAGTTTGCTGAGAATGATGGTTTCCAGCTTCATCCATGTCCCTACAACGGACACGAACTCATCATTTTTTATGACTGCATAGTATTCCACGGTGGATATATGCCACATTTTCTTAATCCAGTCTATCATTGTTGGACATTTGGCTTGGTTCCAAGTCTTTGCTATTGTGAATGGTTCCGCAATAAACATACATGTGCATGTGTCTTTATAGCAGCATGATATATAGTCCTTTGGGTATATACCCAGTAATGGGATGGCTGGGTCAAATGGTATTTCTAGTTGTAGATCCCTGAGGAATCGCCACACTGACTTCCACAATGGTTGAACTAGTTTACAGTCCCACCAACAGTATAAAAGTGTTCCTGTTTCTCCACATCCTCTCCAGCACCTGTTGTTTCCTGACTTTTTAATGATCGCCATTCTAACTGGTGTGAGATGGTATCTCATTGTGGTTTTGATTCGCATTGCTCTGATGGCCAGTGATGATGAGCATTTTTTCATGTGTCCTTTGGCTGCATAAATGTCTTCTTTTGAGAAGTGTCCGTTCATATCCTTTGCCCACTTGTTGATGGGGTTGTTTGTTTTTTTCTTGTAAATTTGTTTGAGTTCATTGTAGATTCTGGGTATTAGCCCTTTGTCAGATGAGTAGATTGCAAAAATTTTCTCGCATTCTGTAGGTTGCCTGTTCACTCTGATGGTAGTTTCTTTTGCTGGGCAGAAGCTCTTTAGTTTAATTAGATTCCATTTGTCAATTTTGGCTTTTGTTGCCATTGCTTTTGGTGTTTTAGACATGAAGTCCTTGCCCATGCCTAAGTCCTGAATGGTAATGCCTAGGTTTTCTTCTAGGGTTTTTATGGTTTTAGGTCTACATTTAAGTCTTTAATCCATCTTGAATTACTTTTTGTATAAAGTGTAATGAAGGGATCCAGTTTCAGCTTTCTACATATGGCTAGCCAGTTTTCCCAGCACCATTTATTAAATTGGGAATCCTTTCCCCATTTCTTGTTTTTGTCAGGTTTGTCAAAGATCAGATGGTTGTAGATAGGCGATATTATTTCTGAGGGCTCTGTTCTGTTCCATTGGTCTATATCTCTGTTTTGGTACCAGTACCATGCTGTTTTGGTTACTGTAGCCTTGTAGTATAGTTTGAAGTCAGGTAGTGTGATGCCTCCAGCTTTGTTCTTTCGGCTTAGGATTGACTTGGCAATGCGGACCTTTTTTTTGGTTCCATATGAACTTTAAAGTAGTTTTTTTCCAATTCTGTGAAGAAAGTCATTGGTAGCTTGATAGGGATGGCATTGAATCTATAAATTACCTTGGGCAGTATGGCCATTTTCACAATATTGATTCTTCCTACCCATGAGCACGGAACGTTCTTCCAATTGTTCGTATCCTCTTTTATTTCATTGAGCAGTGGTTTGTAGTACTCCTTGAAAAGGTCCTTCGTGTCCCTTGTAAGTTGGATTCCTAGGTATTTTATTCTCCTTGAAGCAATTGTGAATGGGAGTTCACTCATGATTTGGCTCTCTATTTGTCTGTTATTGTTGTAAAAAAATGCTTGTGATTGTTGCACACTGATTTTGTATCCTGAGACTTTGCTGAATTTGCCTATCAGCTTAAAGAGATTTTGGGCTGAGAAAATGGGGTTTTCTAGATAAACAGTCATGTCATCTGCAAACAGGGATGATTTGACTTCTTCTTTTCCTAATTGAATACCCTTTATTTCCTTCTCCTGCCTAATTGCCCTGGCCAGAACTTCCAACACTATGTTGAATAGGAGTGGTGAGAGAGGGCATCCCTGTCTTGTGCCAGTTTTCAAAGGGAATGCTTTCAGTTTTTGCCCATTCAGTGTGATATTGGCTGTGGGTTTGTCATAGATAGCTCTTATTATTTTGAGATACGTCGCATCAATACCTAATTTATTGAGAGTTTTTAGCATGAAGGGCTGTTGAATTTTGTCAAAGGCCTTTTCTGCATCTATTGAGATAATCATGTGGTTTTTGTCTTTGGTTCTGTTTATATGCTGGATTACATTTATTGATTTGCACATGTTTATATGTTTATATGCATATACTGTTTATATGCTGGATTACATTTATTGATTTGCACATGTTGATCATGGTGGATAAGCTTTTTGATGTGCTGCTGGATTCGCTTTGCCAGTATTTTATTGAGGATTTTTACATTGATGTTCATCAGGGATATTGGTCTAAAATTCTCTTTTGTTGTTGTGTCTCTGCCAGGCTTTGGTATCAGGAAGATGCTGGCCTCATAAAATGAGTTAGGGAGGATTCCTTCTTTTTCTATTCATTGGAATAGTTTCAGAAGGAATGGTACCAGCTCCTCCTCATACCTCCGGTAGAATTCAGCTGTGAATCCATCTGGTCCTGGACTCTTTTTGGTTGGTAATCTATTAATTATCGCCTCAATTTCAGAGCCTGTTATTGGTCTATTCAGAGATTCAACTTCTTCCTGGTTTAGTCTTGGGAGAGTACATGTGTTGACGAATTTTTCCATATCTTCTAGATTTTCTAGTTTATTTGCGTAGGGGTGTTTATAGTAGTCTCTGATGGTAGTTTGTATTTCTGTGGGATCAGTGGTGATATCCCCTTTATCATTTTTTATCGCATCTAATTGATTCTTCTCTCTTTTCTTCTTTATGAGTCTTTCTAGCGGTCTATCAATTTTGTTGCTCTTTTAGAAAAACAAGCTCCTGGATTGATTGATTTTTTGAAGGGTTTTTTGTGTCTCTATCTCCTTCAGTTCTGCTCTGATCTTAGTTATTTCTTGCCTTCTGCTAGCTTTTGAATGTGTTTGCTCTTGCTTCACTAGTTCTTTTAATTGTGATGTTAGGGTGTCAATTTTAGATATTTCCTGCTTTCTCTTGTGGGCATTTAGTTCTATAAATTTCCCTCTACGCACTGCTTTGAATGTGTCCCAGAGATTCTGGTATGCTGTGTCCTTGTTATCATTGGTTTCAAAGAACATCTTTATTTCTGCCTTCATTTCATTATGTATCCAGTAGTCATTCAGGAGTAGGTTGTTCAGTTTCCATGTAGTTGAGTGGTTTTGAGTGAGTTTCTTAATTCTGAGTTCTAGTTTGATTGCACTGTGGTCTGAGAGACCACACCATTGTCCTCACCAGCTTTGTTCCATTGCTGGCGAGGAGCTGTGTTCCTTTGGAGGAGGAGAGGCACTCTGATTTTTAGAGTTTTCAGTTTTCCTGCTCTGTTTTTTCCCCATCTGTGTGGTTTTATCTAACTTTGGTCTTTGATGATGGTGACGTACAGATGGGGTTTTGGTGTGGATGTCCTTTCTGTTTGTTAGTTTTCCTTCTAACAATCAGGACCCTCAGCTGCAGGTCTGTTGGAGTTTGCTGGAGGTCCACTCCAGACCCTGTTCACCTGGGTATCAGCAGTGGAGGCCACAGAACAGCAGATATTGGTGAACAGCAAATGTTGCTGCCTGATCGTTCCTCTGGGAGTTTGGTCTCAGAGGAGTACTCAGCCATGTGAGGTGTCAATCTGCCCCTACTGGGGAACCCACTTGAGGAGGCAATCTGTCCATTCTCAGATCTCCACCTGCATGCTGGGAGAACCACTACTCTCTTCAAAGCTGTCAGACAGGGACATTTAAGTCTGCAGAGGTTTCTGCTGCCTTTTGTTTGGCTATGCCCTGCCCCCAGAGGTGGAGTCTACAGAGGCAGGCAGGCCTCCTTGAGCTGCAGTGGGCTCCACCCAGTTCGAGCTTCCTGGCCACTTTGTTTACCTACTCAAGCCTTAGCAATGGCGGGCGCCTGTCCCACAGCCTTGCTGCCACCTTGCAGTTTGATCTCAGACTGCTGTGCTAGCAATGAGTGAGACTCCGTGGGTTTAGGACCCTCCGAGCCATGTGTGGGATATAATCTCCTGGTGTGCTGTTTGCTAAGTCCTTTGGAAAAGCGCAGTATTAGGGTGGGAGTGACCTGATTTTCCAGGTGCCGTCCATCACCCCTTTCTTTGACTAGGAAAGGGAATTCCCTGACCCCTTGCACTTCCCCAGTGAGGCAATGCCTCACCCTGCTTCGGCTCATGCTCAGTGTGCTGCACCCACTGTCCTGCACCCACTGTCCGACACTCCCCAGTGAGATGAACCCAATACCTCAGTTGGAAATGCAGAAATCACTCGTCTTCTGCATCGCTCACACTGGGAGCTGTAGACTGGAGCTGTTCCTATTTGGCCATCTTCAGGAACCCCTGACATTTTCAAAAACATGGATAAACTTGCCATTTGTTTAACTTGAATAGTTAAAGCTTGGTTTTTCTTCATACTTTCTTAAGCTAAACTTTCAATTTTGAGATCATTGTAGATTCACATATAGCTGCAAGACATAACACAATAAATCCCATGTACCCTTTACCCATTTTTCCCCAGTGGTAACATCTTGCAAGTCTACAGCACAATATCACAACCATTATATAGATATTAATTTCCATCGCTGAAAGGATTCCTCAGTTTTCACTCATAGCCACATCAACTGCCAGTCTATGCTCACCTCTGAGCAAACCTGGGCACCCACCAATCTGTTCTTTATTTTTATAATTTTGTCACTTCAATAATGTTACGTAAATGGCATGATACAGTATGTAACCTTTTGCAATTGCCTTTTGTCACTCAGCATGAATATCTAGAGTTTCGTATGGGTTCTTTCTTTATACTTTATATTGCCACTTTCTTGCTGACTAGTATTCCATGGTAAAGAGGAATCACAGTCTCTTCACTATTCATCCATTGAAGGACATTTGAACTGTTTCCAGTTTGGGGCCATTATGATAAAGGTGTTACAAATATCTATATGCAGTTTGCTATAGGAATGGAAGCATTACTTCTATGAGATAAATGCCCAGGACTATGATTGTCAGGTCACATGATAATTATGTTTAGTTTTTTCTTTTTTCATTTTTTGGTTTTTACAAAACTACTATACTCTATTTCAGCATGACTGTACCTTTTTACATTCAACCAGCAATGTTTGAGTGATCCAGTTTCTCTGCATTCTTATTAGAACATGCTGTTACAATTTATTTATTTTAGCCATTCTGTTCCGTATACATATTAGACATGTTTCCAATTTGCTTAATGCCACTTAAACATAGTCATTGTATAGCAACAGTATTTTTCTGTGAAGATATATCTTATTATATACACTTTTGCATAAACACACATAATATACTAATGTATACTCTTAGAAAGGTTACCTTTTGGGGGGCAGGGCCAAGATGGCTGAATAGGAACAGCTCTGGTCTGCAGCTCCCAGAGAGACCAATGCAGAAGGCAGGTCATTTCTGCATTTCCAACTGAGATACCAAGTTCATCTCATTGAGACTGGTTAGGCATTGGGTGCAACCCACGGAGGGTGAGCAGAAGCAGGGTGAGGTGTTGGTTCACCCAGGAAATGCAAGGAGCTGGAGGACCTCCCTCCCCCTGCCAAGGGAAGCCGTGAGGGACTGCACTACCAGGCCAGGTTACTATGCTTTTCCCATGGTTTTTGCAATCGGCAGATCAGGGTATTCTCTCATGTGCCTACATAACCATGGCCCTGGCTTTCAAGCACAAACCTGGGCGGCTGTTTAGGCAGACATGGAGCTACCTGCAGGAGTTTTTTTCATACCCCATTGGTGCCTGGAACCCCAGAGAGACAGAACTGTTCATGCCCCTGGAAATAGCTGAGGCCAGGGAGACAAGTGGTCTCACTCAGCAGGTCCTTTTTCCATGGAGCCCAGCAAGCTAAGAACCACACGCTTGAAATTCTCGCTACCAGCACAGCAGTCTGAAGTCAACGAGGGATGATCAAGCTTGGTGGGGGAGGGGCGTCCACCATTACTGAGGCTTTAGTAGGCAGATTTCCACAGACAGTGCTAAAGAGATTGGGAGGTCTGGGCTGGGTGCAGCAACCCAGCTGTGGCCAGACTGTTTCGCTAGATTCCTCCTCTATGGGCAGGGCATCACGGAAAGAAAGGTAGCAGCTCCACTCAAGGGCTTACAGACAAAATCCCCATCTCCCTGGGAGAAGAGCACCTGGGGAAAGGGGCAGCTGTGGTCATAGCTTCAGCAGATTTAATCTTTCCTGCCTGCCGGCTCTGAAGAGAGCAGCCAATCCTGACAAGAAGGATTTTCCCAGCACAGTGCAACAGCTCTGCTAAGGGACAGACTGCCTCCTCAAGTGGGTTCCTGACCCCCGTGCCTCCTGACAGGGAAAGACCTCCCAACAGGGGTTGAGGGACACCTCATACGGGAGAGCTCCAGCTGGCATCAGGCCAGTGCCCCTCTGGGACGAAGCTTCCAGAGGAAGGAGCAGGCAGCAATCTTCGCTGTTCTGCAGCCTCCACTAGTGATACCCAAGAAAACAGGGTCTAGAGTGGACCTCCAGGAAACTGCAGCAGACCAGCAGAAGAGGGGTCTGAGTGTTAGAAGAAAAACTAACAAATGGGAAGCAACAACATTAACATCAACATAAAGGACCCCCAAACAAAATCCCCATCCAAAGGCCATAAGCCTCAAAAATCAAAGGTAGATAAATCCATGAAGATGAGGATAAACCAGCACAAAAATGCTGAAAATTACAAAAACCAGAATGCCTCTTCTCCAAATGATTGCAAGTCCTCTCCAGCAAGGGCACAAAACTAGATGGAGAATGAAATTGATGAATTGACAGAAGTAGGCTTCAGAAGGCGGGTAATAACAAACTCCTCTGAGCTAAAGGAGCATGTTCTAACACAATGCAAAGAAGTTAAGAAACTTGATGAAAGGTTACAAGAACTGCTAACTAGAATAACCAGTTTAGAGAGGAACATAAATGACCTGATGGAGCTGACAAACACAGCAAGAGAACTTCATGAAACATACACAAGTATGAACAGCCGAATCGATCAAGTGGAAGAAAGGATATAAGAGATTGAAGATCAACTTACTGAAATAATGTGTGAAGACAAGATTAGAGAAAAAAGAATGAAAAGGAATGAACAAAGCCTCCAAGAAATATGGAACCCCACTATGTGTAAAGACCAAACCTACGATTGATTGGTGTATCCAAAAGTAATGGGGAGAAAGGAACCAAGTTGGAAAACACACTTCGGGATATTACCCAGGAGAACTTCCCCAACATAGCAAGACAGGCCAATATTCAAATTCAGGAAATACAGAGAACACCACTAAGACACTCTTGAGAAAAGCAACCCCAAGACACATAATCATCAGATTCTCCAAGGTTGAAATGAAGGAAACAATGTTAAGGGCAGCCAGAGAGAAAGGTGAGGTTACCTGCAAAGGGAAGCCCAGCAGACTAATAGTGGATCTCTCTGCAGAAACCCTACAAGCCAGAAGAGACTGGGTGCCAACATTCAACATTCTTAAAGAAAAAATATTTCAACCCAGAATTTCATATCCAGCCAAACTAAGCTTCATAAGTGAAAGAGAAATCAAATCATTTCCAGACAAGCAAATAATGAGGGCTTTTGTCACCACCAGGCCTGCCTTACAAGAGCTGCTGAAAGAAGCACTAAACATGGAAGGGAAAAACTGGTACCAGCCACTGTAAAAACACATCAAAATATAAAGACTAATGACACTATGAAGAAACTGCGTCAACTAATGTACAAAATAACCAGCTAGCATCAAGATGACAAGATCAAATTCACACCTAACAATGTAATAACCTTAAATGAAAATGTACTAAATGCCCCAATTAAAAGACACAGACTGGCATATTGGATAAAGAGTCAAGACCCATTGGTGTGCTGTATTCAGGGGACCCATCTCACATGCAAAGACACACATAGGTTAAAAATAAAGGGATGGAGGAATATTTACAAAGCAAATAGAAAGCAAAAAAGAAAAAAAATAAAAAGAGCAGGGGTTGCAATCCTAGTCTCTCATAAAACAGATTTTAAACCCACAAAGATTAAAAAAAAAAAAAGACAAAGAAGGGCATTACATAATGATAAAGGGATCAATGGTACAAGAAGAGCTAACTATCCTAAATACATATGCACCCAATACAGCAGCACCCAGATCCATAAAACAAGTTCCTGGAGACTTACAAAGAGACTAAGACTCCCACACAATAATAGTGGGAGACTTTAACACCCCACTGTCAATATTGGATCAATGAGACAGAAAATCACCAAGGATATTCAAAACTTGATCTCAGCTCTAGACCAAGTGGACCTAATAGACATCTGCAGATCTCTCCACCCCAAATCAACATAATATACATTCTTCTCAGTGCCACATAGCACATATTCTAAAATCGACCACATAATTGGAAGTAAAACACTCCTCAGCAAATGCAGAAGAAGTGAAATCATGAGAAACAGTCTCTAAGACCACAGTGCAATCAAATTAGAACTCAGGATTAAGAAAGTCACTCAAAACCACACAACTACATGGAAACTGAACAACTTACTCCTAAATGACTACTGGGTAAATAACGAAATTAAGGCAGAAATAACGAAGTTCTTTGAAACCAATGACAACAAAGACACAATGTACCAGTATCTCTGGAATACAGCTAAAGAGTGGTAAGATGAAAATTTATAGCACTAAATGCCCCCATTGGAAAGATGGAAAGATCTAAAACCAACACCCCAACATCACAATTAAAAAAACTGGAGAAGCAAGAGCAAACAAATTCAAGAGCTAGCAGACGACAAGAAATAACTAAGATCAGAGCAGAACTGAAGGAGATAGAAACATGGAAAACCCTTCAAAATATCAATGAATGCAGGAGCTGGTTTTTTGAAAAGATTAACAAATAGATGGACTGCTAGCTAGACAAATGAAGAAGAAAAGAGAGAAGAATCAAATAGAAAAATATAAATTGATAAAGATGATATCACCACTGATCACACATAAATACAAGCTACCATCAGAGAATACTGTAAACATCTCTATGCAAATAAACTAGAAAATCTAGAAGAAATGTATAAATTCCTGGACACATACACCCTCTCAAGACTAAACCAGGAAGAAGTCGAATCCCTGAATAGACCAATAACAAGTTCTGAAATTGACACTGTAACTAATAGCCTACCAACCAAAAAAAGCCCAGGATCAGACAGATTCATAGCCAAATTCTACCAGAGGTACAGTGAGGCTGGTACCATTCCTTCTGAAAGTATTCCAAACAATAGAAATATAGAGACTTTTCCCTAATTCATTTTGTGTGACCTTCATCATCCTGTTACCAAAACCTGGCAGAGACAAAACAAAAGAAGAAAATTTCAGGCCAGTAACCCTGATGAACATCGATGCAAAAATCCACAATAAACTACTGGAAAACTGAATCCAGCAGCACATCAAAAAGCTTATCCACCACGATCAAGTTGGCTTCATCCCTGGGATGCAAGACTGGTTCAACATATGAAGATCAATAAATGTAATCCATTACATAAACAGAACCATTGACAAAAACCACATGATGATCTCAATAGACGTAGAAAAGGCCTTCAATAAAATTCAACATCCCTTCATGATAAAAACTCTCGATAAACTAGGGATTGATGGAACATATCTCAAAATAATAAGAGCTATTTATGACAAACCCATAGCCGATATCATACTAAATGGGCAAATGCTGGAAATGTTGCCTTTGAAAACTGGCACAAGACAAGGACCCTCTCCCACCACTCCTATTCAACATACTATTGGAAGTTCTGGACGGGGCAATCAGGCAAGAGAAAGAAATAAAAGGTATTCAGATAGGAAGAGAGGAAGTCAAATTTTCTCCGTTTGCAGGCGACATGATTATATATTTAGAAAACGCATCGTCTTAGCCCAAAGTCTCCTTAAGCTGATAAGCAACTTCAGCAAAGTCTCAGGATACAAAATCAGTGTGCATTCCTATACACCAACAACAGACAAGCAGAGAGCCAAATCATGAGTGAACTCCCATTTACAATTGCTACAAAGAGAATAAAATACCTAGGAATACAACTTACGAGGGTCATAAAGGACCTCTTCAAGGAGAACTACAAACAGCTGCTCTAAGAAATAAGAGCAGACATAATCAAATGGGAAAGCATTCCATGCTCATGGATAGGAAGAATCAATATTGTGAAAATTGCCATACTGCCAAAAGTAATTTATAGATTCAATGCTATTCCCCATCAAGCTACCATTGACTTTCTTTGCAGAATTAGAAAAAATTACTTTAAATTTCATATGGAACTAAAAATGACCTTGTATAGCCAAGACAATTCTAAGCAAAAAGAACAAAGCTGCAGGCATCACGCTACCTGACTTCAAACTACACTACAAGGCTACAGTAACCAAAACAGCATGGTATTGATACCAACACAGACATATAGACCAATGAAACAACAGAGACCTCAGAAATAACACCACATATCTACAACCATCTGGTTTTCAACAAACCTGACAAAAACAAGCAATGGGGAAAGGTTTCTCTATTTAATAAATGGTGCTGGGAAAACTGACTAGCCATATGCATAAAACAGAAACTGGACCCCTTCCTTACACCTTATGCAAAAATTAACTGAAGATGGATTAAAGACTTAAATGTAAAATCCAAAACCATAAAAACCCTAGAAGAATACCTAGGCAATACCTTTCAGGGCATAGGTATGGGCAAAGACATCATGACTAAAACACAAAAAGCAATTGCAACAAAAGCCTAAATTGACAAATGGGATCTAATTAAACTAAAGAGCTTCTGCAGAGCCAAAAACCAAAACAAACAAACAAAAAAACTATCATCAGAGTGAACAGGCAACCTACATAATGGGAGAAAATTTTTCAAGATACCCTTCTGATGAAGGTCTAATATCCAGAATCTACAAGGAACTTAAATAAATTTACAAGAAAAAAAAAAACTCCATCAGAAAGTGGGCAAATGATATGAACTGACACTTCTCAAAAGTGGACATTTATGTGCCCAAAAAACGTATGAGAAAAGCTCATCATCACTGGTCATGAGAGACATGCAAATCAAAATCATAATGAGATACCATCCCATGTCGGTTAGAGTGGTGATCATTAAAAAGTCAAGAAACAACAGATGCTGGAGAGGATGTGGAGAAATAAGAATGCTTCTACACTGTTGGCAGGAGTGTAAATTAGTTCACCCATTGTGGAGGACTGTGTGACGATTCCTCAAGGATCTAGAACCAGAAATACCATTTGACCCATCAATCCCATTACTCAGTGTATACCCAAAGGATTATAAACCATTCTACTATAAAGACACATGCGCACATATATTTATTGCAGCACTATTTACAATAGCAAAGACTTGGAACCAACCCAAATGCCCATAAATGATAGACTTGATAAAGAAAATGTGGCACATATACACCATGGAATACTCTGCAGCCATAAAAAATGATGAGTTAATGTCCTTTGCAGGGACATGGATGAAGCTAGAAGCCATCATTCTCAGCAAACTAACACAGATACAGAAAACCAAACACCACATATCCTTACTCATAAGTGGGAGCTGAACAATGAGAGCACATGGACACAAGGAGGGGAACATCATAAACTGAGGCCTGTCAGGGGTAGGGATCTAGGGGAGGGAGAGCATTAAGACAAACACCTAATGCATGCGGGGCTTAAAACCTAGATGATGGGTTGATAGGTGCACCATAGCACCATGGTACATATATGCCTGTGTAACAAATCTGTGTGTTCTGCACATGTATCCCAGAACTTACAGTAAAATAAAATAATAATAATAAATAACATAAATGAGAAAGTTTACATTTTCAATTATATATGGTGTAAGATGTCCTTGGTCAAGGTAGATGTGAGCACCAGGACAAGGAAAAAAAAACAATAGCATATCATCTGACAAATGCTCTTAACCTATCAACATCTTGCACAAGCGGTGATATTTCTGTGACTTATGTAATATGCTACACTATAGCCAATAGTGCCTGTTTATCTAATGCTATAGTCAACTTTTCTATTTATCAGGGCTGTGAAATTTGTACAAATGCTGGTAGTAAAACTGCAGAAGAGAATCAAATGATGGTTATTACAGTGATATTAAGATGAATGCATTCTGTTATGTTGTTGTATTAATAAAAATCAGTAGTATATTAGTACACCAATACTGTTCAAGCTGAGAGTCAAATCAATAATCCAATTATATTTACAATAGCCACACACCCACAAACAAAGCTTCTAGGGATACATCTAACTAAGGAGGTAAAGTATCTTTATAAGGAGAAGTACAAAACATTGCTGAAAGAAATCAGAGATGACACAAACAAATGGAAAAACATTCCATGCTAATGGAGGGGAAGAATCACTGTCATTAAAATGGTCATACTGCTGAAGCAATTTACAGATTCAATGCTATTCCTATAAAACTACAAATGTCATTTGTCGCAGAATTTGAAAACAAAAAACTATGCTAAAATTTATAGAGAACCAAAAAGAGCCTAAATAGACAAAGCAATCCTAAGCAAAAAGAACAAAGCTGGAGGCATCACAGTACTCAACTTCAAACTATACTAGAAACGTAACTTAACCAAAACAGTATGGTATTTGTATTAAAAACAGACATATAGATCAGTGAAACAGCATAGAGAACTCATAAATAAAGCCGCACACCTACAACTATCTGATTGTCAACAAACTTAGCAAAAATAAACAATAGTGAAAGAACTCCTTATTCAATAAATGATGCTGGGATAACTGGCTACTCAGATGCAGAAGAACTGGACCCCTACCTATTAACATATACAGAAATTAACTCAAGATGGATTGAAGACTTAAGTGTATAACCTAAAACCATAAAAATTCCAGAAGAAAATTTAAGAAATATCCTTCTTAATATTGGCCTTGGTAAAAAATGTACATGTAAGTCCTTAAAAGCAATCAAAACATTTAGTTCTTTAAGGAATCTCCACACTGTTTTCCATAGGGGTTGTACTAGTTTACATTCCCACCAGTGATGTAAAAGTGTTCCCCTTTAACTGCATCTCTGCCAACATCTATTACTTTTTGATTTTTTGATGATGGCCATTCTTGCAGGAGATCATTAGTGATGTTGAGCATTTTTTCATACATTTCTTGGTCATTTGTATATCTTCTTTTGAGAATTGTCTATTCATGTCCTTAGCCTATTTTTATATGGGATTTTTTTTCTTTTTAATTTGTTTGAGTTCCTTGTAAACTCTGGATATTAGTTCTTTGCTGGATGTATATAGATTGTGAAGATTTTTTCCCACTCTTCAAGTTGTCTGTTTACTCTGCTGCCTATCATTTGATCCAGCAATCCTACTATGGGGTATCTACCTAGAGAAAAAACAGCCATTATATGAAAAAGATACTTGCACATGCATGTTTCTAGCAAATGCAAAAATGTAAAACTGCCCAAATGCCCATCAATCAATGAGTGGGTAAGAAGTTGTGATATATATATATATACACACACACACACACACACACACATATGTATATACATATATAGATATATAATAGTATTCCATGGTGTGTATATATATATATACCATGGAATACTATATATACCATGGAATACTAAATATACCATGGCATATATGTATACCATGGAATACTATTCAGCCATAAAAAGGAATTAAATAATGGCATTCACAGAAACCTGGATGGAATTGGAGACCATCATTCTAAGTGAAGTAAGAACAGGAATGGAAAACCAAACATCGTATGTTCTCACTCATAAGTGGGAGCTAAGTTATGGGGATGCAAAAGCATAAGAATGATACAATGGATGTTGGGGACTTAAGGGAAAGGATGGGAGGGGGGTGAGGGATAAAAGACTAAAAGATAAAAGAATAACTGGGCATAGTGTGTACTGCTCGGGTGATGGGTGCACTGAAATCTCACAAATCACCACTAAAAAATTTACTCATGTAACCAGACACCACTTGTTCCACGAAAACTAAGGAAATAAAAAATAAACAAAAAAACAAAGAAAGAGAAAAGCATTTTTAAAAAGCAATTGAAAGAAAAACAAATATTGGTAACTGGGACCTAATTAAACTAAAGAGCTAATGCACAGCAAGATAAACAATCAAGGGAGTGAAGAGACAACCTACAGGATGGTGGAAAATATTCATAAATTCCACATCTAACAAAAGCATAATTTCCAGCATCTACAAGGAACTTAAATAAGCAGCTGAAAAGCAAATAATTCCATAATAAAGTTGGCAAAGGACATCAACAGATCCTTCTCAAAAACAGGACATATAAGCAGTCAATAAACACCTGAAAAAACACTCATTATCATAAATCATCAGAGAAATTTAAATCAAAACCACAATGAGATACCATCTTCTACTAGTCAGAATGACCTTGGCTAAAAAATCAGAAAATAACAGCTATTGGTAAAGCCACACAGAAAAGGCAAAACTTAAACACTGTTGGTGGGAATGTAAATTAGTTCAGCTACTGTGGAAAGCAATTTGGGAATTTCTCAAAGAACTAAGAGTCAAACTACCATTTTACCCAGCAATCCCATTACTGGGTATATACCCAAAGGAAAATAATTGTTTCTACCAAAAGAAACAGTCACCCATATGTTCATTGCAGCACTATTTATAATAATAAAACTGTGAAATCAATCAAGGTGCTCATCTACAGTGGGTCAGATAAAGAAAACATGGTGCATAGAAAAAAGAAGATCCAAATAAGCTCAATTAGAAATGAAATTGAATACATTTCAAACGACACCACAGAAATACAAAAGATTATTTGAAACTACTATCAACACCCCTTTGTGCAGAAACTAGATAAACTAGAAGAAATGGACAAATTCCTGGAAATATACAATCCTCCTCTGTTAAATTAGGAAAAAAATAGAAACTTTGAACAGACCAATAACAAGCAGTAAGATTGAGTCAGTAATTTAAAAACTGCCAGCAATAACAAGGCCCAAGACCAGACAGATTTACAGCTGAATTCTTTCAGACACTCAAAGAAAAGGTATTAGAATCCTGCTGAAACTATTCCAAAAGATTGAGAAAGAAGGAATCCTCCCTAAATCATTCGATAAACCTAGTATCACTCTGATACCAAAACCAGGAAAGGACAAAACAAAAAAAGAAAACTACAGGCCAATTTCCCTGATGAACATAGATGCAAAAGTCTTCAACAAGATACCAGCTAACCAAATCCAACAGCACATCAAAAAGATAATATATAATGTTCAAGTGGGTTTCATCCCATGGATGCAGGGATAGTTTAATATATATATATACACACACGTACATATGCCAATAAATATGATACCTCACATAAACAGAATTCAAACAAAAACCATAAGATCATCTCAATAGTTGCAGAAAAAGCATTCAACGAAATCCAGCATCCCTTTATAATAAAAGCTGAAAATAAACTAGGCATAGAAGAGACCCATCTCAAAATAATGAAAAGCCATATACGACAAACCCACATCTAACATCACACTGAATGGAGAAAAGTTGAAAGCATTACCCCCAAGAATAGGAACAAGACAAGGATGCCCAGTTTCATTACTTTTATTCAACATATTTCTGGAAATACTAGCCAGAGAAATTAGGCAAGAGAAAGAAATGCATCCAAATTGGAAAAGAGGAAATCAAACTATTGCTATTTGCAGATTATATGATTGTATACCTAGAAAATCCTAAAGACTCCTCCAGAAGACTCTTAGATTTGATAAACAAATTCACTAAAGTCTCAAGTTACAAAATCAATGTACACAAATCAGTAGCACTGCTATACTACAGCAACAACCAAGCTGATAATCAAATCAAGAACTCAATACCTTTTACAACAGCTGCCAAAAAAATGAAACCAAACATAGGAATATACTTAACCAACAACGTGAAAGATCTCTACCAGGAGAACTGTAAAACACTGGTGAAGAAATAATAAATGACCCAAACAATTGGAAACACATCCCATGCTCATAGATTGGAAGAATCAATATTGTAAAAATAACCATACTGCCCAAAGAAATCTTCAGATTTAATGCAATTCCCATGAAAATCCAATGTAATTTTTCATAAATTAGAAAAAACAATTCTAAAATGCATATGGAACCAAAAAATAACTTGAATAGCCAAAATAATCCTAAATAAAACGAACAAATCTGGAAGCATCACATTACCAGACTTCAAATTATACTACAAGGCCATAGTTATCAAAACAGCATGATACTGGTGTAAAAGTAAGCACATAGACCAATGGAATATAATAGAGAACCCAGAAATAAAGCCAAATATGTACAGAAAACTGATCTTTGACAAAGCACACAGAAACATAAATTGGGGAGTGGACACTCTATTTAATGAATGGTACTAGGAAAACTGGCAAGCCACATGTAGAAGAATAAAACTGGATCTCTATCTCTCACCTTATACAAAAATCAACTCAAGATGGATAAAACACTTAAATATAAGACCTAAAACCATAAAAATTCTAGAAGACACTGCTGCAAAAACTCTTATAGACATCAGCATTGGCAAAGAATTTATTACTAATACTCCAGAAGCAAGTCCAACAAAAGTAAAATCAATAAATGGGACCTAATTAACCTAAAAATCTTCTGCAAAGGAAAAGAAATAATTAACAGAGTAAATAGACAACTCATAGAATGGGAGAAAATATTTGCAAACTGTGCATCTGACAAAGGACTAGTATCCAGAACCTACAAGGAACTCAAACAAATCTCTAAAAAAAAAAAAAAAAAAAAGCACAAATAATCCCAATAAAAAGTGGGCAAAGGATACAAATAGACATTTCTCAAAAGAAGATATACAAATGGCCAATAAACATCCAAAAAAATGCTCAACACCACTAATCATCAGGGAAATGCAAATTAAAACCACAATGAGATACCACCTTACTCCTACAAAAATGGCCACTATTAAAAAGTCAAAAACTAATAGATGCTGACATGAATGTAGGGAAAAAGGAACACTTATACACTTCTGGTGGGAACGTAAATTAGTACAACCTCTACGGAAAAAAGTATAGAGATTTTTTGAACTGCTAAAAGTAGATCTACAAGTTGATCCAGCAATCCCACTATTGATTATCCATCCAAAGGAAAAGAAGTCATTATATGAAAAAGAAACTTGCACATGTATGTTTATGATAGCACAATTTGGAATTACAAAGATGTGGAACCAACCTAAGTGTCCATCGACTAATGAGTGGATAAAGAAAATATAGTGTATACACACCATGGATTACTACTCAGCCATTAAAAGGAATGAAATAAAGTCTTTTGCAGAAGCTAGGATGGAGCTGGAGGCCATTATTCTGAGTGAAGTAACACAGGAGTAGAAAACCAAAAACCGTACATTGACACTTATAAGTGGAAGCAAAGCTATGAGCAAGTGAAGGCATACAGAGTAATATAATGGACTTAAGAGACTCAGAAGGAAAAGGATGGCAGGGGGGCTAGGGATGAAAAAACAACACATTAGATACAATGTATACTACTTGGATGACAGGTGCACTAAAAGCTCAGAATTCACCACTGTAAAGTTTATCCATAACAAAAAACAAACAAACAAACTTGTACCCAAAAGCTATTGAAAAAAAAAATTACCCACTGGTCATATAGATCATAGAATACTATGTAACATAAAAAGAATGAAATTACGTCCTTTGCGGCAACATGAATGCAGCTGGAGGCCATTATCCTAAGTGAACTAACACAGAAATGGAAAACCAAATACTGCATGTTCTTACTTATTAGTGGGAACTAAACTTTAGGTGCACGTGGACATAAAATTGGAAAAAATAAATTCTAGAGACTACTAGAGGAGAAAGAGGGAGAGGGGTAAGAGCTGAACAACTGCCTGTTTGGTACCATGCTCCTTACCTGGACAACAGCTTCAACCATCTTCTAAACTTCAGCATCACGCAATATGTTTCTCATAAAACCGCAAATATACCCTCTGATTCTAAAATAAAAGTTTAAAAAGAAAAAAATTACTTTATAAATGACTGGTTTTAACTCAAGTACTGCTGAGAGAGCAGATCACACTGTGTGAATTCACTATACCTTTTAAGTGTTTAATATTCCATTTAAACTGTCAAATAAAGTATAAAATACAGTTTGTGATGCATTATTCATTGATAATATCATGTCAACATAATAAAAACTGGTTTATTTCTTCCAGTAAACAGATTCTTCAATGAAAAATGTTGTTACTACCAGACATGAAGAAATAGATGCAATGCTTAAAGTGATGTTTAAATAAGTTAAAAGTTAGTGATGAAAGGAAAGAAAAAAATAGGGCAATGTTTAGTTGGGCATGGGAGAGTGATTTAAGCCTAATTGCTAGCAGAGGCAAAGTGAAAGGAAGAGATTGCTAATCTGATTAAAAGGGATGATTGGTGGAGGAGGGAGGCAAGAAGGAAGGGATTGACAGCACAGCCGTTCTTTTTCTAAGATAGGATAGAATAAAAGATACAGGAAAGAATAGATAGACATATTAAAAATAAAGAAATAAATATTAGAAATAAAGAAAAATAATGTTGAGGAATGCATGGCTCAGATACTGTATATTCTCAGTGAGTGTGGAAATTAGAAAACTGCTGAGATTGAATAAAGACTGCCTTGAACATTTGAGGACAATGTTCACACTTTGGACAATGTTTGGTCCATACATAGACCAAATCATCTATTTCATAATTATAGAAGTAATAACTTGTAACGTTTGGCTTAACTCTCCTTCTTCCTATTAGGTAAGTGTGACCTTCAGGGATATTTCTTCCACTCTTTTTCTCAAGGCTCTTTCTTTCTAGCATGTTTGCATAATTTACCACTGGCTGATTAGGTGGGTAAGACTATTTTGCAGGATCAGCATTAGAAAGACTATCTGGTGAGTAACCTAAAGCCATGCTTACCTATCTAAATAATATCAGTGTAGTTAATTATTTTTTGCCCCAGTCTTCCATGCTTTTCTTTTGTGCATAACATTTTATAGATGTTGATAGTCTGGGTAGGCAATAGAGGTTCCATTTATTTAAGGATCCCTGAGAAACCTCAACAGAGGTTAAACATAAGACTATTGGACAATAAAGTTCACCCAAACAGTTTCTGATGTGGGCACATAGACAGGTCAAAAAACACTAAAATTGTTCATTAAACTAAAGAATAGTTTTAGAGGAAGAAAGAGCAAGAATCTGTAAATACAACAGTGAGCAACAGCAAATACCTTCACTGTCCTCGGAAACCATTTACTTAAATATAGAAACTTATATTAATTTCATGCCAATATGTGTAAAGTAGTAATTGTAAATATAAGTGCTACTAAATAAAGCTGCATAGGACAATAAGACGAGTAGGTAGAAGGCCCAAAATCATCTAATAGGGTTAAGGCAGGATTTTTTTGTTGTTGTTGATAGCATCACCGGAAGAAAGGACATTTGAAGAATAATCTGAAATTATCTAGATGAAAATAGGAGAAAAGAATGTTAAAGGTGAAATGTTACTTCCCTTTCCAATAATTAGAATGAGATATGTCACTTTTGTGAAGACCAAAATGATAAGAGCCCAAAGAGAAAGTTGAGGCATCGTCTGAAATGATATTGAAAAGTTTTAGGCCAGGTGCAGTGGCTCACACCTGTAATCCCAGCACTTTGGGAGGCTGAGGCAGGTGGATAACCTGAGCTCAGGAGTTTGAGACCGGCCTGGGCAACATGGTGAAACCCAATCTCTATCTAAAATAGACAAAAAAAATTGCCAGGTGTGGTGGCATGTGTCTGTGGTCCCAGCTACTTGGGAGGCTAAGGTGGAAGGATCACTTGAGCCTGGGAGGAAGTGGTTGCAGTGAGCCGAAGCCACACCATTGGATTCCAACCTTCATGACAGAGCGAAACCTCATTAGGAAAGGAAAGGGGAGGGGAGGGGAAGGAAGGGGAGAGAAGGGGAAGGAAGGAGAGAGAAGGTGAGGGAAGGGAGGGAAAGCGAGGGGAGGGAAAAGGAGAGGAGGGGAGGGTAGGAGGGTGGAAGAGAGAAGTTTTACAGCAGATTAAGATTGTGCCTTAGTTTCTAAACCATGTTAAGGATTTTGACCTTTATTTTGAGGATATGTGGAAACTACCAAAGAGTTCTGAGCAGGAGAGAAAGTGGAGTGACATGATGAGATGTGTTTTTGAAAAGGCAAATGATCACTATGATTGCTTTAAGGAGAACTGATTGAACAGGGGCAAGAGTTGATGTGGAGGAACTTGTTTATAGGTTATATAAACAATATAAATGAGAGGTGATGGGGCCCTGGAATAGGAAATGTTAAAAAGAGCTATAGAAAAGCATTAAGATATATTGGCTGATGAGTTCAAGAAATGAGAGAGGAATTTAATATTGGAAATGAGTGGGGGGCGGAAAACACAAATAGATTCTTAGGTTTTGACTTACACAACTGAATGAATGGTGTTGCTGCTTATTAGAAAAGAAATACAGGACTGGGCACGGTGGCTCACACCTCTAATCCCTGAGGCTGAGGTGGGCTGATCGCCTGAGGTCGTGAGTTCGAGACCAGGCTGGCCAGCATGGTAAAACCTTGTCTGTACTAAAAATATTTTAAAAAAGAAAAACAATTAGCCAGGCGTGGTAGTGGGCATCTGTGATCCCAGCTACTCGGGAGGCTGAGGCAGGACAATCACTTGAATCTGGGAGGTTGAGGTTGCAGTGAGCTGAAATCAGACCACTGCACTCTAGCCTGGCGACAGAGAGAGAAAAAAAAAAATAGGGAAAGAAATCCAGGTGTAGAGGGAATGATCAGGAGTTTCTTTGCACATATGTTGCATTTTAAGTGACACGGTAGTTGCCAACAATAGATTTAAAGTGGATATAATGAAACAGACTTCAGATGGGGCACAAACTAAAAATATAAAATCATCAGTCATTTAAACTTTACATGTTAAATAGTAAAATAATGTAATTTTATAGAGAGATTACAGACTGAGAAGAGAGCGTATGGCCAAATCTTAAAAAACTTCAACATGTAAAAGTTTAATAGATGAGAATCAGTCTATAAGAGAGAAAGATAAATAATAACTGAGAGGTGTGAGGATACCGAGGGGGTGTAGTGTCACTAAAGTTAAGAGAATAAATCATTCTCAAAAAGAAAACATCAGTGAATTCTGCCTATGAGTCAAAGAAAAAAAATTGATACTTTTATGAGAGCAAAATTTGTCAGAAGCCAAACTGAAGTGAATTAAGCAGTGAATGAGAAGCGATGAAATAAAGAGTAAGAAGAGACAATTATTTCCAGGTTTCCTTGAGAGAGCATAAGAAAGAGATAGAAATTGGTGTCTAGGGGTTAGGGATGGGTGCTTGTTTATTGTTTCCTTATGCAGAAAGGCATGTGAAACCCTTAAAGGCAATGGACAGGGTCCAGTTAAGAGACAGTAGTTAATAAACACACACTAAACAAAAAGTATGTAGTGTACTCACCTAAGATGAGAGAGGAGATGCTTACACAGTAAGAAGGGCATCCCTTCTGTTACAGGAGGTAGCAATGAGGTATACATAGAAACACAGTTAAAAGATTGTTTATTGGAGGGGCATTAATAGAACCCATGCCCAATGGTGCATTGCCCTTTAAGTGTTCTTTGTGAAGAGTACGACATCATTTAACTAAAATGTGGAGAGAAATTTTATTAAATGCGGAAGAATTTGGGAAAAGTGAATAATTAATTTGTCGGAGTGGACAGGGTGAGAGTTGGCTGAAAAGAGAAATAATAGAATGGCTGGAGGATAACAAAAGCCTGAGTTTGGGGACCATAAATTTGCAGTGGTACCAAATATATAAGTTGTTCCAGCAAGTATAATCTAGTTAGATACAGTTATGCTTAAAATTAACCATCAGTTTAATCCATGTTTTGAGTTTTTCCATGGAGGTGGGGTAAAAAAAAAATGAACAAGGGAACTTATTGTTTTGTCAGAAATGTATAATTTCAGATAATGATAATTATCCTTTGAAGTAAGTTCTATAGTTGAGAAAAGTGAGGAACAGAAATCTAAGCACAAGGGTCACTGTTGAGGAAGTTTCAGGCATGGGGTTTGAACCCAGATGTGGCTACAAAGTCCATAGTCTTAATGATGTGTTGTGCTTCCTGAAATGGAGAACATAGTATGTTAGTGAGTAAGATAAATGCTCTGGGACACAAAATAAACTTGACAAAAGGATTTGGAGAAGATAGAATGATGGTAAACCAGAAGTTTCAATAAAGCTGTACAATATTGAAGTGGGAGTAGTTGTACAAGCAAACTGGGAAAGTCTACAAAGTTCATGATAGCAGCATGACAAAGAGATATTTAGAGATTAATTAGAAATGTGCAGTTACAGCGTACAAGATGTGGCCAATGAAGTGGTTAGGTAAGAAAGAGGGTCAAAGAGTGTTTGGTGAAAAGACAAAAATGTCTTACTTACTTAGATACTAAAACAGATATTAATCATTCAACATAATGCCAGGTTTAGTATAAAAAATAATATGATCCAGTTGCCAAAATCTTTGCCGAATCAAGAGGAATAGCACAGAGGCTGAGAAATGGCAGGATAAAAAAAGGCAGAAGGTATTCGGTGAACTCAATACTAAACGTTTTCTAAGACGGTCAGAAAATAATGGCCTGGGAGGTCCAGTGCGTGTAAGGATGATGAAAATCAGCTCCATCTTCTGACCCTCAGGTTTAAGGACTACGAACACACAGCTGTTTCTTTAAGAGCGGGCGTGAGCAAATCTTCAGGGAAGAACTGTATTTTATCACAGGCAAGGAGAGGATAGAAACATCCACAGAGAGAGTTGAAATAGAGTTTTGAAATTATGTGAAAAAATATGATTTTCCAGGTTGTACATGGAAAGTAAGTTACTCTGTGTGTGGAAAGATTCTTTATGATTAGAGTTCTGAACTAGTTCAGCTTTTCAAAAGGATTGAGTCCCTCAGGTTATGTAATTTGAAGATAAGGACAGGTGTCTGGGAAGATCTTTTATTACAATGAACTGTTAAGAGAACTGCTGGCTGCGAGGCTGAAGTACCCATTGTAAGGTTCAGGGATCCACTGGTCTGCAGTCTGAAGGAAGATCACTTTAGTAGGTAGGACATACATCATATGTATTAATAACTACAAACTGCGAAGAGATAGGCCTTACACATTACCCACGTTGATTATTCTCTAGGACTCTTCAAGGTGGGGTGGTAGTTTTTCTTCCATAGCAGCCAATTGCAAGGGCGACCACTGTTGTGTTATCACTTGTGTTTGGTATCTCTCTCCATTGACTGCCTACATATCTCCTGAGCTTTGAAAATGTCATCAACACTCGACTCAACCACCCAAGCAGTACACTTTGCTACTGCTTTCCTGTTGTTGCTGCTTAGTTTTTTTGTTTGTTTGTTTTTTCATTCTTGAATCTTCTACTAATGCTTTGTAACTCATTCCTTTTCTGTCTTGCTGGCAAACCTCTTTGTTTTCTAGATTACAGCCTTTTTAAGGTGTTGAGGTGAAGCAGCCAAGGTAATGAGTCTTCTAGAAGAGTCTTTTCTGCTTTTGTTTTTTCAGTCTCCTAGTACTCTCCTTTTTAGAACAAGCAGTGTTCGAAAATATGTGATATTTGTTCTGAAGTTGTGTAAACATGTGTTCAAATGCGATGCCACATCATACCAGTGACCGCTACTTACAACTCTCAGAGCTGCTGCTGAACCTACTGACCCTATCAGAACCATTTTTCACCATGAGACTTCCATCCTCCTTTGCCCCTCTCTAGCCCCTCTCTAGAAACTGCCTTCTAATGCTCCACCCCTGAGATAAAATAGAAAACTAAATCTGTGATATGTGTTACATTTTATCTGAATGAGATTCAAGTTATTCTTCACCTCTGATTCCTGGAGCATATGAAAAATCAGGAACTCAGGGCAAGCAACTATTTAAATATCCTTAAACATCTTATAAGAGTTATACAGGATTTTTATTTTGTTTTGCTTTGTCTGAGACCAAGTCTGTTGCCCAGGCTGTAGTCCAGTGGTGTTATCTCAGCTCACTGCAACCTCTGCCTCCCTGGTTCAAGAGATTCTCGTGCCTCAGCCCCCCTAGTATCTGGGACTACAGATGTACTCCACCAGACCAAGCTAATTTTTGTATTTTTAGTAGAGATATGGTTTTGCCACGTTGCCAAGGCTGGTCTCAAACTCCTGGGCTCAAGCAATCCACCCGCCTTGGCCTCCCAAATTGCTGGGATCACAGGCATGGGACACAGCGCCTGGCTCCTATACAAGATTTATTTTCCCTGCTGTATGTAGTCTTATCTAGATAGTCTTTAAAAATAAATAGAGTTGTTTTCAATCTAGAATAACATTTAAACTTTTTTTTTAATTTAGCAGGATTTTACTGCTCTTATAGACAATGTCATTAAAATATTAGTATACAAATGTAGAATGCTCCCTTAGGATAATTCGATCACATTTTACATATTTGTTTTCTTTTGGCAACTGACCCTCAGTAGCACAGAGAGGTTGAGTTAGCTATAAATGCCTTTGTGCAATTCCAGCATTTTACAACAAATGCCTAACACTGTTATGTTGTTTTCTCTCTTCTAAAATAATTAAAGTTACAATTTCCCTTTTATGACTGTGCTGCAACCTTGCTTTATCATCACCACAAACCTGTGAATAAGCTACAAAAGATAGAAAGCTAATATTCAGCATCAGCAGACAGATGCAAACACATACACACATGTAGTATTTGTTATCAGCTTCATCTGAGCAGAGCAGAATGGAGCATTAACTGTAACCTCCTCACCTCACTGAGCCTGGGCTAAAGCTTTCAAACACAGTGTTGATTTTGAACTCCATTAGTCTTTTACGCTCATTCTGTGAGATGATTCATTCTCATGCAAGGCCTGCAACTGGTTGCTAATAAAATCCTACCCTGACAAATAAATGGACTGTAATATAACCTGCTTCAAGGCAGTGAAATCTCAACCACTCCAATATGATCTGTGGCAAAGCAATATGCAGCTTACTGCTATTCTCTTAGCAATGCCTGCAGAATGCTTCTCTATCCCTTTGTTTGTCCCAAATTTCTCCATTAATGAAACTAAAACCATAGATCATCTACCATGGAGTTGCTATATTCTTTCATTATGGCTTATGAGTTCAAACAAAATAGCTATTGTTTACTAAAAAGATCCTATTAGAGCTGTGCAAACAAAATTTTAGGATTTTTCTATTAAATGGCATGATGGAGATAATCATATAGCATAGGATTCTCTTTAAGAAGCTGAAACACTTGAATTTCTATGTCTCTTATTTATTATTTTTGAGCTAAATTAAAATAACATCCCCATTGAAATAATAATATCTATTTCTCCAAAGCTTGTGATTATAACTTACAAAAATATGAAATAAAAACTTAAAGCATATGAGACAGGTATGGAAAAGATGTTTATGCTAATCTGGTAGAGAAAGAAAACTTATGAAGTACACACCCTGTAGAATTTTTTTTCTTTTCTCTCAGGGATGTCCTGAGGAGCAAATAAGATAATGACTGTGAAATTGGTCCACACATTATGAAACAATAGATAGATACAAGGTATTATTTTTACTACACAGAATACTGCCTGTCCTTACTAGACATGATCATTCACTAATATCCATATCTGCTATGAATCTGTCATCATAAAATACAGTAGTGCTAAAAAGAAAAGTAATTTGAACACATAATTTATTTTTAGAAAATTTATATACCTCCCTATGGTTATAAAGGATAATGTTTATCTTTCTCTCTGGCAAACTTTTATGAATAGCTCAAATGATACTCATTACTGTTAATCTTTTCTCTTGCTTGAATCACACTAAGATATTACCAGGTGTCATCCTGCCTTAATTTCACCATTCGCCTGAGTTCTAAACATGGATTCAGCTTAGCATTAAGTTTTCTTCAGAGAGGTTTAGATGAAGTTGGCACAGTCAATGGGTGCATCATCCACAAAGCAGCATATCATGAAGAATGAACACTTCTGGGAAAAGAAAACAGAGACACATAAAAGAAGAAGCACTGAAAATTTAAGAGACTAAATCATAGTAGGCTTTTTGAAGCAGTGCTTCCATGAAGAAAGAGAAAGTAGAGGGTTGAAGAAGAATGAGATTGAGGGCCTGGCAGGTAACGATAATGCCGTACAATGTGCATAATATAATTTACATGAGATCTGTGTAAGATCACTGTATCCACGCTGGACAGGTAGATTGGCCCCAAAGGAAACTGATAAGAGATGAAGTTGCAGTAATTATTCAAAGGCTTCAAAATATTGAAACTCATCAAAGCAAAACAACAAACATGATATTTTAGTTTAATTGAAAACACTGTGTGTTACCTTGTACAGATCACTTGATATCTCCAAGTCTTGGCATTCTCAGCTGTAACATGAATATAATGATACTTGTATTCAGAATCCTTATGATGTGCTCAAAGGTTTGTCATTATAATCTAGCAGTTTTGATTTTACTTGAAGGAGTCATAGGAGAAAAAGGTGCATCATGGACTTCATTTCTATTAGTACCAGAAAATACAAAGCTAGACTTAAAGAATGTAGGGCAAAAACTGGTTTGCATACAATATTGCACATTAACACACACATATGCATACATATATATAAATACATATATATGTGTATAATGTTTTTAAAATAAGGGTCTTCACACCTGTAATCCCAGCACCTTGGGAAGCCAGGGTGGGTAGATCGCTTGAGCCTAGAAGTTTGAGACCAACCTGGGCAACATAGTGAGACCCCGTCTCTACAATTAAAAAAAAAAAAAATTGGCCGGGCGCAGTGGCTCACGCCTGTAATCCCAGCACTTTGGGAGGCCGAGGCGGGCGGATCATGAGGTCAGGCGATCGAGACCATCCTGGCTAACACGGTGAAACCCTGTCTCTACTAAAAATACAAAAAATTAGCCAGGCGTGGTTGCGGGAGCCTGTAGTCCCAGCTACTCCGGAGGCTGAGGCAGGAGAATGGCGTGAACCCAGGAGGCGGAGGTTGCAGTGAGCCGAGATCGGGCTACTGCACTCCAGCCTGGGTGACAGAGCAAGACTCTGTCTCAAAAAAAAAAAAAAATTTCTGGCATGGTGGCACATGCCTGTAGTCTCGGCTATTCGGAAAGCTAAGGCGGAAGGATCACTTGATCCTGGGCCGGTAGAGGCTGCAGTGAGCTGTGATTGCTCCACTGCACTCCAGTCTGGATGACAGAGCAAGACCCTGTCTCAAAAAATAAATAAATGAAATAAATAAAATGTAAATGTAAATGAAATGAAATAAAAAAGGGTTAGTATACAAAAGAATGAATAATTAGGAGAATAGAAATTTCTGCCAACAGGCAGATACATTGTCCAAATGATCTTTCCTGAAATGGTGTGGCTCATAATTATATCAGTGGAGACATTTAATTTGATGTCCAATGAATATTAAATGTGGATTGGAATTCTCCCACACAAATTCAGTAGCACTTATCAGGGAAAACTGTTTAGCCTTATTCAAGCAGAAAAAAAAAATAGATTTTTAGACATTTATTGGCTAGAAATCTTGGTGTCAGTTAATGTTTGAAAGCATTTCAAGACATTACAACTCTTAACTCTGCTTTTAGCATAGGTTTTTGGACTGGAAGCAGAAAACAATATGAAATATGTTCTTTTACAAGAGAGGTTTTGCTTACCTTTAGCACTGGCAACACCAGGATGATATTGTTTCTCAGAAAAGAAAAATCCATCATGTATGCAAATGGTCCTGTAATGCTCTACACAGAGCATAGAAAATCATTTCTAAAATGTTATCAGATGACAACCTGAAATACATCATAAAAATCATTTATTGTTTTTGGTAACAGTACATTAAAATATAGGACTGTTAAGTTTTTACAAAAAAATTAGCTGGAGTAAGAATATAAGGATTATCATATAATGCTTAAAATTTAAATATTATGACCCAATGGTGCTGAAAGATGTTTCAAACGCTTTAGGATGAAGTACTGGTGGCTTTGGAGATTGCTCTTCTGCCAGCTCTTAATGTTAAAATCAGTCCCCTACAGAACTTATCCTTGATTTATTAATTTTCCCTTAGATACCCACAATTGGTTCAACCTTAATTTTTAGTTACACAGCTTGTTACACTATGAACTCCTAAAGAAACAAACTGTCTTTATTTACTTGACCTTGAGTTTCCCCTTTGCATTTAGTAAATGAGTGAAGCAACCAACTTACAGAGCGTGACTGCCATATGAATTTTTTATTAAGAAATTTATCCTCCTAACATAGAAGTAAATTATGTGGCTGGATGTGGAGAGTAGACATATGCATATGGTGAGAAAAATAGAGAAGTAATCAAATTTGACACTAAAAGTTATACAGTACTCTTGGTTGCAAAAGACTATGTATTATCTAATCAAGATTAGTGAATGTTTTGTCTGCATGAAACTCTGAATTATACACTCGATTTTGCTTTGAGGTTTTATATACACACACATGCACAAATAATAGTTTTAATTGAGGCATGTTCTCTTGTCAACTATGAATCAACCCTTAGAGCAAATATAGAACGGATCATGCATTTACTCATTTTCTCATTTGACAGTATTGTGACAGATGTGTGAGCTCTCTAGGGTTTAAGTGTTAGAAAAGAGGCTTAGGGAAGTAATTGCTGATTCATCAACAAGCATCCTTTAATGTTTCTCTTCACTGGGCTTCACATCTTGAAAGATTATTCCACTAATCTGCATGTATTAACCAATAAGTCATTTATTTTCTTACTTATTTTATTGATTTATTTATTTACTTATTTACTTACTTTTTTTTTTTTTGAGACAGAGTCTCGTTCTGCCACCCAGGCTGGAGTGCAATGGCATGATCTCGGCTCACTGCAACCTCTGCCTCCCATGTTCAAGTGATTCTCCTGCCTCAGCCTCCTAAGTAGCTGGAAATACAGGTTTGCGCCACCACTCCTGGCTAATTATTTTGTATTTTTAGTAGAGATGGGGTTTCATTATGTTGGTCAGGCAAGTCTCAAAATCCTGACCTCAGGTGATCCACCCGCCTTGGCCTCCCAAAATTCTGGGATTACGGGCGTGAGCCACCCACCGCGCTGGGCTTCTACTTATTTAAATATAAAACTCAAGCATTTGCCGAGCTGAACTTGTGGCATTACCTAAATATAACTTTTTTTCTCACAGTAAGTGGAAGTCATTTCTACTAACATATTTTTTACTCTTTAGCTTGTCACAGCAGGGTTTTTATTGCTAAATATCTTCTCTTCTGTAGGCTCTTTTCAAGAGCAGACATCACCTGCATATCCCCAACTGCCTGCTCCCCTCCCACCCATTTACCAATAGCTTCTGGGTAGCCTGAGAAGGCACGAGCCTATATTTAAAAGCACAGGCTTGCAGTTTGTAGACAGAACATGGACTAATTTGGAAACATGAAGAATCCATGAATAAACTTTAAAAGGGGTATTTTAACATTGACACTTTCAAATCCTAAAATGTTATAGGTACAGAACTATAAGAAAATAGAGGGCCTGGCACGCTGGCTCACTCCTTTAATCCCAGCACTTCAGGAGGCTGAGGCGGGCGGATCACGAGGCCAGGAGATCAAGACCATCCTGGCTAACACGGTGAAACCCCGTCTCTACTAAAAATACAAAAAATTAGCCGGGTGAGGTGGCGGGAGCCTGTAGTCCCATCTACTCGTGAGGCCGAGGCAGGAGAATGGCATGAACCTGGGAGGCAGAGCTTGCAGTGAGCCGAGATCGGGTCACTGCACTCCAGCCTGGGCGACAGAGCGAGACTCCGTCTCAAAAAAAAAAAAAAAAAAAAAAAGACTAAATATACGACATATCTTTAAAAGGTGATAGCATATCAATTTGGTTAGATTTTGAAAACCAGTGCCACGTATGTTTATTTACTACTATGCCACTACTATGTGGAGTTCCTCATAAGGCCATCATTTCAGTCATCTACAGAAAATAAGGAAATAGTAATTTCTTTGGGTAGAAAAAAAATTATAGTGCCTATGTTTAAATATTTGCAATGTAGATGTTCATGTAAGACTAGGCAGTAATTGCACTCTGGAGCAGTAATTAAGAAATCATAATCAGGTATTCGATTGACTATTGAATGGTTATCTGTGTTCACTTTTGTTTTTCATATTTAAGTAGCTATATTGAAACTAGAATGCTTTTAGTTCTTTAAAGCATATTTCAAATCTAAGTAAATAAAATTTAAAATACAGTGCAACACCTCAATATTATTGAAGTATAATGAAGATGTTATACTTCAAAATATCTATAATCAAATACATGTTTTAATATCTAGTAATGTGTATATTTATATAAATATATACACCCAATATAGCCATGAGATTAAGGTACCAAGAACATGTCTTTGATGTGTCTTACTGTTTATTCAATTCATGTCAAGTAAATAGTGGAATACCTTTCATGGGATAAAGTGTTTAAGCTTATAAAGGAAACTGTCATCGCATCCCCACCATCTCCTTTTCCCAGTATCCCTACAGTATAAGATCCAGTGGAATGGCTTCGTTCTCTAATGGGTTCGTCCAACATTCTTCTACAGTACAAATTAAGCATTGCTTCAAGGGTGAAGAATGAATTTTCCCAGAAGAAATACAATATAGAGTTTATTATTTATTGCTTTTCCTGCATAGATTTAATCACAATGAAATTCATATGCAGTAATAAAATGGTAAGGACCAAAATTCTAGAATCCTATAAATTATGATTCTTGATATTGTAAATGACACAATGTAAGACCATCCTAACTTTTTCAGTGTCCTTGAGCAAAACACTTAAATATTCTATGCCTTTTTTTGTTCATCTTCATAATGAGACGTTGGATGAATTGGCCTTTTAGTGCATTCTAGATCTAACATTCTATAGTAACCTGCCTTTTGTCATAATGCAAACAATTACTTTTATTTTCCCTTCTCTTTTTGTACTCAGGAGATAGATAGAACATTTTCTTTCTAAAGGATGTTTTGTTACCTAAGTTAGATAAAGAGATAATTCATTATCATAGAGGATGATAAACTCCATATTCCTACTTAGAGTGAATCAGATAATACCCCATTTTAAAAAAAAAGCAGCAACGAAGTTCTGTTACTGTACTTTCTTCCAGTTTGAATAAACATCAGTTTTTGCAATAATATAATTTATTCCTTTGACTTGTGTCCAATAGTTATTTCTAAATGTCTTAAATTGTACGATATTCAATGACTAATAGGCAGGTACAGAAAATCTTTGATGAATATAAAAACCAGTGCTCATCCAGTGTCTCACAAGTCGCAGGAGGCAAAAAGAAAAGTAAACTGAGACTAAACCTTCTGCTTTGGGCCCTGACTCTAGCTGTTAGGTGAAAGCTGTCTTTCCTTTCTTTTCATGGTTGACATACTGGATAAAAAAAGAAAAAAAAATGCTCTCTGACAGCACAGCCTCTCTCTGTGCTCACTTCAGCTATGTAAATACAGAGAAGCCTTGAAAGAGAGGTCAGAAACAAAGCCCACATCTATCATTCTTTTAGCTCCTCAAGCAGATGCTTATAGCTCCCTGGCTGGGAGCAATTTCAGCTTTCTTTCTGATGCTCCCATTCCCCTAAGATTATGTGCATGTGACTCAAGCTCAGCAATGCCAGTGGAAGTGTCAGGGAAGAGGTATTTCAAGAATGTTTTAGGAAGATATTGCAAATATATTAAAATCATCTTTCTCATTGTGATTGCTGTGATTTTTGCCGTCTTCCCCTCAAGTTGTAAAAGAAAATGTAAATGTGAAAGCATTCTTTATACTCTGCCGCGGCAAGGAGCTGGCAGACAGTACAGAAGAGTAATGAACTAAGGACATGCTCCACAGCAAGGGTATTTACTAGTGATTTGGCAGCACAGGAATTTGATTTGCTTTTTGAGAGCAAAGAGAAGTAGTTAGAGGGTTTTAGATTTTGTCTCTTTTTATGATATAGGACCAAATGATTTCATCAAAATGATGACTGTTGCCCATATAGTAATAATGCAGTGTTTTCAAGGGCAAAGCTCTCTTAAAAACACAATTTGATTTGAAAAAATACACTGTAAAACCAAAAAATTAAGTTGTCCTGCCATGTTTTCATAAAGCCATCACAAATACCTGTAAGCCAGTTGTGTTTTAATAATAAAAGGACAATGACCACTCTGTTTGATGAAAGTCACAAAAACTGAAAACTGGGGCATGGGAATTTAGTAGACATGAATGCCTTTGCAGTTAAGTTTGTATGAATGTAAGTTATTTAACTTTTTTTTTTTTTGAGATGGAGTCTCTCTCTGTCACCCAGGCCGGAGCGCAGTGGCGCGATTTTGGCTCACTGCAAGCTCTGCCTCCCAGGTTCATGCCTTTCTCCTGCCTCAGCCTCCCGAGTAGCTGGGACTACAGGCGCCCGCCACCAGGCCCAGCTAATTTTTTGTGGTTTTAGGAGAGACGGGGTTTCACCGTGTTAGCCAGGATGGTCTTGATCTCCTGACCTTGTGATCCGCCCATCTCGGCCTCCCCAAGTGCTGGGATTACAGGCGTGAGTCATCGCACCCTGCTGTTATTTAACTTTCCTATTAAAACAATCATCTACACATTTAGCACATGTGAATATTGTAAGAATCCTATAAATACACATATTCCATATAAGTTTTTAGCTGATTTTTAATTCACCTTTCAAAGTTCTGTTGACCTTTAAAATAGTTTAGTACTACAAAAAAAAAAATAGAGGAAGGATGAAATTGTAAAAGAGCTGATGCTAGCAATTGGGAAAAATTATTAGTAGAAATCAGAGAAAAAAAGAACAATTAATGGAAATAGTTCAAATTAGGGATGGTCTTCATGTTCTCCAGAAAGAACTTCATAAAATAATAAGCTTAAAAATCACAGAATCGGCATCATACATGGAAATCAAGTATTTGTCCAGTTTAATTTCAAACCTGACCTTTTCATATGCCAGTTAAGGAGCAGCTTGTTTTCCTACATAGTGGAAAGCCTGAGGCTACCAGGCAAATTAGGGCCCAGAATCCCCTCTTGTCTCTGTCTGCAGCATTCCATGTCAATCTACATTACATTTTCTGTCATTTTCACTGCAACATAGAATCGCAACTGTAGTCACTGAAGTGTCCAGTATTATTAAATTGGTGCACCAATCTAATACTTAATTGAAGTCCTCATTTCCCATAAATGGGCCCGTGCCAAATGCCTGAGATAAACTATAAACACCTGCATTTATATTGATTTTTTATTTTAAAATTCCTTTTCAACTGAACAATAAAGCCTTAAAATGTACAAAACATATCACTCAGAGACTTCATAGCCAACAAAATCCACTATTTTTATTTTAGTGTCTGCATAAGTGATTGATAAATATTTTTGTGCCTATTCTTGCTTAGTTTTTTCTGTATATGCGAAAGTCAACATAAACTTATTTCTAATGATTTCCATGTGATAATCATAGAAGCATGTTTTATGACTTAAAAGAATTTGATTTATAGTATGAACCACATTATAATAGTTTGTGTAATTATTCCAAAAATGTGGACTATGTAGGGTGTTTTAAGTTTTTCTCTGTGGTAAGTGGCATTAAAACTTTTTGTAAAAATTTTTGTATTGTGCCAATATTAAATCTGAAATGCAGAGTATGGAAGTTTCTCTCACCATGTCAGATGCATCCAGGTTTAAAAAAATTTTAAATTATAAATTTTAAATTCGTATATATAATTTTAAATATTTATAATTATACATTTAAAATTCATACTTATAATTTTAAATTTATGATTATAAATTATAATTATCAGAATCATTAAATTTATGAATATTTGTTATACATATAAATATATAATAAATAAAAATATAATTTATTAAAATTTATAAATTTTTAAATTTTAAAAAATTTTTTCTGCTTCGTCTGAAAATATATGCTGAAAGCAGAATTCAGAAGTGTAATATCTTGAAATGCTCTCAAACATTAACTGAAACCAAATTTTCTAGCTAATAAATGTCTGAAAATTGATTTTTTTCTTTTCTGCTTGAATGATATATAATTTTGAAAATTATATCTTGTCTTTAAATTTGCATTTTTAAGTTATTGATTAGATTAACCATTATGTCTCATAGTTACAGGTTATTTTTATTTCATTTTTTAATTAATATTTTTGATTTTTTGCATAGTCCCTAAAATGGCAACTATTTTGTTTTATTAAGTACTCTATAAATTAAGGGTATTTATCCTTATAGTATAGATGCCCCCAATGTACAGTTTGGCTTTTAATTTTTTTTAACAGCATTTCCTGTTACCTCTTTTGCATACTAATCTTCTCAAATTAAAAAAGAAAAAGAAAATACTTTTAGTTCTTGGGTTCACAAAACAATGAGATTTTCGCAACCATTAACATGTTCTTCTTTACACACAGGAAACTGATTCTTATGTTATTTTGACAGGTGTGAAGAAAGGCCTGTGGCCCCTTCAGGAACAGGTAGGGAGGCTGCTATTCTGATCTTGCAGAAAGAAAAGCATCACACTTCTAAGAAAAGAGCAGGCTGACTTTGTTCCTGTATAGCTCTTCTTACTATTCACTTCCAATTAGTCTTCACATTCCTAACCAAAAACATCAGTTATCCTGGTGATTTTATAGTTCTAGTATTTTATGATGAGATTCATGTGTGTGTATCTGTTAGAGTACTTAAAAATCATGTCTGTAATTATTTACTTACAGTTATTTCTTGCCAAGAACCATGAGCTTCTAAGGAACTTGCTCTAATGTTATGTCTAGTATAGAATAGCTGTCTACTTAATGTTAACTGAATAGCATAATTACCTAATTAGTTAAATGACAGGAAATAATTAGAGAGTGAAATAGAGAGGGATGGAAGAGGAGAGTAAATATGCAAGTGCACTGATCTCCCATGCCATGAAAGGACTAGTTAAATCATGACACCTGCAGACACCAAAAAAAGAGAAAATGTTGTGTCACTCAGTCACCTTCTCAAGCAGAAAGGAGATAGGCTGGGCTTTAAGCAGCCTGTGCATTTACCCAATTCTCTGCTGTCCTGGGTGAGATATTATCATTATAATAGCTCTGCTGCTGCACAGTCCTGTCATCACAGTGTGCTGGCCTTGCCCTCTTTCGGGCCATGCTCCCTTTCAAATCTGCTTTCTCATATTTCTGCTATTATGATTATGACAAACAAAAGAGAGTTTTGACCTTGAGAGAAGCACAATTCCATTTCTGTTGCCTCATATACCACGTGGCAGCTCACTCACTCTTGCACAAAGAGAAGTCTACCAAATCAGCCTCTTTTAAAGATCAGAGCACCTGCAGCATATGGATTTTTAAAAAGAAAATACAGGAAATAGGAATTAAATTAAGGAATACAAGAGATACAGCAAGGTAAAACACAGTGGTAACTAAGCAAAAAAGTAGGGGAAAAAATCTTTCAGAGAAAGAGAATATTTAGTTCTAAGAGGATCAAAAGGTAGAGTTTCTGTGAAGTATAGTTTCCTGAAGGAGTGGATACATCTTTTATGTTGAAGTTTAGGATACTGACAAGGTAATATTAAACTAAACTACTGCAGAATTAGGTCTTCTATGTGAAGTTTCTAGGATTAATCAATAAACCATGACCTAAGAGAACTATTTAGAAATTTTTCCTGAGAGACAGTTGCTCAGTAGTTTGGTAACGTTCAGTCATATCATCTTTTACTGAAAATATATTTATACAGGGGAGGGTGCGGTGGGGAGTGCATTGGGGAAAAGAGCTAATACATGCTGTGCTTAATACCTAGGTGATGGGTTGATAGGTGCAGCACACCACCATGGCACACATTTACCTATGCAACAGACCTAACCTCCTGCACATGTACCCTGAAACTTAAAAATACAATAATTTTAAAAAGAAAATATATTTATTAATCATAATACAATAGGAACTCAAAATGTATACAACACAATTGATGTAAAAAATACAGCAGGCATTATGGCAAAATGGACATTACTTATGTATCATCTCTATTTCCATTTTCAGAAGGAAAAAAAGAAGTTTCCATGTAAGGCATTCAGTCATGTGTATGCTTAAACTCAGTCTCATTGTTCTAGTTTTTATTTTTATTTTATTTTTGAGATGGAGTCTCACTGTGTCGCCTAGGCTGGAGTGCAGTGATGTGATCTGGGTGTTCACTGCAACCTCCGCCTCCTGGGTTCAAGCAATTCTCTTCTCTCAGCCTCCCGAGTAGCTGAGACTACAGGCGCCCGCCACCACGCCCGGCTAATTTTTTGTATTTTTAGTAGAGATGGGGTTTCACCATGTTAGCCAGGATGGTCTCGACCCCCTGACCTCATGATCCGCCTGCCTCAGCCTCCCAAAGTGCTGGGATTACAGGCATGAGCCACCATGCCCAGCCTCATTGTTCTAGTTTTTAAATGGCATTATAGAAGATGGAAAACAATTCATATCATTTCCCCTGGGATTTTACACAATATCAGAATAATCAGAGGCTGAAATAAAAACACATGCTCGACAAAACTATGGATGCATAAGACCAAGTCTAATAAATGAGGAAGGACTGATGAATTAGTAAAGACAGATAAAGAAGTTATGATAAAAGATCTCATAAAGTGAAGATTGTATGATTTCTCAAAATGAATAGCATATCCCATAGGGAAAATTGGTATTTCATTGGTTCTAACAATGAAGGCAAGGGCTGTAGGAAAGACTTGCAGAGACTTTATTCAGTGAGTCTGGAGCAGCAAGTAATATAGAGCTGAACCAGAGTGTCCAGATAATAAAATTTTGTAAAAAGCAACTATCTGTATACTAGTGAAGAGAGAAAACACTGAATCTTTGCTCAACCCTACGCTTTTGAGTTCTGGGGATAAATAAAAAAGGTAAACACACACACACACACACACACACACACACACACACACATTATAACTAGATCATAAGGTAAAATTCTGCTTCTAGGAGTGCATAAACTGAGTCTTTCCTCATATAGACCTCCCTCAAATAGTTGGTCCAGGAAAATCCCACCACTTCCAAAGATTAGCAGTATTAGAAAATTGAACTAGGTTGGCATAATGGCTCATGCCTGTAATTCCAACAGTTTGGGAGGCCAAGGCAGGAGGATCACTTGAGCCCAGTAGTTCAAGACCAGCCTAAGCAACATAGTTAGAACCCTTCACTACACAAAGTTAAAAAAAGCAAATTAGCCTGGCATGGTGGCAGACGCCCATAGTCCCAGCTACTTCTGAGGCTGTGGTTGGAGGATTGTTTGAGCTTGGGAAGTCAAGGCTGCAGGTAGCCATTACTGTGCCACTGCACTCCAGCCTGGGTGACAGAGCCAGACCTTGTCTAAATAAATAAATAAATAAATATAAAATGAAATCAGATATGATTTATTCAGACAATACTTTGTATAAGAGAGGAGCAAAAAGAATGGAAAGGGGGAAAAAAGAATAAGAATGTAGAAAAATGTTGCTAAAGAGAAACTGAAATTTATAACCAAATTCTATCATCTATTAATCTACATCTATCTATCTACATTTATAGCTATATTATATATGTATTTATCTACTGTATTTATGCAGTGTATCAGCAGCAGTCTCTCAGACTACACTATGCCCATTCTGTTTATTGAAGGGTTTCTACAAAGCCCTAGCCAGGATCTTGGGCCGGTAATAAGGTGTGGTTTCTACTGGCTAGATGCAGGCTAGCTTCTGTACTGTACCCCCATTCTATTCCTGGCCTATATTTATTAATTTGTGTATCATATAAATTATTTGATTTCCATATTAAAACGATTTTCTGTGAGAGTTAGTAGATATTGCGAACATCATTAGTATCCTATAAATAGATCTTTCCCTCTATCTGGGCCTCTCCTTCCAGTCTCAGAGTGGAATATAATCTGCTCTGAGATCAGAATTGTGTCAACCTTCCTACTCTATGGATTACTGAAAAATTCTATGCTCTATTATTCTAGGCTTGGTGCTCTCAAAATTTATTCTTTGCACTTAAAGAAATGTTCTTTGCAGTTGAAAATGCTTGTTTGAGACCATAGTTAACTTTGAAAACTTTATTTTCAAATGCCAACCTGCATGACTACTTTCCTTAGCCTTTAATTGCAAGCGAACATCAAGGCAACTAAGAACAAGCATAAGATACTAGGAATATAAATATGTCAGCTAAAATGTCCAAATATAATTTATGGCATAATAATTTAATAATTGAACCTTTATTTGCAGTGGAAAACTTGAATATATGAATATCACAATAAAGTACGTTTTTATTCAGTAATACAAATGCTTTGAGGGTATTTCTAAAGCAATTTTACCATCTCTAATTTATATATAGTAATTCAAAAATATTAACTGCATTTTTTCTTTGTTCCTGATATTGTGCTAAGCACTAGAAACAAACAAACAAACAAACAAAAAGAATAAGGCACATTTACTTTCATTTTTCTCCTTGACTACCCTGGAGTTTAGGATTGCTCTCAACCTCTGTCATCCTCAGAAATTTATCTTCAATTTGTCATTTTATTCTGTGGAGAGGCATCAAGCCACCAAGCAACATGTTTGGGAAAACAACTTTATTCCAAAAAAGTGCATTTTTTTTTAAGTAAACAAGTCTTAGAAAATACTTGCCTGTGGATATGATGCTAATGTATTCTGAGATGTAATAAAATTGGAATATGGATTTATATGCCATAAATGAAAAGTATTTCCTCACGCAGCCTTCAGGGACCGTCCCCCATTCTCTTGGTATGTTCAGCTGCTGATTCTAATCACTCTCTAACATTAAATCAATGCTATTTATTTCTTGTGGTACATAAACTGTCGACTGTCATCCTGAAGGAAGGCAAAACCAGAAATATTTTGCTTATACTTGTCCTCATTGTCTTGGGGCAGACACTCCTGACTGGTGATTAATTCACATCAAATGTCTTTCAATTTATGTTCTTTGAGTGATTTTTGAAAGTAAGTTCATATATTTCTTGGATTACATGAAGAATTGTATATGACTCTCTGTAGTTCTTAGGGTTTCTCCTGTTGTGATACTGTGTTGCCTATTTCCCCAGAAGTGGTTACTGAAATCACTTTAATAAGAACAATAATAATAGGAAGAAACATTATAAACTCATGTAATCCATGTAACTTTTCCATGAGTTAAATACTAGTACTACCCCTATTTAAGGTGAGTGGGGAAAATAAATAGATGAGTGAGAAGTTTGTTCGTCCTTTGATCACATTCTTACAATTAATTAAAAGTGGCATAATGTGGTGGCTCATGCCTGTAATTCCAGCACTTTGGGAGGCTGAGGTGGGTGGACCACTTGAGTCTAGTAGTTCTAGACCAGCCTGGACAACATAGAGAGATCCCGTATTAAAAAAAAAAAAAAAAAAAAAAAATTAGCCAGGCATGGTGGTGACAGAGAGAAAACTTGTCTAAAAAAAAAAAAAAGAAAAAGAAAAGGAAAGAAAAATTAAATAATAATGGGCATTGAATTCAAGATTCCAACCTCGGAATCTGGATCTAGATGCCCAGTGTCAGGCTTCTGTATTATTAAACTCAAATCTCTGTAAATTTTCTAGTAGCATTTTAACCACATGGGTCCTTAGTACCCTAAATAGCCTCCCTTAGGAGAGAAAAAAAAATGTGACTAGGAGAAATGGGGGGTTGGAAGTAGGGAAAAATTATTATACACGTCTATGTCATTATATATGTTTAAGTAAGGATAAATCATGCCTATTGAGAATTGGGAAGTGATTTAGCTTTGAGAAGAGAAAATTCCTCAGCAACTGGGAAAGGAATAAAACTACAAAGAATGATAGAAACTTTGTCACTTAATTAGATGAAGGAACTCTTAAGTTTTAAAAAGATGGAATAACTTTGCCACTTAATTAGTCAATAAACTTTCCAAAAACACTAAATAAAGACCTGGAAAGTTCTTCTCATTTAATTTTATATACACAATTCATATGTTTTCCCCTTTTTTGCAGCATGAGATATGATGCATGCAATATCAAAAGTACAAAAATATTCTTGATATTGAGGATTCCATGCCACATGAAAACAAATATATCTAAAGCACTTTATATATATGTGTGTGTATACATATATACACACATATATATACACATGTATATACACATATACACACACGTGATGTATGTACATGTATCCTATAATATATGTACATGTATACATATATCACATACATGTGCATATATCGTGTGTGTATACACATATATATGAATATATATGTATGTATATATATAATTTAGAAGGATGAAATTAACTTTATGTTTAAAGGATGATATTAACTTTATGTTTAAAGGATGATATTAATTTTAGGTTTAAAAAATTAGATTTGCTTTAGGTGCCTGCAGAACAGGCCAAGCTTTAAATATTTAAGTGTTCATTCTCCTAACACAATGACCAGTATTTAATATGTACTAAATAAATATATAACTTAATGAATTAAATGTAAAAGTCATGAAACTGTACAAGTTTTGGAGTCAGGTCCAGGGTTTAACTATATACAAACACTAAAAATAAAAGAATATGGCTCGACAATTTAGAAACTTGAAGCCATTTAACTCATAAAGAATGGTGAAAACTTTTATTGTTTGCTTCTGCTCCAGTAGATACAATAAAAGCTCTGATTTTGGTGATATATTAAATATTTGTCATGATACTTTGTAGATGAGTTTATATATAAAGAATTGTGATATTACATATATCAAAATATCTTTGTGTTACTAAAAGTTTTCCTTTATTTTTATTCCAGTGCCAACAGATTTGTAGTAGAGGGAAATATGTTCATAGGAAAGAGATGGAAACAGGAAACTGGGTGCTTACGTAATAGCATCTTATGATTTAAGAAGTATCAGTGTTAATCAATTTCTATATATAAAATACATTTTTTGAAGCACACAAACTTCCAGGTTATTGAGAATAGTAACCTAGAGTTACTAAAAAGCTAAAAAAAGCTAAGAGTGAAGGTTTATAGTCTGTTCAAATGGTGGTTCATATGTGCATATATAAACAAAGTATCAAAAAGCGGCAACAAAAGCAGAAACACAGTAGAATTTTTTTTTTTTTTACTAGAGATATTTCAATGTGTCTGGGTCCTTAAAAGCCAGCATTATACAACACAAACAAATCAGAAGTTATTCCTCTGCTAATGTATCTGTGAAAATCCTATGATGTCAGTGGCTTTATGAAATCCACCTTTCTGTCTGTAGTCAGGGGAGAATGCTGCCTTTTCTAATAATCTACAGATTAGCTCAGATACCTAAGTAAGGACAATATTCAGGTGCCCATAAATCTGTTATCCCTGATAAGTTTTATAGAATAATGACTATATGCCATGGTATTTTCTAAGCCCCATACCCAGATGTCAGTTATCACCTAATAGTTATTACGTCCAGATGCCATTTTAACTCTTTTTGCGTTACATATATTATTGTATTTAATCCTATTCACCACCCTGTAAATCAGTTAGTACCATTATTTTACTATTTAAGTTGCAGAACAACAGGACTCAAAGTTTAAATTCAACTCACTATCTCCACCCCTAACATCTGGTCTGAGCCATTATCATCATATCTTGCTTCATTTATTGCTCTCCATCTCCTAATTTGATTTACTTTTCTCTTATCATCTAGCACCTGACATCCTATTTTTTATATGCTCATGCTTCTTTTGTTGTCTTTCTTCATTTTCCTCATAACAAAGACAAATTGATGCCTTCTAGGTAGAATAATGGGATTTGAATGAGAAGGAAAGATATCTGAAATTTATTGCTTTACTACCAGAAAGATGACTTCAAATTCTGCAGCTAGAAGCTTTCTGTTCAGTGCTCACAGTGGACTTAAGTTAGTCTATAACTTGACAGGTTACACTGGTGTTTTATCTAATCACTCATTTAATCAATTTATAAACATTTACTGAGCAAAACTTTTTATTAAAGGCCATTTTTTAGGGGTATGGAAAACAAAATTTAAGTATGATATCATCCCTGCCTTTAGAAAATTAGATTATGTTATGGGATTATCATGCAAAATTCATCCCTTCATTCTACAAGTGTTTATTGAGTATCTTCTATTTGCTAGGCACAGATCTACTGCTACACATAGGGACTTTAACAAAAGAGCAAACATCTCTGATTTCATGGAGCATATATTCTAGCACAGGGAGACAAATAATACACAGTAAATACAATATGCCAGGTGGAAAATATATCATAGATAATAATAAGTCAGGGAAGGAGGATAAGGAGTTTATACCTGAGAATGCCAATTTTGTAATGCATTAAACTGCATTGTTCTTATTCTTTTTCCTGAAAACACTTTTACTCCCATCGCAGTCTTATGCATCATAGAAATCCTACCCAGAAGTTGTCTTTAGTTATTTGCTATTTAATGATTTTCTAGGTTAAAAAAATGTATATCAGCCACTAAAACCAAGCAAACAAAAATCTTAGGTGACCACCTACTGTGAACACTTCCCGGAATTATCTGGATGGATTTTTCTTTTTAAAATATATATAGTTTGAAATTCATATACAGGTAGAAAATGTCCTAGAAAAACTATATGAACAAACAAGAAATGTGAAAGCCCATATTTAACCCAGTTTCTGACCCATGGGAGGAGTCACTCATTATTTGTTGAATGAAGAAATGAATGAGTGTATTAAGGAATAATGAATAGAGGTGAGAATATTTAGACATTAAGATATTTACTGGCATTTACTAATTATGATTAGTGGTACAATTCACTTGTCTACTGCTAGTATGTTCTGAATGACTCTTCACCTATGTAGTTTTTCTACATGATGGTATACTATCACAGTGTGCAGCATACTTCTAAGATGTATATTTTAATGCTAACCTTGGAATCAATACACATTGACGTATTAGGTCTTGTTTTAAAAAGGATGAATGACACCAGAAGTGCAGAGCCAAACTGAACTCTGGCTTGAGATTACAGGAAGAATTTCTAGAAAGAAAGAAAAATTGACATAGAGAGAGCTAAAAAAATTGTTGTCATCCTACAAGTTTATACAAGGGAAAACATCCTTTAAAAATGAAGGCAAAGCAAAGACACTCAGACAAACAATAACTTAGAAAATTTGTTACCCACAGGCCGACACCAAAGGAAATGCTAAAGGGTAAGTTTTAGGCACAAGAAAAATTATTCAAGATGGAAGTATGGTGATGCATGAGGAAATGATTATCAAAGAAAATAATAAAGAATAAATACTTGAGGAAATCTAAGTGGATATTGAAAATATACACCAGTAGTAATAATGACTTATGTAGTTCAAATATAAATCTAATTTAAAAATACCTAGAAAGCATAACTTAAAAAGGCAGGAGGCATTGGATAATTTTTAAATGTTAGGGAAGTCATAAAAGTATTAATTTATAAGAGAATTTAATTATTTGATGATGCTTGCTATGATTTTTATTGTATGCTAAAGGGATGACTATTTAGAAAGCTAATAAAGTGGAAAAAGTAATCAAAATAACTTAAGGAAGTGAATATAACAAGTAGAACAAATAAAAAATAAAGAGCAAAGTGACAAATTTAATCTCAATTAGTAATTACATAGCTTGTCAGGTTGGCCGAGTGGTCTAAGGTGCCAGACTCGAGGAATTACATGAAGTATAAGTGGCTTACAAACAAAATGCTGCTTAAATCTATGTATAACAGAATTAAATAATCAAATTCTATGCAATCTTCTCAGAAATATAATTAAAAGGGGCAATTAAAATACAATAAAAACTAGAATAAAGAGGAGGAAGAAAGTCACAAATAATGTAGAAAGGGAAAAAACCAAAAAAGATAAATTAAGCAACAGTAAGGAATAGAAAAATGGGAAAAATAATTAGAAATGGCAATGTGGTTAGGGAAAGAGGAGGCTGCCTACGATCTGAGCTGCATATGGTATAAAATTAACATCATTTCAACTTTAAATGGAAAAGGGAATAAATGTATACCTACCTTCCTACTAGCAATTTTAGGTAAATATTCTTTGCAAATATCTAGAAAGATTAACTATAAAATTCTTACTTGTGTTTTAAAGCTAATTGAAGAAATTCTCCCAGAGAGGTGGAACATAGTCTACTTTACCCCAGAAAACTCTTTTAAAAATGTGATGGATAACATTCTTAACACTCAAGGTTTTATACTAAATTTCTCTAGCTTGGCCTGGAGACATATTGATAGATAGCTCAAATCATCCACTAGAAAAGAACAATGTATCTCCGTACTCTTGATGGATTTACTCTGAAGTTCCACTTTTTTAGCTTGATCAGTCAATGTGGTTTCAGAAGAAATGTAGTATTCAAGTTTGAAGAGTAGGTAATGTTTTCCCATATTTTATAGAGCACTGACTTATTTAAATTATCTTGAGAGGATCAAGTTAGAATTTCAGTTCTTTAACTGACGTAAGTCAGCTGGGACCTACTCAGGGAGTGACAAGTGGGAATGAGACAGAGAGAGTAAAATCGGAAGAAGATAGATAGTGAATTTAGCAGCCAGATCAAGAAAGTTCTTACCTACAAATATCTAAAATCACAGGATTTATAGGATGAGGAGAAACTTAGTTCTAAAAGATTATAATATAACTAAATATACTTAAGTTATAACCATAGCAATGAGTAAATATAGATATTTAAACTACAGTTACTTAAGTTATAGTATATAATACTTAAGTATATATGTACTTATGTATGACATATAAGTAATAGATCTAGATATATGTATAAATAGATATAAATATATATATATACGCACTATACATTTTTGGAATTTGCACAACTAATTTCTGGGTTTGCATAACTTTAAACGGGAAGTCAAAAAGTTTCAAAACTTATTCTTTATTCCTGGCAATATTGTAAGCACCAGATTTGTGAGAAAATTTATGCTTTAAATCGAATCTTCCATTAAATAATTTCTAACATGCTGGATCAAATTTGCTAGTAATAAAACAACAGATTAGAGTTGAAATATTATCATTTTAATATTTAAAATAAGTTCCTAGAATTATCTATAGTGTGTGTATGTATATATGTGTGTAGGACAGGGTGCTAATTAGCATGATAATTAAGTCCGCAACTGTGGAAAAATAAACTATATTGCAAAGCCATTTGCACACCAATAACAAACTTTCAACACTAGAACAAAGAGATGATTAACAGAAAATAATATTACCAAGAAAACTTCAGATCTATAGAATATAAGACAATTAAGACCCTAGCAAATTTGAACCTTTTAAAAGTATCTTGCATTAAATCATTATAGTCAATGGCAAGAAGGAGTGGTGTTTGTCAGTAGGTTTTAAACTTGTTGTACTAATGCAATTATTAATAGCATCCTTTTTTAGTCTCTAACGTGACCAATTCTGATGATAAATTATATGTTCACCCTAATAAGCCTCTCTAATTTTTCCTAATTCTTATAAGCTTCTTATATTTATGTTGTAGTTTCCTTGTTTCTGCTTTATATATTATGTCAAAGTTAGCAGTTCTTTATTATATACTTTAATCTGCTGCAGGTGTGTGTGTGTGTGTGTGTGTATGTGTTTATGGAAGGGTGCAGGGAGTTTTTTAGAGGACATAAAACATTTGTTTCATTTCTGCATGTATTCCTTCTTCATCTTAAAAGAAAAGAAAAGGAAACGTATTGGAAACATCATAAAAGATAGATAATAGAGAACATAAATTTTTACCAAATTAAACACCGGCTAAACATTTAATAATATATACTTATAAAATGTTTAAATTCCTTTTTTATATTAAACAGATTTTACATGTAAAACTAAGTTAATGAAACTCTAACTGCATTTTAGCTACAATGGACTGAGTAATACCAGAGTAATTTAAATGTTAAAGGCTTATGGAGAAAAAATGTTAATAAGCAGGGTGTGAATACATGCAAAAATTTCTTTCTTACAAAAAGAAAGAAAATAAAATCAGTTTTTAAAAAATACGTAATGAATATACTTTTAGACATCTCTCATGGAATGCTAAGCGTATTAATAGTGAATGAAAGTTCCAGAGCTGAATTCTCTAAAGTGCTTCAACATAAATTGTACCACTTATCCAACCTTTCCCACAGTTGTTATTTAAAATGCATATTACATATTATTGTAATTGAAACATATGTAAATACATGGACTTCTCAATAATTTGAAGGGTATGTTAATTTCAGGTTACAGACCATGACTTGATATATTGTTTACCTCAAAGATCTTTCTCCAGAGTATTGGCTTAATAAAAGCTTGCTGGATGATTGAACCACAGAATGAATTCCAGAAACTCAAGGATGTGTTGAATTACACTGATACTAGGATATTAAAATACTTTTCTTATATAAAACATCACCAATTGTGATGTTACAAATATAAGATGAGACAATGGAAATTAAAGTTTAATAATATATGTATGGCCAAGTGAACTGGAAATAAGATAACTTGAAGGTACCACTACAAGTTGTCATTTGTACATTGAGAAAAATCTGAGAGCAAATTCAGTGTACTGAATATGTTGCCAAAAGCGAGGGATTAGTGTTTATCTAAAGTAAATCACCTGCTACCACCAACTTTGCCTTGGTCATAGTTTTATCAAAATTAAATATTTGATGTCCTTTAGGGTGTAACTCACTCTTCCAGTCAGGCATGATGGGCTTGAATACTGCAAGGCATTTCTGAGTCACTTTCAGAATCTTCAAAATATTTCCCTGAGGTGAGAAGCAAATATTGAAACCTTATTTTATACTTGGAGATTCGTAAGAAAACTGAAGGGTAAAATTGCTAAATGAATTGTTTTAAGGTCAAGTAGCTGTCACAGGGCAGAGTGAAACACTGGATTCTAAGCCACTTTTTTTTTTCAGGCAATACAATATATACTTTTGGGAATTAAGTCGATGATCAGCCCTGAAAAATAATTCAAAGAAGAGAAATAGTCATTCACATGAAAATAATATTGATTAAGGCAATATGCTTGGATGATTGTCAGACTCATATATTTGAGTTAATATTTACAATTACATTATCACAGTAGCCTAGAAAAATCCAGGCAGTTAAAAAAAATCTTTTAAAATGTATCCTTCCTTCTTCCTTTGTAAAATAATTCCCCACTTCTAATCCTAACTAGATTGAATGCAGGAATACAGCCATTTAAAAATTACATAGTCTTCTAAAGAGAAGACTCAATGTTTTCCAATGATCTGTGCATACCTGAAATCACAGACTATGTTGGATAGGAATATGAAAAGAATATATAGTTCTGTGATAAATGCATACATATAGCTGGAGTGGCTGAGTCTGTGATATAAGACAATAGTCGAACGCAGTAGTTTTTAACCAAGAGTTTTGTCCCCAGGGGACATTTCATGGTGTCTGGAGATAGTCTGTTTGTCAAGACTGAGTTGGTTGGGGGCCTGGAATAGCAAGGAAGTCAACTGAACCAAGATCTAGTGAGTAGAGGCCAAGAAATTGCTGATAAACACTGGTAATAAAAGTATTGCTGATCATAAAACACTGCTAATCTTCAAGTTTGTTCAAGTTCTAATTGTTTGATGTTACCACTAACAGAAAAAAATCAGAAGAGAGAAATATTAAGTAGGATACTTACATAGAAAATGTAGAGATTGAAAAGATAGTGGGAAAAGCATATCTCAAAACTATTATTTTCATCTAGCTAAAGTCAAAGAAAAGGTTTTTTTTTAACATTGAGATAAAATGTTACTAATAGTTGTACATAAAGAGATAATCTAAAATCCTGAATTATTTTTAAAGAAAAAATTGGAAATACATATTAGAACCATCAGTAGGAATTATTTATTGGTGGTTCAAATATATGAAACATTAAGTTTTACAAAATTAAAAATACAATGCAAAGATAGGATTAAAGAAGGCTGGGCATGGCTCATGCCTGTAATTCCAGCACTTTGGGAGGCCAAGGCAGGTGGATCACCTGAGGAGAGGAGTGCAAGACCAGCCCGACCAACATGGCGAAACCCCGTCTCTACTGAAAATACAGAAATTAGCCGGTTGTGGTGTCACACACCTGTCATGCCAGCTGCTTAGGAGGCTGAGGCAGCAGAATTACTTGTACCCAGGTGGTAGATAGAGATTGCAGTGACCCAAGATGGCACCACTGCATTCCAGCCTGGGCAACAAAGCGAGACTCCGTCTCAAAAAACAAACAAACAAATAAAGATAGGATTAAAGGAGAGTATAGTGCTAACTTGTTTCTCAGATCTGCCTTCTTATGAGATTTAGTACTGGGCTTACAAACCTGTGGAATGCTGAGGGGCAGGAAATGGTAGGAGGCTCTGGAAGCTTCCACCCTGTCCTGGGCTGGATAGATCTCCAGAGTAGGGAGGCTGGTCAGGTGCTCACTGGAGCGATGAACAGCCTTCTAAGCCAGAGACATCACACTTTTTGACTTTCGTTCTTGTGATGTGCTTGTGGAGGGAGAAACCTAAACTGGAACCTGATGTCAGGTCTTCTAGAAAATGAGTTTTGACCCTTCCAGTGCTGAGACATAGTGAAAAGCATGCAAGTGCATGGGTGTGATGCAAGAAGTCACTAGGTTATCCAGTACTCTGATGTTAATACGATTAAGGAGTAGAGATTGTTGCTCCTAGAATGGTGTAATTTCCCCTTTCCAGCTTAGAATATAGAGCAATTAATCTTTAAATAACCTAAGCTTCTGACTCTTAGATTGCCCATGACAAAAAAAAAAAAGAAAAAAAATAGAAAAAGAAAATGTACTTTGTATTAGGTTTGGTACGAAGTCAGTATTTGGTATATAAATGTTAAAATCATGCATGTTTTTAAAACATCCACAATTTTAATGAAATTTTCATAAGAATGCATTTAAAAATAAAATTACACTCCTATTCCGTCTGTATATTGCCTTACAATGTCTAAAACCATTATTTCCTGTCTTAAGCCACCATTGCAGCCTACAGGACAAAACCAAGATTCCCTTGTTGTTGCCGGAAGCACTCCGCCCTCTGATCTCCAATTCTCAAATAAATGGGGCATTGATCCATTGCTCTGTGTGAGTTAATGCCCTAGAATTATGCTTATCTGCTTATCTCCCTGGGTTCCTTCTTATAGACAAATTTCTGTCTCAGTCTTTGGTGCCAGTATATGTATTTTATTTTCTTTTTTTTTTTTTTCTGGAATGGAATGTTTCACCACTGAACCACAGTGTTTCTGAGACTTATTATCTTTGCGATCCTTTCAATTTCTTCATGCTTTCCCTCAACTTCCTGAAATCCTGTAGTTTATCAGTGACTTGGAACATTATTAACTGCTTTGTAGGAGGAGACTTTATAAGCATTCTTAAAAAGATGAGGTTAATTTTTCATCTAGAGTTCTGAGAGGCTATGGAGTAGGAATATTCAGGGTTTCCCTGAGCTGTGGGGCTCAGAACAAAGGAGAAATAAAACCCACCTCCCAAGGGAAAAAATAGGCTTAGCAAGAAAGGGCTTGTGGAATCGTCTGCTGCTGAAGTCATGAGACAGAACAGATGAATTTGGGAAGTGGGACATTGGATATCACCTGGTCTAGCAGGAGACAAGAGAGGAGACTTGTAAAATGTTACATAGTAGACCCAAGAAAGAGAAAGAAGTATTAGTGAGGTACATTTGGTTAGTGGCATTTATAGGATGTTAATTGTCAGCACTTCCTATGCTTGAAAAAAATAGAGATTTGGAGGGTCGAAACACTTTTGCCAGTATACTAATATGCTGCTTTGTAATTTATCTCCAACATTTGTCTTTAATTCAGGTATTTGCTTCTATCATAACTTGTAGCTTGACCAGATAGCCATTTCCAAAGTATCACTCCTGTTCTCTGCCCAATCCTACAACAGTTCCAACTCCATTTATAGCTTATGACTAGAAACATGTTTTAACAGAAATAAAAATGCAGATTTTTATAGTTTATTTCAGTGATCTTTCTGAGCAGCATAAAAGCAAAATTAATAAAGCAAAAGCAAATATATGGAAAATTTATCAGTAGAAAATACAAAGGAGAACATAAAAACAGTGGTGTTTCTTTGGAATGATTAGAGTATGGAAATATGGGTAAAAGTAACTGATTAGAATCTCTGTCAAACCACTAATGATTATCATATTAACCAGTTTGGGACATAAATCTATTTATGACCATCCAATAAAAAAAGCTTACACAAATAAATTGGTCGAATATAATCTCATTAATTTTATACCTCTTTATATTGTAAAATCATACTTTCATATTGTATTATTATAGTGTTTTGATTCCTACTCTTTCCAGTTTTATATTGTTTATTCTTTGTATTCTTTATATTTAAACCCCACTATTTACCTGTTTACATTTTTAATCAAACTCATCACAGCCACTTCTTTCAATTTATATTATGTTATTTTTCAGTTATTGCTATCTTGTATTTCTTCTCTCAATCTAAACACGAAATTTCTTCATGGATTTTTTTCCTTAAGACCTATAGACACTTCTGGTTTTCTCTCTCTTTTTTTTTTTTGAGATGGAGTCTTGCTCTGTGGCCAGGCTGGAGTGCAGTGGTGCGATCTCGGCTCACTGCAAACTCCGCCACCTGGGTTCAAGCAATTCTCCTGCCTCAGCCTCCCAAGTAGCTGGGACTACAGGCGCGCACCACCACACCTAGCTAATTTTTGTATTTTTATTAGAGACAGGATTTCACCATGTTTGTCAGGATGGTCTCGATTTCCTGACCTCATGATCTGCTCGCCTCAGCCTCCCGAAGTGCTGGGATTACAGGCGTGAGCCACAGCGCCCGGCCTCATTCTAAGACTCTTAAGTCAATGTCAAAGCAGTGATACCTCCAATTTTTTGCTATGGGGCTTAAGGCACACTCTTGTGTAAAGAGCTATTTTAGATTCAAAGTTTGCAATAGATTTTTTATTTTCCTGTTTTTGTCTCTTTTGTTCAGAAAGATAATACATTTTAGACTTTTCCTTATTAGATAATGTTTATTTGCAGTATTAACTGTATTCACAAAAATGGACAAGTTACCTAATGTAAGCTTGCCTTTTTAAGGTAATCTAGGAGTTTTCTTTTTTTTTTTTTTAAGGAAAACTCAAGGTATCAAAGTATTATCTGAGTTTTTCTGCCATAGCTACTCTTTCTCAAGTTAGATAAAATTTGTACAATAATGTGCCATAGAGAAGTCTACATACTAATATTCTAATTTCTTAGAAGTAACATTATTTTTAACAAGAAAATAAGAGTGAAAGATCAAAGTATAAATATCTAGAAAAAAGAAAAGTATAGCAACCATGAAATGAGGGCATTTTTTAAAAAATCAGCTAAGTCTTCATGATATATGTTACATGATCCTTCATGTATTACATGTCAGAACAATTGAGGAAAGGGAACAATTTAAAAAGTTGTCAGACTGTGCCATCTTTAGGGTCCACAGATACAGAAAATGTAATTGAAGCAATGATATTAGTAGAATATGGAAATAACATTGAAATGTCATATTTAACCATCATATAGTGAGATGAATGATGCTGCCGCTCTTCTCCCAGATGAAGAGAGTGTTACGCATTTTCAAAGAAAACTTAAGTATTCGAAAGATGGTTCTGTTGTTAGAATAAGGAAATGAAGTCCTCCATCTTGTCCCATAGAGGAATGTAGTCACGGCTCTCTTTCCTTTCCTTCTTACTTCACTTGTCACATTGATAGAGAAACTCCTTTAAGCTTCCTGAAAACTTGAAACTTGCTTGATCACACTCAGCCCTAATCTAACATATTCAAACTCAACCTACTCTGTCACCTCAACTCCTCAAAGACTGAAATTGAATATGTTTCCTTGATGCACAAGGTGTTTGTATGTGGTTGTTCACTGGTGGGGAACAGGAATACAGCAACACAGAAAGGGAAATTCTTAGTTCAATTGCAACAGATTATTGGTAAACTATTGTATCATCTGGTTTAACAGGCTCAAAGGAAAGGAGCATCTTTAGCAACAGGCATGTGAGACTTTTGCAGTATATTTTATGTTTCTGTAAATAGAACTCCCAATTATAATATGTAATTTTATTGTTTTATTTTCTTTTTTTATTATTATACTTTAAGTTTTAGGGTACATGTGCACAACGCACAGGTTTGTTACATATATATACATGTGCCATATTGGAGTGCTGCACCCGTAAACTGGTCATTTAGATTAGGTATATCTCCTAATGCTATCCCTTCCCACTCCCCCCACCCCCCCACAGGCCCTGGTGTGTGATGTTCCCCTTCCTGTGTCCATGTGTTCTCATTGCTCAATTTCCACCTATGAGTGAGAACATGTTGTGTTTGGTTTTTTGTCCTTGCAGTAGTTTGCTGAGAATGATGGCTTCCAGCTTCAACCATGTCCCTACAAAGGACATGAACTCATTTTTTATGGCTGCATAGTATTCCGTGGTGTATATGTGCCACATTTTCTTAATCCAGTCTATCATTGTTGGACACTTGGGTTGGTTCCAAGTCTTTGCTATTGTGAATAGTGCCGCAATAAACATACGTGTGCATGTGTCTTTATAGCAGCATGATTTATAATCCTTTGGGTATATACCCAGTAATGGGATGGCTGGGTCGAATGGTATTTCCAGTTCTAGATCCCTGAGGAATCGCCACACTGACTTCCACAATGGTTGAACTAATTTACAGTCCCATCAACAGTGTAAAAGTGTTCCTATTTCTCCACATCCTCTCCAGCACCTGTTGTTTCCTGACTTTTTAATGATTGCCATTCTAACTGGTGTAAGATGGTATCTCATTGTGGTTTTGATTTGCATTTCTCTGATGGCCAGTGATGGTGAGCATTTTTTCATGTGTTTTTTGGCTGCATAAATGTCTTCTTTTGAGAAGTGTCTGTTCATATCCTTCGCCCACTTGTTGATGGGGTTGTTTGTTTTTTTCTTGTAAATTTGTTTAAGTTCATTGTAGATTCTGGATATTAGCCCTTTGTCAGATGACACATTCAAAGCATTGTGTAGAGGGAGATTTATAGCACTAAATGGCCCACAAGAGAAAGCAGGAAAGATCTAAAATTGACACCCTAACATCACAATTAACAGAACTAGAGAAGCAAGAGCAAACACAATCAAAAGCTAGCAGAAGGCAAGAAATAACTAAGATCAGAGCAGAACTGAAGGAAATAGAGACACAAAAAACCCTTCAAAAAATCAATGAATCCAGGAGCTGGTTTTTTGAAAAGATCAACAAAATTGATAGACCACTAGCAAGACTAATAAAGAAGAAAAGAGAGAAAAATCAAATAGACACAATAAAAAACGATAAAAGGGATATCACCACCAATCCCATAGAAATACAAACTACCACCAGAGAATACTATAAACATCTCTATGCAAATAAACTAGAAAATCTAGAAGAAATGGATAAATTCCTTGACACATAATCTCTCCCAAGACTAAACCAGGAAGAAGTTAAATCTCTGAATAGACCAATAACAGGCTCTGAAATTGAGGCAATAATTAATAGCTTACCAACCAAAGAAAGTCCAGGACCAGATGGATTCACAGCCAAATTCTACCAGAGGTAAAAGGAGGAGCTGGTACCATTCCTTCTGAAACTATTCCAATCAATAGAAAAAGAGGGAATCCTCCCTAACTCATTTTATGAGGCCAGCATCATCCTGATACCAAAGCCTGGCAGAGACACAACAAAAAAAGAGAATTTTAGACCAATATCCCTGATGAACATTGATGCAAAAATCCTCAATAAAATACTGGCAAACCGAATCCAGCAGCACATCAAAAAGCTTATCCACCATGATCAAGTGGGCTTCATCCCTGGGTTGCAAGGCTGGTTCAATATATGCAAATCAATAAATGTAATCCAGCATATAGACAGAACCAATGACAAAAACCACATGATTATCTCCATAGATGCAGAAAAGGCCTTTCACAAAATTCAACAACCCTTCATGCTAAAAACTCTCAATAAATTAGGTATTGATGGGACATATCTCAAAGTAATAAGAGCTATATGTGACAAACCCACAGCCAATATCATACTGAATGGGCAAAAACTGGAAGCATTCCCTTTGAAAACTGGCACAAGACAGGGATGCCCTCTCTCGCCACTCCTATTCAACATAGTGTTGAAAGTTCTGGCCAGGGCAATCAGACAGGAGAAAGAAATAAAGGGTATTCAATTAGGAAAACAGGAAGTCAAATTGTCCTTGTTTGCAGATGACATGATTGTATATTTAGAAAACCCCATTGTCTCAGCCTAAAATCTCCTCAAGCTGATAAGCAACTTCAGCAAAGTCTCAGGATACAAAATCAATGTGCAAAAATCACAAGCATTCTTATACACCAATAACAGACAAACAGAGAGCCAAATCATGAGTGAACTCACATTCACAATTGCTTCAAAGAGAATATTGTTTTATTTTCAAACATTTTTAAAATCACATTGCAGAGGAAAGTATGGGCCCACCTATGAGGAACAGTACTGTATACATTATAAGCCTAGAAATTAGGAGGTATCTCACGCTTCAATTTCTCTTAATAAAAAGATAACTTTTAAACACTGAATGAGATTTCATGAGGAAAGGAAATTTCCAAATTCAGTTTTCTTATACGAAATCTTCTGTTAATTAAACTTCTTAAAATAATTATCTGCTCAAGAGTGATGGCTAGGTAATGTGTTCATGAAAAATAATCTAGGCCCTTGAGCAAAGTAATATATTCAGCCCAAAAATAATTAGAGAAAGGGAGTTATTGGAACTATTACAAGATAAAAAGATATATTGAAAGCAGATCCACATTTTATTTTACATGTATTTGCTTAAATACACACAAGTACATATATAAAATCTCAATCTTTTTCAGTCTATATAGCCATTTACTTTTTATTATTGTTTGATAAATAATTTAAAAAGATAAATGATCAAGTATTCCTACCTGTATGTTTACAGATTTATACCCCTTCATTTTTTAAAGGTTGAATTTAAAGGTTAAATTTCAGAAAAATCCATTGAATCCTTTAAATCCATAGAATATTTTCAATGACATTTGAAAAGTTAAGATACCACTACCTGAGTTAAACATGATAAATTATAAGAAACAAAACCATCAGGTCACAACTGAATAAGACCTCATAATTACTGCTAAATTTCTTCAATTCCCAAGTCCAAATATTCTAAATTTTCATATGTTAGATGTGTCCACTGTATTTAGATGTCAGTGGGCTTATTTAGGATTAGGGTGAAAATGAAAGTACTGGCTACTAGCTATGGAAGAACAATAAATTTTACTGAAAGAAGAATAAATTTGCATGTTGTTGAATACTATAATTCAATATAATAATAAAAATTATAGCCAGCCTAATCTTGAAGACCAACCCTTCAGTCACATTTACTTCCCAAGCTCACATTTACTTGTCATGTTTATTTGGAGATGAATACATATACCAATACAATTGAATAAACATACTTTTAATTAACTGACAAATTGGTATTTTTTAATGAAAAATAGGATCATGATAAATAATAATAACAGCTATCCTTGTTCTGGGGAGAAAAGGTAGCCAAATACAAATTTAATACTCTAAATTTAACTACATTAAAAAATTTTAAAAATTATACATACATATTAGAAATTGCATTTGACAAAATGTATTTGGAAGAGACAGGATTTTAAAAATAACATTAGGTTATTGAGGTGACATCCCTAAACCTTTGAATTCATTATCGTGAAAGGGAATTTGTAAATTCTCTCAAATAATATCATTTCATATTATTGTCAAGAGACAAAACTGTACTGGATTTTATAAATTATTGCTAATGTTTATTGTAGTTATGAATGTCTTGGTATCTAAAAAAATTCCAAAAGTCAAAATACATAAAATTGTTTTAACTTTAATTAGTACATTCAGTGCATGACTCCTTCTGGTAAAAACATAATGAAACACATTAGGAGCTCCAGTCAAGTTCATATAATATCATCAAAAGACAAACAATGTCTTTAAGAAGAAAAATGTATGAAAGTTATGGAATCAAAACATTTTATGCCAGGAAGACACAAACATGCGCGTGCGCACACACACACACAAACACACACACACACACACACAAACACATTACATGGATAGTTCATAGTTGCCATTATCCGTGAGAGAAGTAATTGTGGTTTGAGTGAATTAGGAGGAAGATTAAGAAAGAATCCATTTTCTGTGATCTTTTGTACAACGTCAAAGCAACTTACTGAATTTTTGCCTTTTTTTTCAATCTGTACTCTGCAAAGCAAGGACTTGATATATTTTGAAGCAAATATTTCTTTTATCTTCCTTGTCATCTTGGCTACTTTGCTTTTGGGGAGGTGAACATACCTTTTGTCATGAAGATCTGTTCGATCTGAGCAAAGGATCCTTATAAAGCTATTAACTCTTCAAAGAGGATATCTTTCCAGCACACCAATGAAAACATAAGTCTCAAAAATGCTCTTCAAACGTTTCATTCTATATTTTGCTTTGTACTCTGATAAAGAGAATCATAAGTTCAATTACTTAATCATTATTCAATAATCTATTATTCATTACTTTTTTACTAATATGATTTTAATGAAGAAACTTACCATCCTTAAGTATAAAAATATGTAACAGATTTATTCTCCAATAACTGTTTTTAGCTATGTTCTGTCAAATTCCCTTTTATTTTATTTTCTTATTATACTTTAAGTTTTAGGTTACATGTGCACAATGTGCAGGTTAGTTACATATGTATACATGTGCCATGCTGGTGTGCTGCACCCATTAACTCGTCATTTAGCATTAGGTATATCTCCTAATGCTATCCCTCCGCCCTGCCCGCACCCCACCACAGGCCCCAGAGTGTGATGTTCCCCTTCCTGTGTCCATGTGTTCTCATTGTTCAGTTCCCACCTATGAGTGAGAATATGCGGTGTTTGGTTTTTTGTTCTTGCAATAGTTTACTGAGAATAATGAGTTCCAGTTTCTTCCATGTCCCTACAAAGGACATGAACTCATCATTTTTTATGGCTGCATAGTATTCCATGGTGTATATGTGCCACATTTTCTTAATCCAGTCTATTATTGTTGGATATTTGGGTTGGTTCCAAGTCTTTGCTATTGTGAATAGTGCCGCAATAAACATATGTGTGCATGTGTCTTTATAGCAGCATGATTTATAGTCCTTTGGGTATATACCTAGTAATGGGATGGCTGGGTCAAGTGGTATTTCTAGTTCTAGATCCCTGAGGAATCACCACACTGACTTCCACAATGGTTGAACTAGTTTACAGTCCCACCAACAGTGTAAAAGTGTTCCTATTTCTCCACATCCTCTCCAGCACCTGTTGTTTCCTGACTTTTTAATGATTGCCATTCTAACTGGTGTAAGATGGTATCTCATTGTGGTTTTGATTTGCATTTCTCTGATGGCCAGTGATGGTGAGCATTTTTTCATGTGTTTTTTGGCTGCATAAATGTCTTCTTTTGAGAAGTGTCTGTTCATGTCCTTCACCCACTTTTTGATGGGGTTGTTTGTTTTTTTCTTGTAAATTTGTTTGAGTTCATTGTAGATTCTGGATATTAGCCCTTTGTCAGATGAGTAGGTTGCGACAATTTTCTCCCATTTTGTAGGTTGCCTGTTCACTCTGATGGTAGTTTGTTTTGCTGTGCAGAATCTCTTTAGTTTAATTAGATCCCATTTGTCAATTTTGGCTTTTGTTGCCATTGCTTTTGGTGTTTTAGACATGAAGTCCTTGCCCATACCTATGTCCTGAATGGTAATGCCTAGGTTTTCTTCTAGGGTCTTCATGGTTTTAGGTCTAATGTTTAAGTCTTTAATCCATCTTGAATTAATTTTTGTATAAGGTGTAAGGAAGGGATCCAGTTTCAGCTTTCTACATATGGCTAGCCAGTTTTCCCAGCACCATTTATTAAATAGGGAATCCTTTCCCCATTGCTTGTTTTTCTCAGGTTTGTCAAAGATCAGATAGTTGTAGATATGCAGTGTTATTTCTGAGGGCTCTGTTCTGTTCCATTGATCTATATCTCTCTTTTGGTACCAGTACCATGCTGTTTTGGTTACTGTAGCCTTGTAGTATAGTTTGAAGTCAGGTAGCGTGATGCGGGCTCTTTTTTGGTTCCATATGAACTTTAAAGTAGTTTTTTCCAATTCTGTGAAGAAAGTCATTGGTAGCTTGATGGGGATGGCACTGAATCTATAAACTACCTTGAGCAGTATGGCCATTTTCACGATATTGATTCTTCCTACCCATGAGCATGGAATGTTCTTCCATTTCTTTGTATCCTCTTTTATTTCATTGAGCAGTGGTTTGTATTTCTCCCTGAAGAGGTCCTTCACATCCCTTGTAAGTTGGATTCCTAGGTCTTTTATTCTCTTTGAAGCAATGTGAATGTGAGTTCACTCATGATTTGGCTCTCTGTTTCTCTGTTATTGGTGTATAAGAATGCTTGTGATTTTTGTACATTGATTTTGTATCCTGAGACTGTGCTGAAATTGCTTATCAGCTTAAGGAGATTTTGGGCTGAGACAATGGGGTTTTCTAGATATACAATCATGTCATCTGCAAACAGGGACAATTTGACTTCCTCTTTTCCTAATTGAATGCCCTTTATTTCCTTCTCCTGCCTAATGGCCCTGGCCAGAACTTCCTACACTATGTTGAATAGGAGTGGTGAGAGAGGGCATCCCTATCTTGTGCCAGTTTTCAAAGGGAATGCTTCCAGTTTTTGCCCATTCACTATGATATTGGCTGTGGGTTTGTCATAGATAGCTCTTATTATTTTGAGATACGTCCCATCAATACCTAATTTATTGAGAGTTTTTAGCATGAAGAGCTGTTGAATTTTGTCAGAGGCCTTTTCTACATCTATGGAGATAATCATGTGGTTTTTGTCATTGGTTCTGTTTATATGCTGGATTACATTTATTGATTTGCATATATTGAACCAGCCTTGCATCCCAGGGATGAAGCCCACTTGATCATGGTGGATAAGCTTTTTGATGTGCTGCTGGATTCGGTTTGCCAGTATTTTATTGAGGATTTTTGCATCAATTTTCATCAAGGATATTGGTCTAAAATTCTGTTTTTTGGTGTGTCTCTGCCTGGCTTTTGTATCAGGATGATGCCAGCCTCATAAAATGAGTTAGGGAGGATTCCCTCTTTTTCTATTAAATGGAATCGTTTCAGAAGGAATGGTACCAGCTCCTCCTTGTACCTCTGGTAGAATTCGGCTGTGAATCCATCTGGTCCTGGACTCTTTTTGGTTGGTAAGCTGTTGATTATTGCCACAATTTCAGAGCCTGTTATTGGTCTATTCAGAGATTCAATTTCTTCCTGGTTTAGTCTTGGGAGGGTGTATGTGTCCAGGAATTTATCCATTTCTTCTAGATTTTCTAGTTTATTTGCATAGAGGTGTTTATAGTATTCTCTGATGGTAGTTTGTATTTCTGTGGGATCGGTGGTGATATCCCCTTTATCATTTTCTATTGCGTCTATTTCATTCTTCTCTCTTTTCTTCTTTATTAGTCTTGCTAGTGGTCTATCAATTTTGTTGATCCTTTCAAAAAACCAGCTCCTGGATTCATTAATTTTTTGAAGGGGTTTTGTGTCTCTATTTCCTTCAGTTCTGCTCTGATTTTAGTTATTTCTTGCCTTCTACTAGCTTTTGAATGTGTTTGCTCTTGCTTTTCTAGTTCTTTTAATTGTGATGTCAGGGTGTCAATTTTGGATCTTTCTTGCTTTCTCTTGTGGGCATTTAGTGCTATAAATTTCCCTCTACACACTGCTTTGAATGTGTCCCAGAGATTCTGGTATGTTGTGTCTTTGTTCTCGTTGGTTTCAAAGAACATCTTTATTTCTGCCTTCATTTCGTTATGTACCCAGTAGTCATTCAGGAGCAGGTTGTTCAGTTTCCATGTAGTTGAGAGGTTTTGAGTGAGTTTCTTAATCCTTAGTTCTAGTTTGATTGTACTGTGGTCTGAGAGACAGTTTGTTATAATTTCTCTTCTTTTACATTTCCTGAGGAGAGCTTTATTTCCAACCATGTGGTCAATTTTGGAATAGGTGTGGTGTAGTGCTGAAAAAAATGTATATTCTGTTGATTTGGGGTGGAGAGTTGTGTAGATGTCTATTAGGTCTGCTTGGTGCAGAGCTGAGTTCAATTCCTGGGTATCCTTGTTTACTTACTGTTTCGTTGATCTGTCTAATGTTGACAGTGGGGTGTTAAAGTCTCCTATTATTCTTGTGTGGGAGTCTAAGTCTCTTTGTAGGTCACTCAGGACTTGCTTTATGAATCTGGGTGCTCCTGTATTGGGTGCATATATATTTAGGATAGTTAGCTCTTCTTGTTGAATTGATCCCTTTACCATTATGTAATGGCCTTCTTTGTCTCTTTTGATCTTTGTTGGTTTAAAGTCTGTTTTATCACAGACTAGGTTTGCAACCCCTGTCTTTTTTTGTTTTCCATTTGCTTGGTAGATCTTCCTCCATCCTTTTATTTTGAGCCTATGTGTGTCTCTGTACGTGAGATGGGTTTCCTGAATACAGCACACTGATGGGTCTTGACTCTTTATCCAATTTGCCAGTCTGTGTCTTTTAATTGGAGCATTTAGTCCATTTACATTGAAAGTTAATATTGTTATTGTGAATTTGATCCTGTCATTATGATGTTAGCTGGTGATTTTGCTCGTTAGTTGATGCAGTTTCTTCCTAGCCTCGATGGTCTTTACAGTTTGGCATGATTTTGCAGTGGCTGGTACCGGTTGTTCCTTTCCATGTTTAGTGCTTCCTTCAGGAGCTCTTGTAGGGCAGGCCTGGTGGTGACAAAATCTCTCAGCATTTGCTTGTCTGTAAAGGATTTTATTTCTCCTTCACTTATGAAGCTTAGTTTGGCTGTATATAAAATTCTGGGTTGAAAATTCTTTTCTTTAAGAAGGTTGAATATTGGTCCCCACTCTCTTCTGGCTTGTAGAATTTCTGCTGAGAGATCTGCTGTTAGTCTGATGGATTTCCCTTTGTGGGTAACGCGACCTTTCTCTCTTGCTGCCCTTAATATTTTTTCCTTCATTTCAACTTTGGTGAATCTGACAATTATGTGTCTTGGAGTTGCTCTTCTCGAGGAGTATCTTTGTGGCTTTCTCTGTATTTCCTGAATCTGAATGTTGGCCTGCCTTGCTAGATTGGGGAAGTTCTCCTGGATAATATCCTGCAGAGTGTTTTCCAACTTGGTTCCATTCTCCCCGTCACTTTCAGGTACACCAATCAGATGCAGATTTGGTCTTTTCACATAGTCCCATATTTCTTGGAGGCTTTGTTTGTTTCTTTTTATTCTTTTTTCTCTAAACTTCCCTTCTCGCTTCATTTCATTCATTTCATCTTCCATCACTGATACCCTTTCTTCCAGTTGATCGCATCGGCTCCTGAGGCTTCTGCATTCTTCACATAGTTCTCGAGCCTTGGCTTTCAGGTCCATCACCTCCTTTAAGCACTTCTCTGTATTGGTTATTCTAGTTATACATTCGTCTAAATTTTTTTCATAGTTTTTAACTTCTTTGCCTTTGGTTTGAATTTCCTCCTGTAGCTCGGTGTAGTTTGATCATCTGAAGCCTTCTTCTCTTAACTTGTCAAAGTCATTCTCCATCCAGCTTTGTTCCGTTGCTGGTGAGAAACTGCGTTCCTTTGGAGGAGGAGAGGCGCTCTGATTTTTAGAGTTTCCAGTTTTTCTGCTCTGTTTTTTCATCATCTTTGATGATGGTGATGTACAGATGGGTTTTTGGTGTGGATGTCCTTTCTGTTTGTTAGTTTTCCTTCTAACAGACAGGACCCTCAGCTGCATGTCTGTTGGAGTTTGCCAGAGGTCCATTCCAGACCCTGTGTGCCTGGGTATCAGCAGCGGTGGCTGCAGAACAGTGGATTTTCATGAATCAGGAATGCTGCTGTCTGATCATTCCTCTGGAAGTTTTGTCTCAGAGGAGTACCTGGCCGTGTGAGGTGTCAGTCTGCCCCTACTGGGGGTGCCTCCCAGTTAGGCTTCTTGGGGGTCAGGGGTCAGAGTCCCACTTGAGGACGCAGTCTGCCTGTTCGCAGAACTCCAGCTGCGTGCTGGGAGAACCACTGCTCTCGTCAAAGCTCACAGGGACATTTAATTCTGCAGAAGTTACTGCTGTCTTTTTGTTTCTCTGTGCCCTGCCCCCAGAGATGGAGCCTACAGAGGCAGGCAGGCCTCCTTGAGCTGTGGTGGGCTTCACCCAGTTCGAGCTTCCAGCTGCTTTGATTACCTAAACAAGCCTGGGCAATGGCGGGCGCCCCTCCCCCAGGCTCGCTGCTGCTTTGCAGTTTGATCTCAGACTGCTGTGCTAGCAATCAGCGAGACTCCGTGGGCGTAGGACCCTCCGAGCCAGGTGAGGGATATAATCTCCTGGTGTGCCATTTTTTAAGCCCGTCAGAAAAGCACAGTATTCGGGTGGGAGTGACCGGATTTTCCACGTGCCATCTGTCACCCCTTTCTTTGACTAGGAAAGGGAACTCCCTGACCCCTTCCACTTCCCAAGTGTGGCAATGCCTCGCCCTGCTTCTGCTTGCCCACAGTGCGCTACACCCACTGTCCTGCACCCACTGTCTGGCACTCCCTAGTGAGATGAACCCGGTACCTGAGATGGAAATGCAGAAATCACTGGTCTTCTGCGTTGCTCACGCTGGGAGCTGTAGACTGGAGCTGTTCCTATTCGGCCATCTTGGCTCGCACCCCCCACCTTTTCTTATCTCTTAGCAACAGCTTGGGCAGTTCTTACAATGTGTCAGTCTTTTCCAATTACTGAAACTTAGCAAACTTTTAATCTTTGATCTCAATGCAAATTCAAAGTTCTCCTCTCTCTCAGTACAGGATGAGTGTGTGGGTTGATGGTTTGGGAACAGGGACTGGAACATATTCTACTCCTTACCCACCACCATATCTTCCAGGCCTTAGGGATTTTCCAACGTAGAATAGAGAGAAGAAAAGAGCAAATATCTCCTCATGAACTATGTGAAGTAGTATTAGGTTAGTTTTCTCTTTTTCTTGTATTTTGTTTGAACATTTACAATACACTGTTTGTAGCCATGGAAGTCATGGCCACGGAAGCCATATCTCAGGTATTCAAGTACTGACTGTTGTTTGTGCACGTACAGTCAGTCCATGACTTAAGATGGCTAGCCTTACAATTTTTTTAAGTTTACGATGGTGTAAAAGTGATATACAGTCTATAGAAACCAAATTTCAAGTATTCATTCAACCATTCTGTTTTTCACTTTTAGTACAGTATTCAGTAAAGTACATGAGATATTTAACACTTTATTATAAACAGGGTTTGTGTTAGGTTATTTTATTGAACTGGAGGCTAACATAAGTGTGCTGAGCATGTGTAAGATAAGCCAGGCTAAGCTATGATATTCAGTAGATTAACTCCAACAAATGCATTTTTTACTTATTATATTTTGAATTTATAATGGGTTTATCAGATTGCAATCCCATCATCTGTAAAAGAACATTTGTATGTGGGTTCTTCCCATTGCCTTGAAATAATTATTTATTGCAGTTATCTGCTGTGGAAATTCTGGCTTAAAATCCATCTCTTACCTCTTCCCTCAGGTTAGGATTGATGGTCCGTCGTGCAACATTATTTTTAAAAGTTTCTGCAAAATAACTAAAGCCTGGCTGCCTTCCATGGTGAACACTAAATCTATAAGAATTTCACAGATTGTTGACAAACCGAAGTATGAAACTACAGGGTATTCCACTGCTACTTCTTCTCTAAGCCCACTTGTCTCCAGTTTTCCTTTATCTGTTTAGGTAAAACACACACACACAAATGAGCATATATAATGTCTAATTAGATGCCCAGCCCAGAAAAGAAATGTCACTCTACTTCTCTTTCAGATATTCCCTTCTAATTTTTCCTTCTCACTTGGATTTTGGAAGGCGGTGGGTGATATCTTCCTTTTTTTTACCTGGAGAACTTTTCACCACAAAGATAACAGGTCAACTATCTTTCTGTTAGCTCTTGTCCACCATGTATACACAAAGGAGATTTGTAGGGTAGTCAGGTTGAATCAGATATGGCTTAGCAAAAGCTCTTTGTGAAATCCTGGCAGCTAGTTAATTGTTTCCTTGAAAATGTAAAAATATTTTCCCCCTTTGTGTTTTAGCCACAAATCCAAAACAGCAGAAAAAATTCCACTCAACCTGTTAATACAATAATTTTTTTAAGTCCTCCACTCAAATATTATTGAGTCTCATATGGGTACATATTCCTCAAGTGTATTAATCTACAAAGCCATTGGTTCAAAACGTATTTCTACAATTAGTATTAGAATTCCTAGGTAACGGATGTTTTCAATGTTAAAACTACCAGTATGTTTCTTAGCATATGGGTTTTAAGTTGAATCACTGTGTCAGTCTAAGTGTCAATATTCAACCTAAAATAATTTTGATCAAATGCAATAATTTTATATGATTTGAATGAATATTTGGAAAAATAAAATGGTTAAATAAACCAAGTATTTAGAAATTATGTAGTAGGTAAATTATGTGTAGGTAAACTATTTGTGTAGGTGAAATTATGTGTGATTACTGTACTATGTTTTTTGTTCTTCATATGAAACCTTCTGCTTACCCTTTTCCTGATCTTGGAACTGTACTCATATTTCTATTACAAAAAAAGCACATACAAAACCACTTTTGACTATTGAGTGCATGCCCTTTGTAAATGAAGGAGAAGAAATCTTGAAAACAGCGTGGAAATATAGATAGACAGATAGACAGATATAGAGACATTGTGTATATATTTTATGTATACACAATGAAATACTATTCCGCCTTTAAAAAAGAAGATTTTGTCATTTGAAACAACATGGATGAACCTGGAGGACATTATGTCAAGTGAAATAAGCCTGGCACAGAAAGATAGATACCACATGATCTCACTTACATGCAGAATCTGAAAAAGTTAAACTCATAGAAGTGGAGAGTAGAATGGTGTTTACCAGAGGCTGGTGATAGGGAGGATGGATGGGGAAAGCAAAGGCATTAATTGAAGGACACAAAATTTCAGTTAGATAGGAGAAACAAATTTGAATATTGCACAGAATCATGACCATAATAAATAATAATATATATTTCAATATTGCTGAAAGAACAGATTTTAAATATTTTCACCAAAAAACAACATAAGCATGTAAGGTAAATGGATTTAATCATTCCACAGTTTAAACATTTATCAAAACATATTATTGTACCTCACAAATATACATGAAATTATTATTTGTCAGTTAGGATAAAGTTTGAAAATTTAAAAAATAGGCATATCCAAGAGAGAGTAAATTAAGGGTTCAAGATATGTGGAGAATGGCCAGACATGGTGTCTCATGCCTGTAATCCCAGCATATTGGGAGGCTGAGATAGGCAGATTGCCTGAGCTCAGGAGTTTGAGACCAGCCTGGCCAACATGGCGAAACCCTACTTCTATTAAAAATCAAAAAATATATCCGGGCATGGTGCTGCATGCCTGTAATCCCAGCTACTTGGGAGGCTGAGGCACGAAATCACTTGAGCCTTGGAGGTGGAGTTTGCAGTGAGCCTAGATTGTGCCACTGCACTCCAGCTTGGGTGACAGAGCAAGATTTTCTCCCACTCTTGATTTCACAGCACCCATCTCTGGTCCTACTCTCTTTCCTTATACCCTTACCTGTCCAAATAGATGGCTATAGCCAGATGTTCAGGACTTTTCCCAAAATACACTTGACTATCCAAGAATGTTAAATGTAATTTTTTGGATTTCAGAACCTGTAAGATCCATCTTATTGTGTCCAGTAAAACTCTAACCTTTGGATTAACTTTTTGTTAAATCTTAACTGTTCTCAAATTTCTGCTTTCATTTCATTAGTTACCATTTTATTCTCTCCAAATCCCTCATATCTCTATTCCTAATAGAAGTAGCTTTAATTTCCAAATTCCTTTGTGAAGATATTAAGAATGAATTATTTCCAAAGAATTATATGGGTACCATCCAAGTACTGCCTAACACTTTCAGATGACATATGATTGTTTTTATTGTATTTGCATTTGTAAACATTTTGTATTGTATAAATGTCATCCAAGGGCCTTAGTTGTGTGCAACAAAAATGTACTTTGGTTATTAATATAGAAAATGTTTTTATCAAAAATAATTGGGAAAATCAATGAATTTTAAGAGTTTGAAGAAATTATTTTAGAAAAAAATATTGCAAGAACATGGCAAGCTAGTCATATAGAATTATTCACACAGCCAAGCTGAGGCAGAGTCATGAAGATTCTGCTGCTGTTGCTGCAGCTGCCGAGCCACCTACCACAGTGTATGACACGGCCACCCCCAGTCTTAGATTCCAACTCCTATTGCTCGCAGCTCTGCCACTGCTGCTCTGAGAAATTGGCTGCTGTCATTGCCGCTGCCTCAAACAAAATAAATTCACCTCTCAAGAACTAGTTCCAGATTTGAAAATCCAGTGTAGGTACCTTGATCAGCAAGCTGCTTGAGAGATGGAGTAGTATTTCCAATTTCTCTTGTAGAAGGTATATTCCCTCTACCATCAAAACTCACACTGAGAAGAATTCCCTCAAAATAGAAAGGAATTACACACACTGCACAGACATCAACTGCAAAATACAAAAGTATACTGATTTTTCATTTATGATACTAAATAAAGTTACCTCTATAGATTAATTTACTTTGATAAAAGACTTGCTTTGACTTACAAAATATAAATAAATAACAGTCAAGGTGACTTGCTAATATGGCAGTATTTATGAAGAGAGCACTGGAATGCTTAGATTTTAGTTAAAACTGTTCTATTGCTCTGGTATTCAGTATGTTCAGGAAAACTGCTATGTTCTGTCAAGATCACAGGATCCTCATTGATGTGTCTATACTGATTGTAGCCTGGTTAACTCTTATTCCCTCTGTAAATGAAGACAACCCATCCTAAAATGGTCATTTGGAGAATTCTGGGTTCCAAGTTCTTAAATCTGTAAGCATTACATAGATAACACAGCTATGATGCAAAAAGTCATGTTGGCTATTGCAGAAAGCTCTGTGAGTACTGACTGAGGGGAAGTGGGTGTCATAGCTTCAAAATATGTATAATGTTAAAGACTCAAATTGCTGAACTAATAGTAGGTTTTTGCTCATAAATACCCAGTGGGTCAAAGTGACCATACAGGTGTCAAATACATGAATATTAACAGAAAAGCCATGAAGGTTGCTGTTATTTTCACTAAGAGATGAGGCACATGATTCATATAGAGTGAAATTTGAAGGAACACTGGAAGGCAAAAATAAATGTATACATGTATACATAATCACAAATAATATTCATTCATATTACCAATTACAGAAAAAAATGAGACACACACAAGTGTCAAATAGATGGAGGTTGGTTATCAGCTTGATTTCTGGAACAGTTGTTGAATATGTAACTATAGCCACATCTTAAATTATCACAGCCTTATAGCTCAAACCCATAGTATTGACAGGTGGTAGAGTCTTCCAGCAAACCCTAATCTGTTGTGCTGACAGAATTGCTACATAACCCTCATATTTGCTGGGTAGTGAGTCAACTATAGATAGGTTTCCTGAGCTGTGTATTAAAATTCATCCAGGAACTCTAACCCAATGGTCCTATTTCATAAAAATCAGAGAAAGAGAGGATAGCATCTTTATCCTAAAGCAGTCTATCCTAAAAAGAGAAGAAAAGAACTTCAATTTTATATTCCTAGACCTTGTTTCCAATCCCATTAATCAGATCAGTATAACTGCATCTGATTATGTGAGATGGGGAGAGAGACCAGAAACTCTAATACTTTTCTCTGAAAGCAAATAACTCCTCCCAGAATTAACAGCATGAGGAGGATAGGGTGCCACTTAATAATTCCTACATTTGGTTATCTAAACCCATTGAGCTTAGCAGTTCAGGTTGCTGTCAACTCTGAGGGTCTCTCCTTGAAGAAACAGAGTATAAATATGTAATTCAGGTTCACTCTCACTTTTATGGGACCACTCCCAAACGAATTGCACTTCCTTGGTGACCATTGTTAAGCAGTACAGCGTTTGCCCTAGAAAACTCTAATCTATTATATCAATTAAGTTACCTTTCAGACCAAACTGCTCTGTAGGCTGGAGCTTCATTTCCTCTTTTATTACTCACTTCAGATTATCCCCAGCCAAACTGCTCAACAGAGATCCCCAGACATTATGTAATGAAAAAAATCAGTGGTATAAACCTGATAGAATTTGGTCAATAGACTCCCCTTTCTATTATCAAATACCTAAGGAGACATTGAAGTATAAAAAGAATTAGGCTTCTCCTTGTAAGTTAAAACCAAAAGAAATGAAAGTCTATATTTCTTTCCAACCCATTTTCTTAATTCTGATGACTCTCAGCCACAGAGTCTCGGTTAGATACCTGCATAGAAACAGGGTTACTCAGCAGTTTTATTGATAATTTTTGGCTTAAGATTTACAAGTTAATTCAGAACATTTAATATGTCACAATACTTAATGAGGCCAGACTTAATAATGCAAATAGGATTATTATAGCTCACAAAATTACAAATGTGCAAGAAAATTTTCAGACCTTATGATAATTACCCTAGGAAAAAGAAAAAAGGAAATGGTCCCATATCTTGACACTTAGCATAAGCCAGACACACATTGCTTACTGTTATTAAAAAACGGCAAAAAAAAAAAAAAAGACTCAGAGTACTAGGGAGTAGGGGGTAGCAGTGAAAAACGTGGAAAAAAATACATATTTTCTTGCATTTAGCCTCACCAAGATTTTAGTCTATTGCAATTGTAAAAAGAAAAAAAAATGAACTTAAATGTAATTATGAAAAGTTACTCACCAAGAGACTGATGGTAATATGATCAATAAATTTGAGGGAAAATCTTCCTGTATCTTCATAGATAATATAACATCCTGTACATTTTTGACTTCTTGAAAATTCTAAAAATTGCAATGATGACCCCCCTCTCACTTTGTCAACTCCTTATGTGTCTAATTTTCCTCAGGCCATAAACATAAAATCTCATCACTTCTATTTTTCCTTTGAACCCTCTTTTAGACATTTTAATGCTGCATGAAATCTGGACTCATCGATGCCATTTCTTTTCTCTCTCTCTGATGAACTGACACTGACTTTTGTTACTGCCTGCCTGTTGTTTCAAAATGTCTTCAAATTCAAAACGTCTTTTGTACAGTTTTTCCACTGTGCTCATATTTTTTTTTTCTGGTGGTAAACACCCAATTAAAATCCTGAACTAAAGCTGGTATTAAAATTTTGAAGACGCTTTACTTAGTAGGGTTCCAGTGAGGATAGACACAACAGCTGTACTACCCCTACCATGAAACAAAATTTTTTCTAAGATCTTTAATTTTAGAATTCAGTAACTTTTGCTAACTTCAAAAATAGTAGAAACATTTTGCAGTCTAAAATGTATATTTCTCTAGTGTTATGTTTTCCATTCTTCTATCCACACTCTTTTGTAGATAACTAAGGTGAGATGCTTAATTTCATAAACTTCTTAATTTGTTCACTTTTCTACTAGGTGTAAAGCTGGACTGTTTATTGGAGCTGAGGGTTTGTTTGCTTTCATTTTTTCTTTTCCCTTTATTTATAACCCAGACATATGTTTCCTGTAATAACTATGTAATTATTATGCAATAACTGTGTAATTTTGAATCTAGTAAACAATGCCCTCATATACTTGCTCAATATTGTCCAATTTTTGTCTTTACACTTCAAAATGCTTTTAAAATTTTAAATAATGAATAATTCCCCAACCACTCATATTAGTAATTCCATATCTGTAGCTTTAAAAAAGTGTTTTTATATTTGTTTCTTTTCTGGGTTCTCACTGGGTCCTTAAATTTCAAAACCATGATTAAAACTTATGTATTACAAACTCATCACATGCTAACTAGATATGAGTGATGATCAATGACTTTAGGATTTATATCCACCCCTAAACTTCTACCCACATAAAAAGAGATTGCCATATTATCTTGGCTCTACACAGAGTTTGAAATAATATAAAGAGGAACAGAATTTGAGTCCTTTAATATACCATCCACTAATGCTTACCACTAGAATATTAGAAATAGCAAAACATCCCATACGTAATCTATGTCTCATGTACAAGTTAGCTTTCTTCTATAGTTAAATGTTTAGCCTGCCATCCAAGTGGTAAGCCAGAGGAAACATAGACAATAATCAGAAATTAAAAGACAGCTCTGTATTCTAAGTCTATGCTACTCCTAGATAGGTTAATGTCAACAATTAAAACTCAAAAAGTTGTTAGGTACCAAAACCCCAAAATATTATACCAGGTAAAAAATAACTACCTAATAATGGAGAACAGTCACAGTGAAAGTGGCTTCAACTGGTTAAGAAAAGCTTGATCTTACTAATGTCTCCAACACTAATGGCTACACTTAAGACTACATGACTTTATTATACCTACACTTGAATATACCTAACTTTATTTGCATTGGTTATCAAATGTAATTTCCTCTGTATTTCTCATTGTCTCCCAGACAAAACATCATTTGTGGTGAATAATTAACCGTATCCTCTCTACCACTGAAACTGCTAATGCTATTGGAGGAAAACACACAAACACACACACGGACAAACACACACACATATACACAGTGAGAATCATAAAGAAGTAAATCAACATTTTAACTTTAGTATTAATAAAATTGAATTGACAAAAAGGAATCAAATGTGTGATCACAATCAATTTGCTTAATATTGTCTCCATTATTTGTAAAGGGGTATTGCAATATGTCATCTGAATAATGAAAATTATTTAGCCATCTAAATTGAAGTAATGGCTTGCGGTCACCAACCCCCAGAAGTCAAGAATATGGAGTCATAGATGTCAATCATGACTCAATGTACTTACTACCCAGATTCAGGGAAGAGAAGAGAATTTCCTATATGTTATGCTCAGCATGGATAATAGAGTGGAAAATAAAACAGCAGAGCCTAGGGCAGATAGGAGGCATTTACACATTGTGACAATTAGATAAAGCCATCATCCTTGCAAACAGGAAAATTCCTACAAATGTGAAGACATAGGAAAAGTTTGTATTGCTTTGTTTTAGCGTGAAGACAAATGACCTAAAAGACTGATATTTGGAGGTGGAGACCATCCTGGCTAACACAGTGAAACCCGTCTCTACTAAAAATACAAAAAAATTAGCCAGGCTTGGTGGCGGGCACCTGTAGTCCCAGCTACTCAGGAAGCTGAGGGAGGAGAATGGCTTGAACCTGGGAGGCGCAGCTTGCAGAGAGCCGAAATTGGGCCACTGCACTCCAGCCTGGGAGACAGAGCGAGGCTCTGCCTCAAAAAAAAAAAAAAAAAGACATTTAACTTTTTTTGCTACATTTTATCTGCCACTTAAAAGAAAACACAGGAGAGTGACATCACCAAAAATAGTGGAATAGGTAACACCAGGGCTTTTTCCATCCACAGAAGCAATTAACAGGCTGGCAAAACCTGGAAAGAATCAACTTTTACAGAATTTTGGAATCACCCAAAACTTAACCAGGGAATGAGTGGATGAAAAAGGAAGGTGCTCCTTTGTGGTAAGAAAGTGTCATGGGGTTATGGGATCTTTGGGGTGTCGATTTTCTTCCCAGAAAGCTCTGTGGCTGGTGGCACCTTTGCTCGAGTTCTTGTCCTGTGGTCAGGAAGAATGAGGTGCACAGACAAGTGGAAGGTGAACAAGATGAAGAGGAGCTTTATTGAATGTAACAACAGCTCAGATGAAACCCACAGTGGTTAGCTCCTCTATGTAGGCAGGTCCTCTCATGGAGTGTTCAGTTCACAGCAGAGAGGAGGCCCTGGAGAGAATGACTGCTCTCCACAGGCAGGTCACTAGGACGTCCTGCAGGTCTCTGAAGCTCTCGGCAGAGAGGGTAGCTCCTCTCTGCAGCTGGTCATCCTGTCATCTCAGTCCTCTGCCCTCTGCACTGGCTAAGCCTTGGGCTTTTATGGACCTCAGAGGGGAGGAAGTCCCTGCCGATTTTTCTGTGGGCGGCGGGGGGCGGGCAAGGGGGCACGGAGGATGCACCTCAAGTCCCTACGCCTGTCCGGGGGACTCGCAACATGGACCCCAGCTTTCAGGCCCTCCCTAGCCTGAAGGAGGGGCCTTACCGGATACCTGCCTCCTTCTGCCCAGGAATCTGTCTGCCTCCCACTGCCGTTCGTGGCCCCGAGGCTCAGGCCCAACCCCCTCCGAGATTGGAGCAGGCTGCCGGGAAAGCAGGGAGGCCAGGCAGTGGAAGTAGACCGCCACTGAGCCTGCATGGGGTCAGGGGTAGTAGGAAGGACTTCCTGGGCCTCCGAGTGTGCAAGCTGCAGAGATGCTTGGGTCCTGCGCCTGGGAGGGCAGCCTCATGTGCACCCGGGGAGCTCCTGCCCCAGCAATTCAGAAGGGGTTGGACTTCTGCTTGTCCCCAGCTCCTGCCTGCTCCGTGGAGCAGGAGGCCTAGGTCTGCAGCTGCTGGTGGGGCTATTCCCAGAACACCCCCACCACACCCACCCTCCACACCCGCGGCATGAGCATGGCAGCCGCTGCCATCAATGGCATTTTGAATTCCTCACTTGCCATCCTTCCCTCCTCATGTTGGTAGTGGACATCGGTATGGCAGCCCAAACTCCTGGAGTAGACTTCTAGCACGAAAGGGAACAACTAAGACTTTTATTCTTACATAAATGTGATTGTCCATTTTCACCTTGTCTAGTCCCCAAGGGACTAGTAAAATGGCTTGTCTGTGTAGCCCATCTCAGAGCAGAGCATTCTCAGGGCTTGGGTGACCTTTGCCAAAAGCATCAGAGACATAAATACGGGCCACAGCAGACTGGAACAAGATATAACAGTTGGGGCAAGCAACAGACAGACTTTTCTTGTGACATCCTTCCCTGGGTTTGTATAGGGGTGATACTGGTTTCCTAAAATAAGTTAGCGGGGAATCTCTCTTCCTTATTTTTTTAATAGTTTCAGTAGTATTGGTATCAATTCTTCTTTCTGTCAAATTACCAAAGTCATTTTTTCATGGAATTAGAATAAATACAATCCTAAAATTCATATGGCCACAAAAGAGAGCTTCAATAGCCAAGCCAATCCTAAGCAAAAAGAACAAAGCTGTAAGCATCGCATTCCATAACAAATTATACTACAGGCCTATAGTAACAAAAACAGTATGGTACTGGTATTAAAAATAGACACATAGATTAATGGAGCAAAATAGAGAAACCAGAAATACAGCCACAAACCTACAACCAACTTATCTTTGACCAAGTTAGCAAAAATCTAGACTGGTGAAAGGACAGTCTATTCAATAATGATGCTGGAAAAGTTGGATAGTCGTATGCAGAAGAATAAAACTAAACCCATATCTCGTACCATATACAAGAAAAAACTCAAGATGGATTAAATTCTTAAATGTAAGACCCCAAACTTTAAAAAACCTATAAAAATTTAAAGAAACTAAAAGATCTATAAAAATACTAAAAAAAATAAGAAAAACTGTTTAGGATATTTGCTTAGGCAAAGAATTTATGACTGAGACCTCAAAAGCAAATGCAACAAAAACAAAAATAGAAAAGTGTGACAAACTAAAAAGTTTCTGCATAGCAAAAATGAAAATAATTATAAACATACAACCTAACGAATTGGAGAAAATATTTGCAACTATGCATGTGGCAAAGGACTATATCCAGGATATACTAAGAACACAAACAACCCAACAAGAAAAAAAATCAAATAATGTCATTAAAAAGTGAGCAGAATATAAATGTATCAAAAGAAGACATACAATCAGCCCCACAAACATTTGAGAAAATGCTCAACATCACTATTTATAAAATAAATGCAAATTAAAACACAATGAAATACCATCTTACACCTGCCAGAATGGCTATTACTTAAAAGTCAAAAAACAATAGACGTTGGCAAGGATCTGGAAAAAAAGGAACATTGATACACTACTGGTGGAAGGGAAAATTAGTGCAGCTTCTGTGGAAAACAGTATAGCAATTCCTCAAAGAACTAAAACTAGAACCACCATTCAATCCAGCAAGCCCACTACTGGGTATCTATCCAAAGGACAATAAATCATTATATCAAAGAGACATCTGCACTTATGTGATTATTGCAGCACCATTCACAGTAGTAATTATTGAATCAACCTAAGTGTCCATCGATGGATGGCTGGATAAAAACAATGTAGTGTGTTTGATACCAATACTACTGAAGCCATTATCCCAACTGAAATAACTCAGAAACAGGAAATCAAATATTGCCTGTTATCACTTATAAGTAGGAGATAAACAATGGATACACATAGACATACAGAGGATGACTAATAAACACTGTGTACTCCAAAAGGTGGGAGGTTGGGAGACGGTGAAGTTTGAAAAATTGCCTATTGGGGACAATGTTCACTATTCAGTTGATGAGTACACTAAAAGCCCAGACTTCACTGTTATGCAGTATATCCATATAATAAAACTGCATTTGTACACCTTGAATCTGTTAAAATAAAATTTAAAGATAGAAAAAAAGCATGGAAAAAAATATATATATACACACACACATAAACATATATGATGGAATACTACTCAGCCATAAAAAGAAATGAATTAATGGCATTCACAGTAATCTGGATAGAACTGGAGACTATTATTTTAAGTGAAGTAGCTCAGGAATGGAAAACCAAACATCGTAGGTTCTCACTACAAGTGGGAGCTAAGCTATGAGGATACAAAGCCACAAGAACAATACAATGGACTATGGGGACTTGGGGGAAAGTGTAGGAGGGAGCTGAGGGATAAATGACTACAAATTGGGTTCAGTGTATACTGCTCGGGTGATGGGTGCACCAAAATCTCACAAATCACCGCTAAAGAACTTACTCATGTAACCAAATACCACCTGTTCCCCAAAAACCTACAAAAATATATTTTTAAAAAAGAATATACATATATAATACTGGTATTAATGCTTGATGTTAAATCAAATGTTTTTGATTTTTTAAAATATTCATACCAGTTTTATTCATGCATACAATTTCTAAATTAACTAATGTTTTTTTAAAAAATTCTTGAAATAAGAATTCTAATACATGTAGTAAGGTTGAATGACTTGTGTAGTAAAGTAAATCATACTTAAATACAAAAAATAAAAACTAAGTAGCTTTAATTTTGCTCATGTCATGTACTATGCTCTTTTACATATTTCGTTTTGTTATTTTAGATTAAAACTCTGGAATTTAGATATTCAAACTCATAAATAATAAAACTGAAGCTCAGAGAATATAAACTGAGTGTAGAGATGACATTCATACTTAGAATTAACACTTCTAAGCCAGGACTCTCTTCTTTTTAATTCTACATCTTGAATCTGCTCCAAGTATTAAATAATCATGATTTAAATAATGCATTAATGACAACTTTAAAGGAAATTCAGCATTGCACCTACATATCAATAAAATTAACCAAATGAGAAAAAGTGTTCAAAGATTTTGTCAAACCCTATTTTCAGAAGGAAACAAGGGTATTTCTTCTCACTTTGATTATAGCATTATCTGCTTGATACTTCATATTTTAAGTATGTCAACATACTTAACATGTCATTATTTATTCCTTGGTAGTGTGAGTGCACCCAAAGTACATAATGTATGTTACCAAGTGGGAAAGGACAAGGCTTAATTACATACACTATGAATGTATTAGGACCTAGACATGTTATCTGATTTTATCTTATTATAATTTTATGAGCTGGGTATTTTAAAACTGTTTAACTGAGAAATATTTATAACCGAGAGATAAAGAAATTATAAATCTGTATGAACAAGTCACAATTTTTATTAAGTGCTCAATCAGTACACACACAAAAATACTGTAAATCTTGACAATTTTCCTTGCTGTCTCTACCTACACTCCCTCACAGTACAATTTTGGAGCTGTGCTGCATGACAATAGACATTGATTGTCAAGAGTTATCAAGGTGAGGATAAGAACCCGCATGGTACCTAACCTCCATGTCCTGGAAAAAAAAATACATATTTCCAGTTGCTTCTATGCTAACTTTATAAATAATGTTTGAAAAAATTCTATACATTTTTATGCATAGAATTCTATGCATTTTTATAAATAACATTAAAATAATCGGTTGAAAATAATATGTGAAGGAAGATTGGGAAATGAATATTGTCAGGAGCTCATATTTGGGTGAATGATTTCCTCTCTATAAAAGCATGAAATTGCCCTTATCCCTGTTACTGAACAGCTTTCATGAGGGTAATAAAATCTTCCAAGTCCATTCTACCTGGATTGCTGCTTGTCTTCAATATGTTACACTAAACATCTATAATGATTTGATTAGAAAAAAAGACTTATATGGTAATATATTTTATTTTGGTAATTTTATGGATTAACACATTGAACTGAATCTACATCTGACTTCCTACTACCTACTAGATTTCAAGTTCCTTAAAAATATGATTTTTTTTCATATTTTTGTTTCATTTCACCAACTAGGTTCTTGTTACATAGAACATACTCAGATAAAAGTTTACTGACCTAAACTATAATTCTGTGGTGAGAAAATAACTTTATATTAAAAATGAATCAATTTTCTTTTAAACTACTTTGATGCTTTAATACTTCATTAGGAGGCTGATTTATAGAGGAGGAATAATTCTGAATACATAGAGGACTAAAAATGACACTGTAATGTCAGATAAACCCTCTTGGCTTTTCCCAAATATAATTCAATTTGTTTCTTGACAAAGAAAAAAATCATTAGAAACATGGGAAATCCAAAATGTAGTAATAATTTTACAAAGTATAAAGTTTAAATTTAAACATACCTGAAGAATAGCAGAGTCTTATTTGATATGTTTACTTATAACTAAGACAATTTTGTTAGGGGTAAATAGATAGAATATCTGGATACAGGGCTCTGTATACACTTTAATAAATTAGATGTATTTTCTTTCTATGAATTTATTTTGTAGATATGTTGTCTTGCTAGAATGGCTTGTTAGTATTTTAAAATAAATAAATCAAAATTAGTCAGGTAGGATATAATAAATTAATGAGTGAGGTGTTGTTTAAAGATATCTACATCCAGTCTCAATGATATAATAAAGTATTAATGATATAAATAATGATATAAAAAGTATTAAAGGTTTCAGTTCATATCACATAATAATTGGTAGTTTCTTATATATTATAATTCATGGAAAAATACCAATTTTGCTACAGAAGGCAAATGTTCTTTCTGAGGAAGATAGATTCAATATTTATATACCATTTCATCTTTGTACATATAGCTCTTAGGAACTGATGTTTGCCAATAGCCCTTCCTTGCATTTGGTATATTCCTATATAGAATACACAGACACACGCACACACACACAAACACACACACACGTGCTCCTGGTTTCTAGAAATGTTTCATGAAAGAATTTTTTTTTCTGTATACAGAAGCATACAAAACCAAGAAAATTTAGATAAATGTTTTACTTTGTGTTTTAAATATCTTAATCCTAAACATTTTAAAAATTCATTCTGGATTAGATAACTGGGCAAATTTATACGCATTCATTTATTCCAGAAATATTTATAAAGCGTTTACCATGTGTGAAGCTCTGTTGTAGAATCTGGAGATATAAAGATGAACAAAAGCAATACCAGTTTTCATAGAATTTACATAGTAATGAGGAAAAAGGGAAAATGATTCATGAAATCAACTAATAGTTAATATCATTTGCACTGGCGATACATGCTAAAGAAAAATAGTGAAGTAAAATCTGACAGTAGAGAATAACAAGGTTTTACACAGAATGATTAGAGGAGGCCTGTCTAAAGAGTTAAAATTTAAAAAGATCTGAAGCATAGGAAGCTACCACATGGGTAGAAATTTTCAAGAAGAATGATTATAACACTACAAACTAAAATAACGAAGACATAGAGGCAACAAATAGTTGGCAGCTTTAAGGGTAACAAGAAGATGAGTGTTAAAGCGAAGTGAGCACAAAAGAGAGAAAAAAAGTTGGATATGAGATTGGCAAGGTAGTCAGATGCTGGATCATGGATATTTCCCCAGGTAATGGTAAGCATCTTATATTTTAAGTAGGGAATAAGATGATTAGATTTTCTTTGAAAATATCTCTGTAAGTAAAGTATGAATAAAAGGCTAAGTGTAAAACTGAAGGTAATTAGAATATTAAAATAGTATATTATGGGAGAATGATGATAGTGACTTGGACTAGGCTTATAGCAGTCATATTTGAGAAATATTTTTCATGCAAAGAAAACATGATTTACTGATGAACTGTATGTGAGGTGGGAAATAAAGAAAAGGAACAAGGGTAATTCTATGAGACATTCAAGTAGAGGTGCTTAAAAGGGAGTTGAATAAATGGATTTGGAGCTCAGTTGAGAAGGGTCCCAAATCTAGAATTTGGCTATATAGTCTTGAAATTTAAAATCTCATACTTTGATGAAATCATTGGGTAAATATTACAGATAGAAAAAAATAAGAAGATAGGTATTTCCAAGAACACCTCACATCTTTTGAAATAGAAAGTTTAGAAAAAGATACTGAGAAGCAGCTATGAGGTAAGATGAAAACGTGAACAATGTGATATCCCAGAAGCCAAAAAAAAAAAAAGAGTAAGAGGCAGGTGCTGCTGAAAGGACAATATGACAAAAAGTGAGAAATAACTCTTGTGGTTGTCCACAGGGAGGCCTTTGATGACCTCATTCAGGGTTTAGTGGTCAAAACTGTAATTTCTTTATTACTTGAGTTGAAGAGAGAATTGTGAAGTGTGGGAAGTAGACCCATTAGTAGAGATGCAACTTTAGGTAAGTGAGCATTAGCCAGAGAAGGCTTTGAAGGCAAGACAATTTCCAGTTTTGTGATGGGACATATAGTGCATTGTATTCAGACGCTAATTACCCAACAGATAAAATACTTATAAAGCAGGTAAAACAGAAGAAAATTACAGAGGCAAAGTGTGAATAGAAGAGATGGTCTGAAATCTTGTGCACAGTTGAAAAGGTTGGACTCAGATAGGCATAGGAACTGATATTTCATTGTTAAAAGATTTTCAACAACCCAACACTGTGAAATAGGAGATAATGGTAAGGAAGTGGGATGATTAAAAATTAAGGTTTTAGATGTATTATTTGTGAGGACTGGATTAAGGCTATAAGAGTAGTTGATTGAATAGGAGGGAAAATACATATTTTAAGGTGAGGTGGTCAAAGACAGTGGATAAGAATATGGATAATGGATGGGATATTGAAGTCACCCTCAATGATACCAGGAAGAGTGATAAAGAGGAAGACATGTAGTCATAGAGGGGTGAAAGCTTCAAAAAAGAGGGGCTGTGACTATGAGGTCAGTAAGTAGCGCAACAAAGATGGGCAGCAGATACATCAGAAATCTGATGTATACATTGTAGGTAGGGTTTTTGAGAGAGAAACCATGACATATGTCTTAGAATCAGCACTAAGGAGCAAAGTAGACAACTCCAAGCCCTGAGAGCAAAACATACACTATTGAAGATCACAAGGGAATGAGGCCCCACAGGTAATGATTATTTAAGATCCTCAGTTCTGGAAAAGGAATAGCTAACTAAATTACAAATTAGCATTTCTTCATCTTAAACTGTTATATTCACAAACATTATAATGATATGCCCAAAACAAGTTGGTTAAATAAATCAGTCGATTAAATTCCCTGTCCCTCAGCCGTGTTCCAACTCCTGATCTGCCTTTTTGAAAATATTTGAGAGATGATTGGATGACATCACTTCATAAAATGCTGCAATCTTTTTCTCAATTTTATGTTTTTCTATTAGTTCCTAATCCGATAAAATTGAGGAAACATTAATTACACTATTAATAGTATAGTAACTTGTTTAAAGGATAAAAATGCATTCTAAATTTCTAAACTGAAAAAAATGTTTAAATACAATTAGTGTTGAATTAAAAAATAGATGAGGTTAACCTGCCTTTGGAAAAAGCAACAGCTAATCAGAAAAAGGAAAATCCAAATAAATTAAGTCAAAAGAAAATCTTAACTCTATTTGCCTTATGATGACTACAAATTCGTCATACAGCAGACCATGATGTAACCATAAATCCAAACCAAGATACAGAGAAGAGTACAACATATATTATATGTCAGTTTCTAATTTAGTCTACACCGTAATCTTCTGATTTAGGTCAAGCATCCTAATTACTTTTCTTTAAGAATAAAACTTGATCTTCTAAAGTCTTAGATGTATAGCTCAAGAAAAATATGAGCTAGACCCTGGGGGCTCAAAAATAAGCATATAGAGCTAAGGGGGTTAAAATAATTCAAAATCAGGTCTAATTAGGCCTCCACAGGCTGCTGATTTCGCTAATATCTGAACGACACCCAGGGAACATTGACTATGTTCTTGCTCCTAGATTGAAGATTTTAAAAATTTGCAAAATGATCCTTATTTTACTCAAAATCATCTCTGCTAAATAATAAATAAAATAGATAATAGAAATGAGCTTCAAGAAATAAATTTACTTGAATTACTGTTTCATTTTCTGTTTACTGAATATTAATAAAAATAATTACAAAATTATTTCATGTCCCTTTAATTTGTCTGACTTACATTAACATTTGAAAATCAGATTTCAAATTTTAAAAAATTGAAAAAGGAGAGATATGAGTGCGAGTAGTGTGATTGCTATAGAGTTGTCTAATTTTATTGGAGGATATACATGATTTGCACAGTAGTTTCTCATTAAATATTTGACTTTGTTCAAGAAATAGCACTAAAAGTAGATTTGTACTATGAAATTCATGGTGAAATTGTGATCTTTGGTGGCTTACAAATCTATTTAATATAAAAAACTGAAGTGGTATGAATTGAAGACAAAGAATATGTGATGGCTCAAAATATAAAATGAATGCTACATTGGTCCAATACTCGAGTTCCGATCTGACAAAGGTCTTCACAGATAAGTTATTTTTCAGTCTAATATATATTCAAGCAAACACTACAATAGGTAATGTTTTCAATAACAAAACAACTACTCTAATATTAATTACCACAATTTTAATACCTGTTACCAAAAGCCAGGGGTTCAGTGTGGCACATAACAGCTGATGTATGTATATTTGAATAATGATTTTCAAACTTTCATAATAAAATGGCCCCTCAACCTTGTCATTATTTGTTTGACAATTGAATAATTTTAGTGAGAAGAAATGAGCAGACTTAATAAGCTTAATGGGATGCTATATTAATCAGAAGTAATTATAAAATCCAGCACAGAAGCTTCCATTTTAAAGGTCTATGGAGACATGCAAAAAGAAAAATAAGCATAGAAAATATTAGCAAAGAAACCAAAGAGAAAATGGCAAAATATATGGTATAATTTTTAAATTTTTATCTTTATCTTACCCCAGACTGCTTTAGAGATCACAATATTTTGTCTGAGACAATGCTATTTCAAAATAAATAGGTAAACAAAAAAGTAGATGAAATGGAACAAGTATTTAGAAAAAAATACAAAACAGAAATAATTCACCTATGATCTTTAACAATTTTCAGATAATCAGCAGAAATCAAGACCCAAAACATAGCTATCCTGTCAGGAAAGTCTGTAGATGCAGTTACCAGGCATAAACTACAATGTTTTTTCCGTCTACACCAAAATCCCTGTATATAATCTATAATGCCATGATAATGTTCTCTCCCCATTTTGACTACTTAAAAGTGTTTCATGGATATATTTTGTATGTTATTTATTTATTATCTATTCTTTCTTAGATAATTGTAGGATATTTCTGAGGAATGATAACCTCTTTTTTCCTATAATAGATTGTGAATAAAACATGAATAAAGTAAACTGAAGACATTAATTTATATCCCAGATTTAAAAGTAAATAATATCAAATGAAACTGTGCTAGGAGTGCATTTTTAGACACCATTTTCTCTCTCAAAATATTCTCCCTGGGTAATTTGATTCAGTCCATGTGGTCAATTATATTCTTATATTGATGAATGTCAGCTCTTTATCATATTTCTCTTCTAAATTTTAGACTCATGTATGTTGGTGGCAACTGAAATGTTTCATTTTATGGGTCCTTCAATTTCAAACCTGTCCAAAATTGAATTGGTCACCTTTCTCTACATACCTGACCATTCTTGATGATTATCTGACTATTTGGAAGGGCCATACCATCTATTTCTCTATTCATTAACCTGGGAGTAATCCTTCATACCTCTTTACCATCACCTTCCAGCCTTTTCAGGAGGCCTTCTATTCTGGGTATTGTGATGCACCATCCACAGAGTTCTTCAGGGCTGAAAGACCTAGTAGCAATAAGTGCTGCCAGTTGTCAGTCATCAGCTGTCATCTCTCTTCAGGGATTGCTCCCAGCTGAAAAGACCTCCCTATGCTTTCTCCCTTTTGCTGTGGGCAGCCTTCATCCAGTGACTACTCCATGTGAGTAGATCCAAAGACTTGGCACTTTGTGTCCAACCCAGGACAACTCTGAATGGCCAACTCAGTTACAGCTAAATCCTTTCCTGATGTGGAACTGCAGCCTAACTTTACTCTCTGCCCAATCCTCCCTCTTTCTCTTACCCCACAGGTGTTAATTATTCTCAATAATGCTTTCTAATTACTTTCCTAAAGCTCCTTGTCATCTTAAAATTGGCTTCTTGGGAAAGTCTATGTGCAATATCTGCCAATTAAATGTCTCAACTAAATTTCAAGTGTATTCAATTCTTCTCCAAATCGACTTCCCTCACCCAAAGATGTTACTTACATTCATTTCTCGGCCAGATCTCTGCTTTCCAACTGAACTTCTCACCCCTCTCTAATCAGTTCTTTCTTCAAACAAAGTGGACCTTAAAAAAATTAAGCTAACTATGTAAATTCCATGGATTAAAATGTGGTTTTAGTTTTCCCATGCCTTTGGGATGTCCAGTCTCTCTAACATGGCTTTTCATGATCTGGTCCCTGGTTATATTACATTTCAAGGCTATTTTGAATCATCTCTTTATCTCATAGACCCTACTCATTTTGTCTTAACTATCCTCTTTGCTCCAGAAATTATGAACTTTGTTCACTTCTTTTATAAAGTATTTTAATGTAGCAACATAATATAATAAAGTGTAAGGTTTAGGGACCTTGACCCAGAAGGCCATCATATTTGGGACTGATACCTAACTATACAACTCAAGCTGCATGACTTCTGCCAAATTATTTACCTCCCTATACGATGCTATCTGCATTTCTAAGATCACAATAAGGAAAATTACTTCAAAGAGTTGTTTAATGATTAGATCTAAATAGAAAGGTTAATTAGAAAGCACAAAGTGAGATATAATGGCTCTGAAAGTGCTTGGCAAACTACCCAGCACAAATTCATTAACCAATGTGGGTAGCTCTCTTCATCATAATCATCATCTTCAAGCATTGACTTCTCCATCTCAGAAAGGCTCATACCTTTTGATTGCTAGGTTCTCATGTTTGTTACACCCCAGTTTAAGTGCCAATTGGCAATTCTCTGGCAACATTTTCTAGACTCACTTAGATTAGTTGTATTTAATATGCGGTCACATTTCACATTATATTTTTCTTATGTTAATATTTTAAAACACTAAATACTCTCCATTGGGTCATAAACAATATTTGTTTCAGCTTTGAATATAAGGACCTATTATAGTATCTATTTTATGGTTAACTTATAACAAATAATAATTTCAGTGACTGAATGATTGAAACAATGCATTTTTTTCATAGGTGTTTTCTTCTCAAAGGCTGTTCTGAGATAGAGTCTAATAACATGTTGAGTGCTTCTAAATAAACACCGTTTAATTATATAATTCATTCTGGAAAAACAGATCATAAAACATGTATAATATGTAATAAATTATATTCATTTTAAAATTGCAATGCTATTTTTATATTAAAAATAAAATACAGATTGAAGAACAACACAGGTACAAAAAAACATATATCTATTCATCTAGACAAGCAGATAAATGCCTTATAATCCATACAACTAGAACTAGTGGTTCTTAGCTAGCCTGGGAGGAATTGCCTGGCCAAAGAATATTTGACAATTTCTGGAGGAAATTTTTGTTTGTCATAACTTTGGGGGAAAGCAGGTGCTACTGGCATCTAGAGAACAGAGGCTTGGGCTGCTGTTAATAGTTTACCATGCACGAGACAGCCCCCTATATGGAAGAATTATCTGACCCAAAATATCAATAGTACAAAGGCTGAGTAAGTCTGCAATAGGGTAAGGAAGCCAGCATTTTAAGAAATATAAGATAAAAAATTCAGAATGTCCAGTGTATGTTGTAGGATGACAGGCTTTTTAATGAGATATTTTTAAGAACAGGATGATGGCACTCTTTCTGAGTGGTAAAAGAACATGTGCCTTGAAGTGAGGACAGGGCTTGCTGATCTTGGAAAAGGCATTCTGACATCTAACTTTAAAATTAAATAAATGCAGAAGTTAATTTTTGTTCATGTATGTCAAAAAGAAAAGAGAAAACTGATGTAAATAAAGTTATTCAATTAGAATAGCTGACAAAGCAAATGAGAAAATGAGCTCATGATACTTGGTACATATTACTCTTCTCACAGGACACACGCCATGAAATGTGCTATACGGCCTTAGACTGAAGGATTAAAGCAAACTGTTTCCACCATATCATTTGGGAGAAAGTTCTGCAAAGTAATAGAATTGCACAACGATTTTCTCAGTAGAGTAATTATAAAGGAAATTTAAACATGTAAAGAAGTGGGCTAGTTTTATTTTTAAAAAAGCTCTTTAATAAAACTGGCTATAACCAGATTGAACAAATGCCTGTGTAGGTGGGCAGCTGACATGAAATCCTGTATTAGGTAACAGAAGCACTGTTTCAAAACTGGAATCTTTGCCCACTCAGCCTAATGAATTATTCACATGTAACTCCTTTCCTATCATTGACAGCTAAAATGGCTTAGCTAAGTTCAGTTGAAATGGAGAGTTAAAGAAAATGTAGAGCCACATGCAAACTGGGCTCAGCTAGATTTTCACTACCAAAGCAAAGTAAAAATTTGAGGCAATTATAAGAAATTTCCGTGTGTGTGTGTGTGTGTTTGTGTGTATATATATACTGTGAACCTTGTATTTATTACCAAATTATCATATATAAAAATATATATATCTTCAGTTTTCAAGTTACTTCATGTGTCTGAATATTTGTTTCCTAAAATACAAAATATGTATATTAATATTTTCTATGATTCATAGATTTTGGGTTAAAATGTACAGAAACTCAGTGCTATCTAATGATTTAGATGCTCAATAAAAGTTAAACCATATTTATAGTACCTACTAGAGCAGTCTCAAAACTTAAAGGCTGGAACTTAAGTTTATTTGTTGTACTCAAACAATCATCATAATTTTGTAAATGATAACTGGCGTTCCATGCTCAATCAGGAGAAAAACGTAAATGCTTATTTTAGACAATAGGAAATGGATAATTTTCAGTGAGAGCGAGATACATAGAGATTTGTTATCAGACGCTGCAGCAGAAGTTGACTTTTTTTTTTAACATTTCTGAAACACCTGAAGTCTGTGGTATGTGTCTAAAATTAATCCCTGTCAATGAAAAAAAAATAAGGTCATTATATTAATTTTTCTTTAGAAGATTTTAACTGAGAAAGGTAATTTAAATTTGGGAGAACAACTAGAATCAATATATTGCAGAGCCTCTGCCACAGGAAGTTTTTCACATTCTCATGAAGTCTAGTTAAGTGTACCATAGAACTTTAGTGTTGTTTTTCTATGGTCTCCCCACCCTAATTCTCTTCTTTACTTGACCTTCCCTTGTTCTGACTATCACACGCCACCACATTTACTAAACATCATCGCCATTAAAGCTGGTCAATTGTGTTACTTTCACCGAATCCTGTGGTTCCTGAAATAGACAGATACTTCTGCTTGTTGCAATTACTGCTTCTCCTTGATCCTGTTCATCCAAATAAGTCTCACTATTTATGCTCAGTAATATTACTTCCTTAAGCAAAACTCTCTGACTCAGGTCCTTCTGCCAACCATCTTTCTTGCTACCCTGCTGCTTGCACTTAACTTCTGCCAATGATCCCCTGCAAAATCTGCAGTCCTGTGGCTCTGTTGTGTACTCTGGTGAAGTGGAAGAAATAGCTTCGTCTTTCCCTACCACTGTTTTAAATGTGTTTTACTTCCTACCAGGGAGTAATGGCAGAACTGCCAAATACACAAAAGTAATGAAACTCCATTTCCTTTATTTACAAAATAAATCCCTCCCACCCTAGCTACTTCTCAAGCCATAGAAATGGATTTATTAGGACTTAAATAAGAGGCAAAGCAGTGTCAGATGTTAAGTGGTTTTCCTGAAGTTTACAACATAAGCTGTGTCACCCAGTTTACATGATAGCATGTGACACACACATAAAGACAAAGCATGCATCCGTTGCCTGCACATCAGGGACCATTTACCAGGTAGGGCCTTACTGCTGATTTGCTCTTTTCAGAAATGAATCATATGGGTCTTCTAATTTTAGAAAAATGCTGTACTTAAAAAAGCCTTTCATTTTAAGTTCAGGGGTATATGTACAGGTTCGTTACATAGGTAAACTTGAGTCACGGGGGTTTGTTGTGCAGATTATTTTATCACCCAGGTATAAATCTCATTAGTTATTTTTCCTCATTCTCTCTTCTTACCCTTCACCCTCCGATAGGCCTCATTGTGTGTTGTTCCCCTCTATGTTTCCATGTGCTCTCATCATTTAGCTCCCACTTATAAGTGAGAGCATGCAGTATTTGGTTTTCTGTTCCTGTGTTAGTTTGCTAAAGATAATGGCCTCCAGCTCCATCCATGACCCTCTAGTTCGTTTTGATGACTGCATAGTATTCCATGATGTACATGTACCACATTTTCTTTATCCAGTCTATCATCGATGGCCATTTAGCTTGCTTCTATGTCATTGCTATTGTGAATAGTGCTGCAATGAACATATGCCTTCATATGTCTTTATAACAGAATGATTTATATTCCTTTGTGTATACACCCAGTAAAGGGATTGCTGGGTCAAATGGTATTTCTGTCTTTAGGTCTTTCAGGAATCATCACACTGTCCTTTACGATGGTTGAAACTAATTTACATTCCCACCAACAGTGTGTGAGTATTCCTTTTTCTCTGCAACCTTACCTGCATCTGTTTGTTTGTTTTTTTTTTTTTTTTTGCTTTTTAATAATAGCCATTATGACCGGTGTGAGATGGTATCTTGCAGTTTTGATTTGCATTGCTCTAATGATCAGTGATGTTGAACTTTTTAAACATGTAATTGTTGGCTACATGTATGTCTTCTTTTGAGAAACATCTGTTCATGTTCTTAGCCCACTTTGTAATGGGTTTTTTGTTTTGTTTTGTTTTGTTTTGTAGATTTGCTTAAGATCCTTATAGATGCTGGATATTAGACCTTTGTCAGATGCATAGTTTGCAAAAATTTTTTCCCATTCTGTAGCTTGTCTGTGTATTCTGTTGCTAGTTTCTTTTGTTGTGCAGATGCTCTTGAGTTTAATTAGATCCATTTGTCATCTTTTGCTTTTGTTGCAATAGGCATCTTCATGATGAAATCTTTGCTTATGCCTATGTCCGGAATAGTACTGCCTAGGTTGTCTTCCAGGGTTTTTTATACTTTGGGGTTCTATATTTAAGTCTTTAATCCATCTTGAGTTAATTTTTGTATATGGTATAAGAAAGACATCCAGTTTCAATCTTCTGCATATGGCTAGCCAGTTATCCCAGCACCATTTATTGAATGGGGAATCCTCTCCCCATTGCTTGTTTTTGTCAGATTTGTTGAAGACCAGATAGTCGTAGGTGTGCAGTCTTATTTCTGGGTTCTCTATTCTGTTCTGTTGGTCTGTATGTCTGTTGTACCAGTACCATGCTGTTTTGGTTACTATAGCACTGTAGTATAACTTGAAGCTGGGTAGCATGATGTCTCCAGCTTTGTTCTTTTTGGTTGGGATTGCCTTGGCTATTCGGACCCTCTTTTTGTTCCATATGAAGTTTTAAATAGTTTTTTCTTGTCCTGTGAAGAATGTCAATGGTAGCTTAATGGGAATAGAATTGAACATACAAATTGCTTTGGGCAGTATGGCCATTTTAATGATATTAATTCTTCCTACCTATCAGCATGGAATATTTTTCCATTTTTTTATGTCATCTCTGATTTCTTTGTGCAGTGGTTTGTAGTTCTCATTGTAGAGATCTTTCATCTCTGTATTTAGCTGTATTCCTAGGGAAAAATACTGTACTTGCTTTATTCAAACATTGCTGGAGCTGAAATAAAGAAAGACAACAGGATGTTGTTACCATGACTCTGAAGCTTTCAATATGCAAAAGAAAAAGTATGCTAAACTTACTTTCTGGGCTAGTTCTGGTGACTGAATCCCTTTTATTTCTACCAGCTCCAGGGAGGACACACAACCAGAAAAAGCCTGTGTAGGCATATCCTGATGTCCATTCTCTGTCACTCTATTAATATATTATCAGTGGGAGGAATGATTCAATTAGACACCTAAGATTTCTAAATTTAACACATTAGCTTTTAAGGATCTGGGGATTTAGGCAGAGTCTCAAAGGTAGGTGGTCTTCACAATTTCATTGTCCTACTTAAAATTCTTATGTCTCTTCCAGGAGTGGAGTTTAATTACTGAGTCAAATCTTGTTAACTGACTTTTTTCCTCTAGGATGTTTTTTTCCCAGTTTTTTTTTAGGATGTTTTTATTTTCGAGTTAAATACCAGTCTCTGAGACCTATTAAAGCTGTAATCTTCTTTGGTTACTATGCTCATTAAAGATACATATTTGTTCTAGTGCAGTTGATGCTTCTCTAATTTCCTAATAGAAAAGAAAAAGGAATAAAAGCCACAAGTAAATTTGATTCAGAGCTTTCCCAATTGACCAGAAGATGGAATTCTTCAGCATGACTTCTTATCTCTTTAGCAAACCAAGTTAGGGAGGAAGATCAGAGGTGACCTGAAATATCAATTCAATTGGGAAATGTGATGGAGGACTATAATTGTGGTGAGATTAACCGTATTTTCAAATATAAAAAATGAAGTTGCAGTATATCATATACTATTCTTACTTAAATTTGATAGCAACCTAGTGAAACTTATGAATTTTTAAAATGAATTTAATTGGCTCATTTCACATTAGGAAGTCAATGCTTGTTAAATTATTTAAAAAAGACATATAATGATTGGGTCAAATTCTATTATGAAAATGTCTTTACAATGAAATATTCACTGCAATGAGTACATTTTCAATGCACAAGTTAATAAACTATAAGGCTTTGGAGGGTCCTTAAAATAATAATATCAAGAAACTGGTAATTCAGTATGACAAATAATTTTAAACAGACTGCTAGAAATTATTATCGTGTCTCCTTTTCATTCTTTTCTTTGTTAACCTTTATTTAAATACAAAAGTGCTATGTGGGAAACAGACTTTAAGTGTGACACTCGTACCTTTAAGGAAAATTACACTAATCATATTCTCTTACTGACCAATTAACTAAATCATCTTTTCTAATAGTAACACAATGAGCTCATCACCTCCTTAATATCTTGGGAACAAAATACATAGCTAAAATATTTTTTTCCAAAGATATCAGCCCGAGCCCTGATATAGCTCAGTATGTCTCTGATGCTCTATAAATAAGCTTTGGAAAGAAAAAATATGACTTTGAGATATAAAGTATATAAAAAGCTAAATCATCTTGATATCGATATATAATTTTGAAATGGTATATTTTACATATATGTATATGTATTTGAAATTTTCAATGAAAATAATTTCTAACTTTGGTTAAATTTTAAAGTATTCATCTATTCAGAAAAAGCTTGAGAAAAATCATCTCAATTGATTATTTCTGAGTGGGGAAATGGCCATGAAAATTTTGATCAAATATTAGGGAGATATTGAGAGGTTGCAAGCAACATTACATTTGATCAACACAGCATGGAAAATAGATGCATGGACAATATTGCATAGATGAATAGTCCCTCTGCACTCAGGACAGTGGTGATCTGCTAAGTGACTGAGTCTTTCCTGAATGAAAATAAGCTTTCTATAAATTTTAATTTCTAACAAAGCTAAGTAACTAAAAATTTCATCTCCCAAAAAGACTATATTTAGTGGTTTCTCTTACCAGAAACGTAACAAAAAAAAAATAATAATAAATGCCTGAGTCACTCAGCAGATAGGATTGAGTGAGCATGGCCATCTCAGCCCCCAAAAGCCATCACTTTGTGGCTGATGACTCATGAAAACATGTCTAGCTAATGAAAACTTGACTAGCTTCCATTCTCTGCTGCAGCTAACAATCCTGGTTACTTTTTACCTAATAAATAATTCCTAAAATATGGTACTATTGCAGGCATCAGTACACAGTTGTTAGCTAGATTCTCATTCATCTTGAGGTCCATGTACTCTCATATTTTTTTTGAGATAGGATTGCAAGGAGGAACCACCAAGTTATTAACCCACTAGCCAAGATAAGAGATGGAGACAGATCTTAAAGTGGTCACGTTGCCTTCTTTACCACAACCATCTGCATCATCTTCAAGCTAGAGAGAGCACTGGCCTTACCAAGGAGAAGCTGGCCATTTCTGCCTTCTCAGAAAGTTCAGGGGAATCTGGAGACTAAAGATTTTCAGTTGTATAAACACAGATGGCCTGATTTCATGTGCGGGGTCTCTTTCTTTCCTAATTACAGTGCTGCCCTGATCATTGCAGACCTGTCTAGATAGAGAATAAAAAATTTGTAGAGCTCTCTCTACACTTCTGGTTAAGTTCTGAACCCAACTCTCAATTTTTTGCTGACTTCTAGGTTTGAGGCATCTCTGATCTCCTTATATGCCCCCCAAAATGTTCACTGGCTTTGACAGCAACCTTTTAATTTATGGTTTATCATTCTCCACCTTTCCTTGTCTCTCTTCACAGCATCAATTTCCCCTTTCAGCAGCCACTCCTTTCATTTTTCTTCCAAAGTGGCTGTACTATTTTGCATTCTTACCAGCAGTGAATGATCATTTCTGTTGATCGGCATCTTCTTTATTAATTGACATTGTCACATTAAAAATAATTGTCAATCTGACATATGTACGGTTTGTCTTAGCAGAAGGGTCACAAGAAAAAAAAAGAAGAAATATGTACATATAGATTTCTGTTGAAGAACAACTGTATAATATGCACTACAGAAGTTGGTACAACAAGGTTGGACATTAATATTATGACCCAAATAATTACACTAAATTTGTGGAAATGTTAGTAACATTAATGTCATTAAATATTCCAACTTATAGCATCTCTGCCTCCTCTTTTAATTCACATATTCTTTTTTCCTCAAAATGCCCTTCTTTTTCTATAGAATGATAAAAAATGGTATATAACTTCCATTGCAATAACTTTAAATTCTTCCTTATTACCTCTGGTGATATTTTATGACAGATTCCTTACTTTTTGCCTCATTATTGTAGATTTTTTTTTCTGCATACATATCAGTAGGAATAATACAGTCTTGAATTCTAAAAAACTCTTCTGTTTACCATATATCCTCACAAGCTTCTTTGGTTTGATTTTATTATTAAGCATTAAATTCAAAATTACCAAAGAAGATTACCTGCTACATAGAAGAGAGAAAAGAAGAGTTCCCAATAAGATGCAGGAAAGAAAAATGTTTAAAATATTTGTAATGGGGTTAAATATTATTTTAAGAGTTGTGTTAAAAAAAAGCTTATGTCTTAAATAACCAGATTGAAAGACCAGTAGTTATTACTCCAAAATATATTGAACTGCAAAAGTACCCATGATGTACTTAGAAATGATTCAAAATATGTACTTGGAACTAACCTGAAATAAAAATAAAATTCACCTATTATTATGTAGTGTTTTGCTCAGCAATTTGAAGAATCTCATCCTGAAAGAATAACAGAGACTTAGTTTAACAAGGGGCATGGGGATAGTCAAGAAATGTGTCAATTTATTATTAAGCATAAAAATAAAGGAAGAATAACTAATGTTAAATGAGTGATTTATGATGATATGGAAATACATTATTATAATGTAGTATCTTTGTTGTGGCTTATGTAAAAGTTAAACTATGACTTTGAAAATAAATTCCAAAAATTGCTAATGAATCACTAGCATTAATTAGTATGTAGTCACATGTAGTTTAATGTTTTAATAGTGAAAACCAAAGGAAAAATTAAAAATATTTTATAAAAGCATTTCATTGAATTTTAGTTTATTCAACATTAAATACTGCTAGGAAATTGAGGCTTGATTTTATGTTAAAATGCATTAACACAAAATATTATTTTATAAAAATATAGAAGTATTGAGCATATTTTTTATATTATGTTTAACATCAATTTAATTTTTTTTAACTTTCAAGTTCAGGGGTACAAGTGTAGGTTTGTTGTGTAGGTAAACTTGTGTCATGAAGGTTTGTCAAAAAGATTATTTCATCACCTAGGTATTAAGCCTAGTACCATTAGTTATTTTGCCTAATGTCTCCCTCCTTCTACCCTCCATTCTCTGAAAGATCTTAGTGTGTATTGTTCCCCTCTATGTGTACATGTGTTCTCATCATTTAGCTCCCACTTATAAGTGAGAATATGTGGTATTTGGTTTGGTGTTGCTGTGTTAGTTTGCTAAGGATCATGGCCTCCAGCTCCACCCATGTCCCTGCAAATGAGATCATGTCCTTTGCATGGATAGAGTATGTGTATGGATGGAGCATTCCATGGTGTATATGTAGTAGTATTCCATGGTTTATATGTACCACATTTTCTTTATTCAGTCTGTCTTTTCAAATGAAGATATACATACCACCAACAATCATATGAAAAGAAGTTCAACATCACTGAATTACAGAAATCCAAATCAAAACCATGATGAGACACCATCTCACACCAGTCACAATGGCCATTATTAAAAAGTCAAAAAATAACAGATGCTGGCAAGGTTGTGGAGTAAAAGGAATGCCTATCCACTGTTAGTGGGAATGTAAATTAGTTCAACCATTGCAGAAGACAGTGTGGCAATTCCTTAAAGACCTAAAGACAGAAATGTCATTTGACCCAACAATCCCATTATCGGGTATATACCCAAAAGGATATAAATCATTCTATTATAAAGACACACACCTGTGTATGTTCATTGAGCACTATTCACAATAGCAAAGATCTATAATCAACTTAAATGTCCACCAATGATAGACTGGATAAAGAAATGTGGTACATATACACCATGGAGTACTATGTAGCCATAAAACAAGAACTAGATCATGTTCTTTGCAGTGACATGGATGTAGCTGGAGGCCATTATTCTTAGCACACTAACACAGGATCAGAAAACCAATTTAATTTTTTTAAAACAGCATAATAGTACTGAGTAGTTTTAGAAATGTGAAAGAGAGACATCTGTTTCAAAGAAATTGAGTAGATATGCTTTTCTCTATTCTTCCCACTAACAATATCTAAAACTCCCTTGATATTATATATAAAACTGAAATAAGAAGAAGCACACTAGCTAGGGACCTCAGAACCCAAGGAACAACACAATGGTGAGTCTCCTGGGAATTCTTGGTTCGCATATCTCAGACATGTTGCTGAAGAAGACAGTAACCTGGAAAAAACAAAGAGGACAGACAGAAAAGTCACAACAAAAGACCAAGGAAAAGACAGTGTAGAAAGACAGAAATGTTTTAGACAATAGCCTATCTAGTCTAGCCAAACATTACAAATAAAATTGTGGCCCCAATCCAACCATGCCAGCAAAAGCAGAGAGGGAATCCTACAATTCTGCAAATGCCAGATTTTATTCAGGTATCACAACCTAAACCTTCTCCAGTGAGGTGATATCATAGAAGGCTAAGCAGGGAGTCAGAATATACATTTGGTAGGTTAGAAGTAACACGCTCCATTGCACCTGTGGTGCCTGTGAAGCCTGCATGGGGAGCCTGCACTTTCAGCCCCAACTGCTATTGATGAGGCACACACTCTCATTCTGCTGATGTGGTGCCAGAGGAGGCCTAGAGAAAAGTAGGGACTCTCAGAAATACCCAGCAGTAAGGAGTCTACCCCTCACTACATAGTGTCAGGGGGAAGCCTGGTAGGGAGTAGTAAATGAGCACTCCTCCACTTCCCAGACAGTGTGGATTCTTGTAGAGAGCTGAAAGTCTCACTCTCACCCAGCAATAATGACGATCTCCTTTCTCCCTCTGGTATCAAAGGAAGCCAAGTGAGGAACCTGAACTTTAATTCCGCATACAGTAGTAACAAGGCAGTGGCCAAGTTACCCTACCAAAGAGGTGTCAGAGGAAGCCAGCTAAAACAGAAAGTTTTAAAAGAATCCAGTGTCTGATAAAAACATGGATACCCAGGTTTAATTCCATAAACACTTAACATATAAAAAATAGAATAATCTCAGCAGGAATGAGAAAAAGACAGCAGATTCCAAAACTGAGATGACAAAGGTGTTAGAATTATCTGGCAGAGATTTTAAAGCAGTAACCATTAAATACTTCACTGAAAAATTTTAAACATGCTTGAAACAAATTAAAAAAAAAGCTCAGCAAAGAATTGAAAAGTCTCAGCAAATATAGAAAACGTATAATGAACAACCAAAGAGAGATTTTTAAATGAATGAGGCAAACACTGAATTGGCAGATTAAACAATGTACATCACCTAATCTCAACAACAGAGAAAAAGTAACCTGATAAAAAGGGCAATAAAAAGATTCACAGAGACTTGTGGGACCATAACAAACCGTCTAACTTTACTGCCACTGAAGTCCTGGGGAAAGAATAGGAGAAAGAAGATGTAGTCGATAATTACTAAAAATAAAAGATGGTTTAAAACATCTTAAATTTAGCTATATGTATACATACACACACACACACACACACACACACACACATCAGCAAATTTTAAATGATGAGCTAACCCAATAAAATAAACCCAAAGAAATAAATGCCAAGACATATCACAGTCAAACTTTTAGAACTTAAAGACACAGGAAAATTTTTGAAAGCAATGAGAGGGAAAGGATTTTTTACTTACAGAAGGAAAACAATTTGAATGACAAGGTATTTCTCATCAGAAATCCAGGAGGCCAGAGAAAGTGGTACAGCATTTTATAGTGTTGAAAGCAAAGAACTGTCAAATCAAACCTGATATACGGTGACAATATCCTTCAGGAATGACGGGGAAATAAGACATTCTCAAGTGAAGGAAAACTGAGAAATTCATCACCAGCAGATTTTTCCTGAAAGAAGGGCTAAAAAAAAGTTCTCTGGACTAAAAGGAAATACAAAATATTTAATTTTGGAGCATCAGAAAGGAAGTAAAATATGAAAATAACAATTTATGGGTAAATTATGTTAAATTTCCCTTCTCCCCTTGTTTTCTAAACAAAGTTTGAATATTTGAGTAAAATTACAACACTATTTAATGTGATTCTAAATGTATAAGATAACATATTTAAGATGATTATATTACAGAGAATTATATTATGAAGGATAAAATTAGGTTAAGGGACTTAAAGTTTATATGTTTCACTAAACCTGGTAAAATGTATATGACAGTAGATTGGAATAAATTGTAAATATATATTATCCAGAGCAACCACTAAAGAACTATATAAAGAAATAGATACTGGCCAGGCACGGTGGCTCATGCCTATAATCCCAGCACTGTGGGAGGTCAAAGTGGGAGGGTGGCTTTGAGACCACCTTGGGCAATATAGTAAGACCCCATCTCAAGAAGAAAAAGATGAAAGAAAAAGAAAGAAATAAAAAAAGGAAGGAAGGAAGGAGAGAGAAAGACAGAAGGAAACAAAGACAGAAAGACAGACAGACAGAAGGAAAGAAAGAAAGAAGAAGAAATACATATCGATTATTAGAGAAATGCAAATCGAAACCATGAGACACCATCTCACATCAGTCCGAATGTCTGTTACTTAAAAGTCAAAAAATGACAGATGCTGGTAAGGTTGTGGAGAAAAGGGAACACTTACACAATGTTGGTGGGAGTATAAATTAGTTCAAACATTGTGGAAAGCAGTATGGTGGCTCCCCAGAGAGCTAAAAGCAGAACTACCATTTGACCCAGCAATTCTATTACTGGGTATACACCCAGAGGAAAATAAATCATTCTACCATAAAGACACATGCAGGCATATGTTCATTGCAGCACTGTTCAAAATAACAAAGACATGGAATCAACCCATAATAAATGCTTATCAGTGACATGCTGGATTTAAAAAATGTAGTACATATACATCATGGAATACTATGCTGCCATAAAAATAACAAGATCATGTATTTTGTAGTAACTTGGATAGAATTGGAGGCTATTATCCTTAGCAAACTAACACAGAAACAGAAAACCAAATAAGTGGGAGCTAAATGATGAGAGCTTATGAACACAAAGAAGGAAATGACAGAGACTGGGGTCTACTTGAAGATGAAGCACAGGAGGAGAGAAAGCAGCAGAAAAGAGAACTATTTGGTATTGGGCTTAATTCCTGGGTGATGAAATAATCTGAACAACAAATCCCTGTGACATGTGCTTACCTACATAACAAATCTTCACAGGTACCTCCAAACCTAAACTAAAAGTTAAAAAGATAAGAAAAAAGAAACTATAGATAAAAATGAAAAAAGAATTTTTTAAAAATAGCACTCCACAGGAAAGTAGAAAAGAAGAAACCAAAGAAAGCAAAACAGAAAGCAAACAACGAACAACAAGAATTAAATAAAATGGCATACTTATTACCTAACATGTCAATAATTACATCAAATATAAAACTGACCTGAGGGCTGGGCAACAAGAGCAAAACTCCATCTCAAAAAAAAACTGACCTGAATTGAAGAGATCATGACTATGTAGAAAAATCACAACAAATCTAAAAAGAAAAATACTCCTAGAATTAATTATTCAGTTCAGCTAAGTAGAAGATAAAGTTTCAAAATAAATTCTATTTATTTACACTAGTAGTAAACAGATGGACAACAAAAATAAAACATAATATTATTTACAATCACTGAAGAAAAAAGAAATATTAAATGTATATCTAAAATTCATGGACAGGACTTACGATCTTGAAAGTACAAAATGTTGATAAATGACATTAAATAATATAAAATGAATGTAGAGATATACTGTGTTCGTAGATGAGAAGATTCAACATGGTAGAGTTGTCAATTCTCTACGAATAGACAATTCATTTGCTATCAAAATGTGAATGAGAACTTTTTTACTGATTTTGTATGTATAGAAAACTTTAAAATACATATGGATATGTATGAACTAGAATATCTGAAAAATTTTGAAAAAGAAGAATAAAATGTAACCTTATTTCAAGACTTATGCAGTTGCAGTAATCATGAATTTGTGGAATTCGTAGAAAAAAAGGCAAATAGGTGCAAAGCCAATTCAGTGGAGGAAAAAATAGCATTTTCAGCAATGACGCTAGAGCAACTGGACAATCGCAGGTGAAAAAAATATACCTTCACATAAGCTTAACACCTTCTACCAAAATGAACTCACGATAGATCATGCACTTAACTGTAAGACATAAAAGTTTTATTTAAAAAGCCATAGGGAAAATTCTTCAGGATTTCAGACTAGGCAATCGTTTCACAGACTTGACATCAAAGGCAAGCTCTATTAAATGAAAAAAATATAAATTGGACTTAATCAAAGTTACGGATGTTTGTTCTATAAAATATTCTGTTGAGAATAAAATAAACCTAAACACTTGGAGAAAATATCTGTAAACTACACGTCTTAAATAGAAGTGGCATCTAGAATATATAAATAATTCTGCAAATACATCCATTAAAAAAACAAAAAAGCCAATTAGAAATTTGACAAAAGGTGTTTCCCAGAAAGACAATATCTTGATGGCAAATAGCCCATAGAAAATGTGTCCAAAATTATTAGCCATTAGGAAAATACAAATTAAAATATATAACAAAATATTACCTCACACCTACCAGAATGGCTAAAATTTAAATAGTAACAAAACCAAATGCTGACAATGATATAGGGAAACTAGATCACCCATGCATTGCTGGTAGAAATAAAAATGATCCAGACACTCTGGAAAATAGCATAGTGTTTACCTAAAAAATAAATTTATGCTTACTATATGATACATCCATTGTACTTCTGCTCATTTATCCTAGAGAGATGAAAATTTACACAAAAACTTGTACATGAATGTTTATAGCAGCTTTATTCATCAGTCAGTAACTAGAAACAACCTCGTGTCCAACAATGGATGAATGGTTAAACAAACTGGCACATCCATGCTGTGAAATATGTATTAGTCTCTTTTCACACTACTAATAAAGACATACCCAAGACTGGGTCATTTATAAAGGAGAGAAGTTTAATTGACTCACAGGCCCACATGGCTGGGGAGGCCTCACAATTATGGTGGAAGGCGAATGAGGAGCAAAGTCAGGTCTTAACATGACAGCAGGCAAGAGAGCTTGTGCAGGGGAGCTCCCGTTAGTAAGACCATTAGATTTCATGACACTTATTCACTACCATGAGAACAGTATGGGTGAAACCTCCCCCATGATTTAATTATCTCCACCTGGCCCCACCCCTGACACATGGGGATTATTACAACGCAAGGTGAGATTTGGGTGGGGACGCAGCCAAATCATATCAGAATACTACTGAACACTAAAATGAATAAACTAATGATACAGAAAGCAACTTAGATAGATTCCCCAGAAAATTATGCTAAGTGGCAAACATCAATCTCAAAAGATAACGTACCATAACTTCAATTTATACCATTTTGAAATGACAAAAATTAAAGACATAAGTAATATATTAACGATTGGAATTAGTGAGTTAAGAGGGAACTGAGTGTGGCTATCAAAGGGAAACACAAGTGATGTTCTGATTAAGGAATTATAATGTACCAGTGTTAATATTCTGGTTGTGATACTATATCATAAATGTGCAAAACTATATTATACCAGAGTTTCTAGAGAAACTGGGTAAATGGTACAAGGAATCTCTTCCTATTATTTCTTACAAATTTATGTTAATTTAAATTATCTCTAAATAAAAAGTTTAGTGTAAAAAATACAAAATAGAAGCAAATATGTCCATGATATTAAGCAATTATACACATGCACAGATTGAAAAACAATGTCTATTTGACTAGATTTTACTTTTCATTTTATTTTGTTAAATATTATTTATTATTTATTTGTTTGTTGTTTGTTTGTTTTGAGACAAGGTTTCATTCTGTCACCCAAGCTGGAGTGCAGTGGCGCCATCATGGCTTAATGCATGCTCAACCTGCTGGGCTTACTCCATCCTCTTGCTTCAGCCTCCCAAGCAGCTGGGACTACAGGCTTTTGCCACTGCACCCAGAAGAGTTTTGTATTTTTTGCAGAGACAGAGTTTCGCCATGTTGCCCAGGCTGGTCTCGAATTCCTGGGCTCAAGTGGTACACCTGCCTCAGCCTCCTAATGTGCTGGGATTATAGGTGTGAGCCACTGTACCTGGCCTATTTGAATGGATTTTTATGAATCCTGAATTTCCTAAGTAATTGATTTTATTTATTATAGCTATTGCTTAGAGATTTACTTCTCCCAGTACTTTTGGGCATATATTAAGTATGCCACAAATATCATAGTGGTTAAAGTATAAAAATAATTATTAGAAATTATCATAACCATTACATTATCTGTGAGTGAACATGAAAATTGAAACTAATAGCCCAACATCAACATATATACCAAATTGAATATATAGAGCACTTCTTGCATCAGCTTTTTCTTAAACCTCATTGAAAACATCATCACCAGGGTGTCAGAATGCATATGTGTCTCTGTTACTGATGATAGCCCCTCAGTTCTGTGTTTGGGTGGCTTTTCATAGTCTTAGCTTTTGATAACCTTTCAGTTCCTCACTTTCCATATATCTTCACTTAAGTTTACTCATATTATCACCACCTTATTCTTCCACAAACCCTCATTGTACTGTTTTATTGTTGGTGGTGGTATTAGATTTTTTGCTTGTTTTGTTTTTTCCCCGCCCTATGGCCTTGCATGAAGTCTTCTCTCTGTTAGTTCAATCACCCATTCACATGTCACATTACTCTGTCCTGTTGTAATCCCTTTAACTGAAGTTACAAAACTGTTAATCCCCTACTGCAGCTATATATATAAATACAGAAAATGTGGACATAAACTTTATATAGACAGTGACATACATATAACATGACCTTAGGCTTCAGATGGCTAATTTTGAAATAATAATAAATTAACTCTTTTTTTCTAATTCCCTTCCCCTTACACACACTTATTTAACAGTGGATTGTCCCATAGTTTTTAACTATTTAGCAGTATACTCAAAAAATTCAAGCTGATTTTGTAGCTGGGGATGTTACGCAGTTATTTACTTTTAAATATTTATTTATATGAAAGTACTTTTGAACTCTAAGTACAATACAGTCAAACATACAATTTGTCATCTTATTTTCATTCTGCTTTAATCACCGATGTAAAGCTTCGATGAGAAACAAGAAACACACAGAGCACAAACTGTAATTTCAACAAATAATATTATTATATCTGTGGCTTCATTTAGAGCTATATAACTTGCATGAGAGATTTTATGAATACATAATAGATTTATTTTTCCTTTTAATAATGACACATAGATGTTCTTGAAACAAAAATTCATTCATTATTTTATAGAGACCTGAAAGAAGTAACTGTTACAAAGGAGTAGAGAAGGCTTTTCTTCTTCAGTCTTAGTACAGAGGCTTTTAATCTTAGTCTCTTGTAATAGGTTTACCAGAATGATGAATCAGTAGTAGAGTGTTCATTAATCTCCCAATTCATTTGAGCTGATTTTGTGTGTTGACTGAAGTAAGGAAACAATTAAGTGAAATTGGTCAGTCCTCAGAGCAGCAGTTTCAGTAATACCCAAAGCAGAGCCTATAGGATGGTAGGTCCTAACTTAATGGAACAACAACAAAAAAAAATTCAAACAGAAAACAAGCCCAGTGATACTCTCAGAAACATACAAATTAAAATTAGGTTGCCTTTTTAACTGTGATATAAAGCATCAAACAGATGGAATGAATTCTAAATTCAAATGGAGAGTTGATGTATATTTATCAAAAGTTAATCCAATTATTCTTTTACCTATTGTGATTTTTTTGACTGGAATTTACAAAAATTGGGGAAGTGAAACAGAGAATTGGGAAAGTGAGAACAGAACTTTTTAAAAATGTATTTCTAGGCATGTTAATAAATTGAAATGAATTCCAACATGATGAATCATGTTTTTTAACAACAAAACGTTAAAAACTGTGTGCAATTCTACATTTAAAAAGTTTCCATTTGTCTTGACTTCTTCAAATAAGAAGTGCTTTATATTCTACTTCATTTCTAATTCATCTGTTAACTGAGAGTCTATGTTTTATCTTTGTTTTCTTTACTAATCCATGTTTTAAAGTCAGCGTGTCTAAACCTATCTGTTCACCAAATCACCAGAGAACTTTGTCAAAAATGCAGACTTCCATATGTTTGTTGGCCACATAAGTGTCTTCTTTTGAGAAGTGTCTGTTCATATCCTTCACCCATCTTTTGATGGGGTTGTTTGGTTTTTTCTTGTAAATTTGTTTAAGTCCCTTGTAGATTTTGGATGTTAGCCCTTGTCAGATGGATAGATGGCAAAAATTTTCTCCCGTTCTATTGGTTGCCTGTTCACTCTGATGATAGTTTCTTTTCCAGTGCAGAAGGTCTTTAGTTTAATTAGATGTCATTTGTCAATTTTTGCTTTTTTTGCAGTTGCTTTTGGTGTTTTAGTCATGAAGTCTTTGCCCATGCCTATGTCCTGAATGGTATTGCCAAGGTTTTCTTCTGGGGTTTTTATGGTTTTAGGTCTTATGTTTAAATCTTTAATCCATCTTGAGTTAATTTTTATATAAGAGGTAAGGAAGGGGTCCAGTTTCAGTTTTCTGCATATGACTAGCCAGTTTTCCAACACCATTTATTATATAGGGAGTCATTTCCCCATTACTTGTGAAATACCATCTCACGCCAGTTAGAATGGGGATCATTAAACAGTCAGGAAACAACGGATGCTGGAGAGGATGTGGGGAACGCTTTACACTGTTGGTGGGAGTGTAAATTAGTTCAACCATTGTGGAAGACAGTGCGGCAATTCCTCAAGGATCTAGAACTAGCAATACCATTTGGCCCAGCAATCCTATTACTGGGTATATACCCAAAGGATCATAAATCATTCTGTAAAGACACATGCACATGTATGTTTATTGCAAAACTGTTCACAATAGCAAAGACTTGGAGCCAACCCAAGTGCCTATCAATGTTAGACTGGATAAAAAAAATGTGGCACATATACACCATGGAATGCTATGCAGCCATAAAATAGAATGAGTTCATGTCCTTTGCAGGGACATGGATGAAGCTGGAAACCGTCATTCTCAGCAAACTAACACAGAAACAGAAAACCAAACACTCATAAGTGGGAACTGAACAATGAGAACATATGGGCACAGGGAGGGGAACATCACACGTGGGGGCCTGTTCAGGGGTCGAGGGTAAGGGGAGGGATAGCATTAGAAGAAAGATCTAATGTAGATGACGAGTTGATGAGTGCAGCAAACCACCATGGCACATGTTACCTATGTAACAAAACTGCACGTTCTGCACATTTATCCCAGGACTTCAAGTATAATAATAATAATAAAATAAAATAAAAGTAAGAAAAAAATGCAGACTCCAAAACTCACAAAACTTCCTGAAATCAAAATCATGGGGATGGAAAATGGAACTTTGATTTAAAAAAGGCATCTCTTCAATTTACAAAGAAAAAAATGTGGAATTACAGATTGAAGGCTAAATTTTATATGGGAGATATTTCTGTTTACTGTTGTTCTGTTTGAGAAAAGAAGACATGGAAGGGAAGGTGCACACAGCTCGAATTCGACTTCCCAGTGTTCATGGAAACTAGTTATTATACCCCGTAATGTGGAAAAAGTTAAGTGTGTGGTAGTAGAAGTTCTCTTTTCCTGAAAAGAGTTCCTTTCTACTGTCATGTCTTGAGGAATTTCTTTGAAAAGTGCCCTGACACTTCTGAGGTGGAAGTCCTCATTTTTATTTAGTCACCAATGTGTGGATCAGAATTTGATAAGCATTAAGTGCAGATATATTCCCTGTATTTGAGTTATCCGGGTATTTAGTGTTACCTTTGACTTCAGGGCGGAGGGCTTATGATTATTTTCTTCACAATAGAGAACTTTTGTATAAATTTAGCCTTGAGTAGCTTCCCCTCCACTGTAAAGTCTCAGTACGTACTGTCTAGTTTCCATAGGTACACATACAACCATTCTCATTTAAGGACCTGTCTACTTCTGGGAACTAAATATTATTCAGGTATGCACCATCAATAGAAATTACAAACTTTGATCTACCTTGTCTATCTCCAAAGAATCCATCCAATACCCAAATTCACTTCCTGTTAAAAAGTACACCCCTATACATCTCTGTAATCCTTGAAGATTACAGGGTCTGTACTCTTCTACCTGTTGGACAATCTAATTTATACCCTTTGATAGACCTCAAACTTCAAATGCCCAAATATTTTATCTGGGTTATATCCTCTGTCACCACTACTCCTTCCCCCAACACACACAACTTGTCAAATTCTTCTCACTCTAAACACACACACATTCACGTGCATACATAGCCGAACACACACACATACACACAGAAATGCTTTTCTGTGCATACCTTATGCAGTTGAGTATGAGGAAGAAAACTTTAAGTGAAAAAGGATATGTATTCATTTCTTTGTTTTAAATCTGTAGTGAAAAATTCACACCTACACATACATGTGTATACTCATAAATAAATTTTCCATAATGCTGTTCATTATACTCATATATTCTAATGGCATGTTTTATAAAAATTGAGAACTGGAACTTTAGGGCATGCTTATCAAACCTCCACAGTAGTGAAAATAAAATAAATATGACACAGTATTTCACAGTAGTGAAAATAACTTTACAGTGTACATCTTTCCACATTCTGTCAACACAAACTTCTGCCCTCACACTCCCTCCCACCCAGACGAGTCACACATTTGTATTCCTTCACTCCTCCAATTCAGTACTTATTCCAACTGCCTCTCTGTTAGTTGTTAACTTATTTCCTGCTAGGAAGAAAATAGATTACTAGCTGTTAACATTCCAGAATATTTGCATTTTGCATACAGGCACTTTGAGGATATCTGTGGTTTTGGATGGAAGCCAAGTCAGACAACTTCTTAGACAAAACTTGACCCAGCTGCTTCTTATAGCAGTTGCCTCTTTGGACATGAATATACTGAGTTGTGTGTGTATCTGCCCCTTAATTAGCACCCTCTCTTAACACAAAAAGATATTCACTTCTCCTAAACAAAAAGATGTCACCTCTATGCTCATTTAATTGTGAATCTGCACACATATTGAACTTTGGCCATAATCTGATACATATGCGGGCTACTGTTATAGCTACCAGGTGTGTAATGAACACACATTCTGGTACTGACATTAGTAGTGGCATTGATCGTGACCAAGCAGTTGGAGCATGTTACTTATATTGACTCTCCTTGGTAAGTAACTGGAAAAATCCAACTCAAACTGCCCTACACACACACACAAATATTTGCTGAAATGACAGATTTTTATGTGTATCTAAGCTTCAGATTTGGGTTATTCTAATTTATAAAATTAGGACTTTGTTTTATTCTATTTCAGTCATTTTAGCTCATGGCTTTAGTCTAGGATTCTATGTGATGATTTTTTTGCAACTATAGACTATAGTGAATATTCCAATGAGTTCACTTTCTCCCAAAAGATAATAAGCTTCTCTTTTAAAAGATCCAGCTAAAATCGAGGTAGTTCTTCTTGTCATTGAATAGGTCATAATGCTCATATCTGAATCCAATCCCTAGTGCTGGAGAAAATAATTTTTGTTTGTTTGTTTCATTAAGCCCATAGCTCTTGTCTTTTCCTGGAGTTTGGAAGCAGAATTAACTGTACATGAAATTTATGATTTAAAATTAGAGGATTATGTGGTGACCAGAGAAGAATTTCTATGCTGTTTACTGGGGGAAGATTTCTTTAATATTGACGATCAAAGTTAATAGATATCCATTGCATCCAAAGTGGCAAATTGGTATCCATGCTAGCACTAGCCCAAACCCATCTATGGAAGACATCTCTGTCAGTTCTGGACCCTTTGCTATTGCACTCACAATTTGTCTCATAATTTTCCTTAAGGACTCTCCAGTACACAACTAGCAGTTCATCAGAGCAAACATATGACACCTTTAATTAGGTTGTTTATGATGGTATCTTTGGATAAAATTCTTCATTTGTGTCATTAACTCATGATTAATCTCCACCCACAAATGTACCTAAATAAATCTTGAGTATTTGCTATTACACCTGCCTTTGCATCTTTAATCTAAGATCAAATTTTTAGTTAAATAATAGAAGTATTTGGATGTTTAGGAGAAAAACATCAGAAAGATGTAGCCAAACATGGAACTTTAGTTTTGATTTCCAATAATATGTGGCTAATCATAAGATCACAAAGTTGATGTATATTTAGCTGTGCATACAAAGGAAAAAAATCGCCTCAAATGATAGAAAATGATATATGGATAATATTTGAGTGCCTGCATAGCTCTTAAAACTGTATAAAGACTTGTATAATCATGCACATTCTTATAATTTAACTTAGTGTCTTTAGCATGTTAATATGTCTTCCGCTGACTTAGAAATACCTATTTGAAACTTCAAATTTCTTTTTTTTTTTCTTTTTTTTTTTGAGACAGAGTCATCCTCTGTCATCCAGGCTGGAATGCAATGATGCGATCTCCGCTCACTGCAACCTCCCGGGTTCAAGCGATTCTCCTGCCTCAGCCTCCCAAGTAGCTGAGATTACAGATGCCCACCACCACGCCCAGCTATTTTTGTATTTTTAGCAGAGACGAGGTTTCACCATGTTGGTCAGGCTGGTCTCGAACTCCTGACCTCAGGTGATCCACCCCCACCTTGGCCTCCCAAAGTGCTGGGATTTATAGGTGTGAGCCACAGCGCCCAGCCTGAAACTTAAAATTTCTATACCATATGTCTACTCCAACACCTAAAAGAATAGCAGGAGAAGTTAAGCATGCATCTCCACTGCCATTTAAACTTTTATTATTTCATTATGCATCATATTTTTCTCTAAAATTATGAAAATTCATTTATTAGAATTAACACTAAATAAAATGCAAATTAAACCATTATAATATTAGTAATGAAAGGTTCATAAAATGCCTGGCTCCCTTTTTGAGATTTAATTTTTTTCAATTTTTTTTCTATATATAGAGGGGCTGGAGAGAGAGAGTGCAAGACAAAAACTTAACACCTAGGTTTCTTAAATAAATCCATAAATGACATATGAAGATGGCATTAATGTTATAAAAGGTGACAAGAATCATTTGATGGTAGTGTTTGATATTTTAGTGCTACTACTAACAGCTATAAATACATTGCAAAGCTCTGATAAAATGTTGCAACTTGCCTTTGAAGGTTATAGTTTTTTTTTCTGTGTATTATTATAGTGGGGCTTGTTAACATCACCTAATTAGTTGATCATGCTTATCTATATACAGTATCAAGTACCTGTACAATATCATTTTTAATCACCTATTATTTTCAAGATCACAACCCACAGTTATTACAGGAAAAATGAATAGTTTAATATTAAATATTATAATGATAGAAAACAGTATTTTAGGCTGGGTGCAATGGCTCATGCCTGTAATCCCAGCACTTTGAGAGGCCGAGGTGGGTGGATCACAAAGTCAAGAGTTCCAGACCAGCCTTGCCAATATGGTGAAACCCCATCTCTACTAAACGTACAAAAATTAGCCAGGTGTGGTGGCACACGCCTGTAATCCCAGCTACTTGGGAGGCTGAGGCAGGAGAATCATGTGAACATGGGAGGCAGAGGTTGCAGCAGTGAGCTGAGATTATGCCACTGCACTCCAGCCTGGATGACAGAGTGAAACTCTATCTCAAAAAAAAAAGAAAAAGAAAACTGTTTTATTTTCTTGAGGCAGGTAGCAATTATTCTTTTTAATTGTTTTGTCAAAAGTAATAAATATCCAAAATAACGAATAGATGAAATAGATGAAGGATTTGAATTATTGTGTACAAATACCAGCTCTTCTCTGATGTCCTCTCAGGCAGATTCAATAGCTCTGACATCATGTGGCTATAGGAATTTATGCAGGCAACAATTTATAACACTAAACGGGTTGTATGGCAAATATATACGCTTATACATGTATTCACCCAATATTTTGAGTTTCCTATTGGTTCAGAGACCCTTTTTTCTTTTTCTGTATTTTCAGTACTATTTAGCACATAACATTTTCTATCTATATATGAAATAAAAACAAAAAGTAAGGTGTTTATCACACATTTGACAATAAATACAATGAAAAACAATAAAACTCTAAATCAAGCTGACCACTATTTGCAGTTAGAATTAATCCTCAAATACCTAAATTTTGGTAAACACGATCATGATCTCAGTTCTGCAGGCATAAATGTTTAGTATTAGTTTTCACTGTATCACCCTTTTTACCCATTCTCCATGTGTCACTAAATTCTTCTGTACTTTCCTTTACGATGTTTGTCAAATTTGTTCTTTCCATCCTCCTGATTTTATTTTTAGGCTTCCTAATTTAATATCAATTCTACCATATTAGGCTGGTTTAATCCTAATGTCATCTAACATCTATTTTATCCTATATCACTATTATTAAATATTTCACTAATCATCCATTTTACATATGTGTATTTATTTTAAAAATGTAAACATGTACTAATCAACTAGTTTGTAACACACAATCTAAATAAAAGGAAATAATCAAAGTATGAGAAGAAAATAAATTTAAATAAATTTATTTCTCCATTAATGAATTTTAATACACACTGTATGGGAATGTAACATATTTTATGAGATAACTGATTTAAGTGATTGATTGCTTTTTTTTAATTTCTCCCAGTCTCCTGTGCACTCAGCACTCCAAAATTTTCTTAAAATACTGCTTTCTGATCAGAAATGTATAATGGTTAAGCTCAATTTAGATTATTCTCTGTGGAGATTTAAACATTTCTCTATTTAGGTTCTTCTTTGTGAATACAAATTTATTTCTTGTTTCATGCTCCTTACCAGCACACACATATTACTTCTCTGTGTTAGTCAGCAGCTCTTTTTATTTTATTTCTCAATCGCTTTGCTCATTTTCTCCATTGTGCTTTTGCCTACATTGTCTCCACTGCCCATATCACAATACTCACACCATTCCTACCCAATCCTACATCATATCCCCTTCTTCTGATCCAGTTTTTCTCATTCTCAAAGCCTAAAGCAGTTTCTCAGAAATGTTTTCCTTAACATGTTAACAGAATTTAATTATGCTTTAAAAATAAGGGTACCTTAAGGATCTATCCCATCACAGAAGGAAATATCTTGATCATATTTTCCATAAAAAATATCTTGATCATAGTCAAAGTATAGTCAGAATACATTGACTATGGTCATAGGCCTCCCAAGCATTAAGCATACTCAGTTTAACCTACAAGCAGCAGGTGGTGATCATGTCAAGGTAGGTTTATATCTGTTATAACTAGTTACTAAATCAATGAACCTACACACTGTAGGTCCTTTGTTAATGCTTATTCTTACAGATGATAATTAATCTTCTTGGATCTATCCTTGTTTGCAACTTGATAACAACTCTAGTGGGGTGTTAAGCACTCTCAAAGTAGTATAGGCATTCTCAGTAATATGGTAATGCCAGTCACATTTCTTACTGTGAAATAAATGAACAAAGAAAATCACTGGGTGTCTGCCCAATTATTTCTACATTCTAAAGCTTTGTAGGAACGCTATCTCTTCTGAATTACTCTTAGAAGCTTTTTGCAATCTGAGGAATCCGACCATTTGTTTTTGTGGTATTTGTGACAAATATTACATTAGCCAAAATCTTGTTCTGTATACAAATGGCAACTTATAGCAAAAGCAAACTTTCTGGTATTAAAACATAATAATCTTATTCTGGAATTTAATGAGTAATTTTATTTGGAATTGGAACAGATGGGTAAAAACAGAGCAAGCAGATTCTTCTGGCTGATTGTTACATGTAACAAGGTAAAATTTTCTTCATTTCTCTGAATATTCTTTTAGTGATGAATGTCATGCCAATTGGCATAAAATTCCAGTTTTTATTTTTGAAGCTGTGGTGTTAATGTAATCATTAGTTAGGCTGCTTTCAAAAACTTAAAAACAATAATATAATTCTAGACATTTCTAAATAATTATGTTAAATAATTCCTTATGCTAATCTCATCAATCTTCTTACTCAAGTGTCAAGACAGAAAGATCTGTGAGGCTGTTCTAAAACTTTTGGGAAACCTTCCAGGCTCTTAGCCTTGGAGTAATGCTCCTATGCACACTAGCTCAAAATAAGCATCCCTCCAGTATACCCCTGATGTCTCATGCCTTGACTATCCTTTGTTCAGCCTTTTTGATGTAAATTATCAGTGGTTTCTAGTCAGAATATCAGTCTTTGCCTTGTCACTGGACGCTCTAGTTTTTTCTTAGAAAAATGTATTTACAGTCATATGCCACACAATGATGTTGTGATCAGTGATGGACCCTATATACTAAAATGGAGCTGAAACATTCCCATTGTCTAGTGACATTGTGGCTGTCATAAAATCATTGCACAGTTACTATATTTTTCATAAATTTAGTGTAGGCTAGTGTCCAGTGTTTATAAAGTCTACTGTAGTGTGTAGTAATAACCTAGGCCTTCACATTCACTCACTGCTCCCTCACTGACACCCAGAACAACTTCCAGTCCTGCAAGCTCCATTCATGGGAAGTGCCCGGTATAGTTGTACCATTTTTTATCTTTAATATCCTATTTTTTTAATTTAATACCATATTTTTAGTATCCCCTTTCTATGTTTTGATATGTATAGATACACAAATACATACTATTGTGTTACAATTGCCTATAGCATCCAGTACAGTAACATGCTGCATAGGTGTGTGTGTAGCCTAGGAGCAATAGGCTGTACCATATTGCCTAGATGTGTAGTGGGCTATGCCATCTAGGTTTGTGTAAGTACACACTGTGATACGGCACAATAATTAAATCACCTAATGATGAATTTCTCAGAATGTGCCTTTGTTAAGCCATGCGCACAACCATATTTAATTTTACAATTTCTTCTTTAGCCAATGTCAAAAAAATACTCTATCTAGATCATCTTCTTGAATTTTTGCTCAGCACAGAGATCTTTCAGTCTTTGTCCAGGATTGGTGTTGGGGCTTTAATTCAGAGGGTTTTCTAGTAGGTTAAAATAAAGTTAATAATGAACACAATATTTAAACTTTCTGTTATTTTTCTTTACTTTAGTACTAGCTTTTCAACATTATAAACAAAACTTGTGAGTGTTTTATATTAGTAGATTATAAGTTCTGTTTGATGATACTACAGCCCAGTTGTCTTCAAAGTGTGACTTGGAACCCTATCAAGGGGTCAATGAAATTAGTGCCATTTTCATAATTATACCAAAATATTATTTTTTGTTTTTACTATCACTCTTTCACTATAGAGCAAAATTCCCCAAGAACTACATAACATATATTATTGCAATAGATTGAATACAGAAGAGGAAATGATAATTGAATAAAATAAAGTTATATTTTAAAAAGGCCACTCTGTTTACTATTTTTAGTGTGAAAATATATTTTATAAAATTGTTTATTTTGTTAAAATGTAATGAGTTTATCTTTGTCATACAAAGTTAACTATTAAATATATATGTATTTAATTTTCCAGTTTTAATATTGACTATAATAAATAACAAATATATCACATACAAGCCAAAGATCTTGGGCTCTCAATAATTTTTAAGACTCTAAAACTGTTCTTAGAAGAAAATTTGAGCACTACTACTCTTGTATACAATTTAAATTGCATCACTAATTGATAAATACTTCTAATAAGTAACAGTTTTTCCTTGCAACTGAAATGTGAAGCAGAGTGACTAAGTTCCAAAAACTGATTAGTGTTCAGGTTGTCAATGTAACCCAGCAATATAAATTCTGATTGAGCTTTTCTCCAGCAGATTACAATGGGTTAGTAACAGGGTATAAATTGTAGCTTAATAAAGAAACAGTGGTATGTAAACTTAGGCTAATTATGTAAACATGGAAAATTCATTTGCAAATTAGTGATAAAGAAGAATTAGAATTAATAAATACTCTTCAGTATCATCTAAATCAACACATGAAGTGATACTACATGACTGTTTCTTTAAGAAATAACTAGCCCTAGAATTCTTAAATCTAGGACTATGCATTGGCACATAGGAAAATCCATTCTACTTTGCACTAAAGACAGTGCATACTTTCTTATGGAGCCTCTTCATTCAGGTAACTCATACTTCTTTTCAAATTAGGTGTATTTGGAGCACAGCAGAATGACTACTTACAACTCAATATAGGCAAATTTCACTTATCTAATTTGTCAGCACCTTCACAAAGTAGTCAATAAATCAGCCCCTTTTGAATCTGTTAGTCTGATATTTCCTGACAGTCTCATTCTGAAGCTTAGTTCCTGGACATTTAGAAACCTAGGCCAGCGTAACGTGCCAGCCCTAAATGTGTCATTATCATTCTAGGAAAAGCATCTTGCAAAGAGAAAATCAAATTTCTGGATGTGGGAAAATGAAGCTATTCACAAAGAAAATACATGTGTCTTGGAGAAAGGGAGGGGATTATTTTTATATACAATTAAAGCATTCATAAGTAGAAACAAAAAGCTCTCATCTTTTAATTTTCCACAGCAGGATCTGTCTGTCATTTTACATAGGTTGCTTCTCATACAAATAATACAGTAGACATGCTGTGAAAGGTTTGCATGGGTCATCTATTTTTGTAAAAATCCTCAGTTTCTCAGTAAGAAAAAAATATGATTGTGAAAATTTTTAAGTTAAAATGCATATGTATTACATGGCTACCATTAAATATGATTAATGTAGAAGGGAATATGAATGCAGTAATAGGAATTGGTTAAAAAGGCCAACTATTTTTGTGGTATTGCTGAAAACTAAACCTTAAATGATTTTTTAAAATACAGTTCAGGAAGGACTTCACTGAGCCCAGAGCTTGGTGTTTTAGATTGAATGTATATTTTGGAATTGGAATGTTTGAATTGAAAATCTCAGGTCTGCAATGTTTACAAGTGGGGCAACTATCACAAATTACTTACTATGGATATTTTCCATCCTCCTTCCTTCCTTCTTTCCTTCCTACTCCTTACCCTCTTCTCTTTCTTTTATTGGTACAATGGGATTACAACATTGAATCACTTGGGTATCGAATATGTTAATTATTCATAAATGCCAGCATCATTTTCTTTTTTTGTCTTCCTACCTGTCTTCCTTCTGGCCTTCCTCCATTCATTTTTTCCTCTAATTATGTAAGGTTGCGCTATTTTAGTCTTCTTACCCTCATTTTCTTGATTTGCTAAAATCAAAATACTAACACTTACCTTAAAGAAATGCTGTGATTATCATACTGGCTAAATACATTTGTGCTTCCTATCTTCCTGTCAACAGGCTTATGTGCCTGGGAAAAGTGTCAATGCTGACAGAGTTGGGTGCAATGAATAAGATTACAGTCTTCTAAGCCACCTTTGTTCACTAGGGGCTTATTGAGCTGATCCTTTCCCCTCTTAATAGCCTATTTGCTTGATTTACTTAGCCCTTTCCAACTCAATTCCAAAACACTTAACCTTTGAAAAAGATGAGGCCAAAATAAAATCTGGAATAAGAATTTCTATTTTTTGCCCAGCTAAACATCTGTTTCCCATTAGTTACTGAAGTCTATGATTTTAAAGCAGTTGCTTGATATCCTTCTCTAAATTATCACAAATTTCAACTTATCATGGTTTGCGTTAATATTCTGCTACAGATATTACACATATGTCCAAGGCAAAAATCATCATAAAGATGCAATAAATGTATTTTGCAAAATGGGATTATTATGGATAAGAAGTCCTTTGATTAGTACTTTGTTTTTGAAAAATATCTAGATTAAGTTTTTTCATCACATTATTTGATTTTTGTGTGTGTGTGAAGAATTTTCAAAATTAATCTCTGATTTTATGAGTATACAGGTGGCAATCAAATGGGAACAGCAATTTCCACCCTTATGTCCTGGATGCTGCTCTGCCTGCTGGTGTTAGGATCATTACCAACCTCTCGAAGTGCCATCATTATATCTCTTTCTACTGACCATGCCAGCAGCAATCTGTGCAAGCAGTAAAGCTCAGAATACTCACCCTCATTTTCAGGCTCCATGGAAACCTGAAGAGAGTGGGATCCCTTTACTGAGCACAGGTGCCCTCTTTGGCCCCTTCCATTTAATTGAATGTTATCTACCTACTTGTATATAATAGGGGATGAAATTAGAAATGTAACAACACCTGGAAATGTTTTATTGAGTATATATTTATTTGTAAATTCTTTATCAACATCTGTAAAAGAGCTCATTTAAACGATTTTTTGTTTTAAATCTAATACGGGTTAAAATGACAAAATGATAATGTCGTGTATTTCCATTTTAATTATTTTTTGCCACAGTGATTCAAGGTATCCCTCATGCTGTATGAATTCAATTCTAACAAATATTCTAATTTCATCCCTAATATCTTTTGTCAGGAACTAAATCTAATAGTCACTCCTTCCTTTTATGAGGCATAATCTTTATTCTTTATACTGTTTTAAATCTCAGATAATAAATATGATTAAATATATAAAAGCCCTATGCTTTCTCTATTTATCCATAATTCTCCTCCTTACTTCTAAAAGTTGTGTTTCTGTAGAGTTTCTATCTAATACAATTATGATAATGGTTCTATCGTTTAAAGGAAGAAAGAAACATCAAATAAAAAAGAAATCAAAGACATAATATTTAAAATGGAAGATGTTAATCTGTCCTTACTAACATAAAATATGTATTCATATTCACACACACACACACACAAACACACACACAGACACACACACACAACTACCGGAACAAATATATGAGAGTACCAAAGTTGCAGGACACAAGGCTAACACATTAAAATAAGTTATCATTTAAATACTAGCAATTAACAATTTGAAAACCCCAAATCACATAAAAAATAATGAAACATTTAGAAACAAACTTAACAAAAGGAGTGCAAGACTTGGCACTGAAAACTACAAAATATTGCTGAGAAAAATTAAAGATGATTTAAATTAATGGAGGGACATTCTATATTCACAGATGGGAAAATTCAATATTGTTAACAGTTCTTCCTAATTGATTACTATATTCAGCACATTATTTATTAAAAACCAAAGCAGGTTTAGCTTGTTGTTCTGGTTGTTATTTAGATTGGCACACTGAATTAAAAATGTATGTGAATTAATTAAAACAGCAATGAGACACCAATAACACCTATTAGAATGGCCAAAACCTAAAACACTGAAAACATCAAATGCTGATGAGAATTTTGAGCAACAGACATTCTCATTCATTTTTGGTAGAAACGCAAAATCATACAGCCACTTTGGAAGACAGTTTGGCATTTTCTTCCAAAAGTAAACATATTCTACCATACAAGCTGGCAATTTCACACCTTGGCATTTACCCAAATGAGTTAAAAATTTATGTTCACAAAAATCCTGAACATGGATATTTATAACACTTTATTCCTAATTGCCAAAACTTGGGAGCAACCAAGATCTTTCAGCAGGAGAATGGCTAAATGAGCTGGTACACATCCAGGCAATAGAATATTATTCAGTGCTAAAATGAAATGAGCTACCAAGCCATGAAAAGACATAGAGGAAACTTAAATGCATATTAATAAGTGAAAGAAGTTGATCTGAAAATATGCATATGGTATGATTCCAACTATATGACATTCTAGAAAAGAGAAAATGATTAAGAGAGCAAAAAGATCCAGAGGTTAGGAAGAGAGAGGGATAAGTAAGCAGAGCAAAGAGAATTTTTAGGGTATCAAGAATATTCTGTATGATACTATGTTGGTAGATACGTATAAATTTACCCCAAATTTCTAGAATATACAACACCAAGAATTAACCCTAACCTGGAGATATTAGATGATAATGATGTTATCAATATAGTTTCATCAACTGTAAACACTGTACCACTCTGGTGGGAAATATTGATAATGGGGAAGGGCTATGTATGTGGGGGGCAGTGGCTATATGGGAAATCACTTTACCTTCATTGCTCAAGTTTGCTGTGAACCTAAAACTGCTCTAAAGGTAAAGTCTATTTTTTTTGAGGTCTCTATTCTGTTCCATTGGTCTAATTAGAGCAAACAGGCAACCTAGAGAATGGGAGAAAATTTTTGCAATCTACCCTTCTGACAAAGGTCTAATATCCAGAATTTACAAGAAATTTAAGCAAATTTACAAGAAAAAACAAATAACCCCATCAAAAAGTGGGCAAAGGACATGAACAGACATTTCTCAAAAGAAGACATTTACGTGGCCAACAAACATATGAAAAAAAGCTCAACATCACTGATCATTAGAAAAATTAAAATCAAAATCACAGTAAGATACCATCTCACACCAGCCAGAATGGCAATTATTAAAAAGTCAAGAAACAACAGATACTGACGAGGATATGGAGAAATAGAAAGCCTTATACACTGTTGGTGGGAATATAAATTAGTTTAACCATTCTGGAAGACAGTGTGGCAATTCCTCAAGGATCTAGCACCAGAACACCATTCAACCCAGCAATACCATTTGACCCAGCAATCCCATTACTGGGTATATACCCAAAGGAATATAAATCATTCTATTATAAAGATACATGCACATGTATCTTTATTGCAGCACTATTCACAATAGCAAAGATATGGAACCAACCCAAATGCCCATCAATGATAGATTAGATGAAGAAAATGTGGTACACATACACGATGGAATACTATGCAGCTATAAAAAGGAATGAGATCATGTCCTTTGCAGGGACGTAGATGAGCCTGGAAGCTATCATCCTCAGCAAACTAACACAGGAACAGAAAACCAAGCACCGCATGTTCTCACTCATAAGTGGGAGGTGAACAATGAGAACACATGGACACAGGGAGAAGAAAAACACACATTGGGACCTGTCTAGGGGAGTTAGGGGAGGAAGAGCATCAGGACGAATAGCTAATGCACGTAGGGCTGAATACTTAGGTGATGGCTTGATAGGTGTAGCCAACCACTATGGCACATGTTTACCTATGTAACAAACCTGCACACTCTGCACATGTATCCAAGAACTCAAAGTAAATTTTTTTTTAAAAGGGAGAAATGAGGTATATACCTAAGAACACAGATGTATATGTGAATTTTCATAGCAGCATTTTTTCCATTATACCCACAAATTGAATACACTCTCACAACTTGAGATGAGAATAAAAACAATGTTTTGTATGTATGTATACAATGGAATACTATTGGGCATTAAAAACAAATGAAATACTGGTACATGGTTACTTCATGGATGAATGCCAAAATATTGTGTAAGTGGAGGATTCTACATGGAATTTACATAGTATGCCCAATAATGGGAAATAACTTGGGGCACAAATCAGACACTCATGTTGTTGCAAAGAATCTAGTTTCATTCTTTTTTTGTGTTTGTGTGGTATTCCATGATGTATGTGTACATTTTCTTTATCCAATCCACCACTGATGGGCACCTAGATTGATTCCATGATTTGATTTATTTTTTAAAATATATCTTTAGTGTTTGTTCATTTTATTTTTTTCCATTTTATTTTCAATTCAGGGAGTACATATACAGTTTTGTTACTTGTATAACAAACTAGGATACAAATGATCCCGCCACCCAGGTACTGAGCATAGTACCCAACAGTTCGATTTTCAGATTTTGCCCCACTCCTTCCCTTCCCCGTCTCCAGTTTTTGTTGTTGCCGTCTTTACGTTCTTAGTACTCAATGTCTCCAGTTTTTGTCGTTGCCATCTTTATGTTCCTCAGTACTCAATGTTTAGCTCCCACTTATAATTGAGAGCATGCAGTATTTGATTTTCTGTTTCTGCATTACTTTGCTTAGAATAATGGCTTCCAGTTGCATCCATGTTGTTGCAAAGGACATAATTTCATTCTTTTTTGTGGTTGTGTGGTATTCCATGTTGTATATGTACATTTTCTTTATCTATTCCACCATCGATGGGCACCTAGGTTGATTCCATGTCTTTGCTATTGTGAATGGTGCTGCGATATGAGTGCATGTATCTTTTTGGTAGAACAATTTGTTCTCTTTTTGATATATAACCAGTAATGGGATTGCTAGGTTGAATAGTAGTTCTGTTTTAAGTTCTTTGAGAAATATCTGAACTGCTTTCCATGGTGGCTGAAGTAGTTTACATTCCCACCATGGAACTGAGAGTGGGAAAGTATTGTTTGCAAGTGGGTACAATGGAACATTTGGGGGTAAGCGAAGTGTTCTAAAACTTGCTGTGCTGATGGTTGCAGAGTTCATATATTTACTAAAAATTATTAAGTCACACATATTAGGTGAAATTAATGGCTTATAAATTATATATCACCAAACTTGCCTAAAATGAATTAAAGACACGAGTAAGACAAAAATTTAAAAAACCCTTATAAAACAAACAGTACCATAAACATACATTTAAAAAATAGCAACCTGGGAAAACACTTAAAATATATATGGCATATGATAAACAAATGATATCATTAATGTATAAAATCAACAAAACATCGGAGATATCCAAGGTATAAAATAGATATGGTGATTGTATAAAAATAGAATTAGCTTTGAACTCTCAGAACGGCAGCACACTTTCCAACATTGCTCTCTTTTTCACCTTTCCACCCTCTCAGTTTCTCTGCTAGGAAACCAAAATGGTATGAAGTTGGTAAATTATGTTTATCAAATCCTCTTAAGTGGTAGACCTTATTTTAGAGACTTGGGATAGAATAATGAACAAAATATAAAGAGACCATTCTTAAAAAAATTACTCAATTATCCTTTATTGTCAATACAGATGATAGATAGATATGTGAATTAAGATTACTTTACATCTTAATTAATGTTGTGTAAGTCAAATAGTATAGCATTATAGGAAATCCCTGGGTGTATTGCTTTTACCAAGGTGATTGCAAAAGATCTCCATGAGAAGGTAATATTAAAATTTGGGGACAGCCTTAAAATTGGAGGGATAGGGTGGAAAATGAAGGAAATGGGGCTGCAAAAACTCTTAGTAGGGGTTGAATTTCGTTTATGTCAAGCATTTCTGAGGTTAGTGAAGGCAGGGCAGGATGAAAGGGAATAAACTGGAGACAGCTTATGTGGAACATCACATGGCTTATGAGGCTATTAAGACATTTTAGTAATGAGACTGTTAAGACAGATTTTACTCTGTTTACTTTTAGAAAGTCAAAGAAAAAATATCAAAACTTTGAAAAATCTCTTGGTTACAAAATGGCTTTCTTTCCTTTCCTTTCTTATTAATTGAGATATTATTAGCTAAGCTAACATCAGGAAAAAAATATTAGGCTCTGCTGGTAATCAGTGGCATTGATTGGGAAAGGATTCAGGATTTTAGATGTTGACTTTGGTTTATAAGCTGTAAGTGTGTATGTGTGTACGTGTTTTTGTGTGTGCATATATAAGTGCATATGTGTGTGTTTATATATTTATATTTATAAAATATATACAGCAGGTCCTCAACCTCATATTGTTCAACGTTATTAAGATAGAATGTTTATGATAAAAAATATCGTCTTCAGCTGTGGCCACTGTCTTCGTGAAGTTTGAACCTTCTCCTTATCTTTGCATGGGCATTACCCAAGTACTTATGTTTCCTTCCACATCCCAAAGATATGCACATTCAGTTAATTGGACGAGTGTCTAAATTGTCCCCACATGTAAGAATGTGGAAGTGTGTGAGAGTATACTCTGCAATGGGATAGGGTCCTGTCCAGGATTGGTTTCTCTTGTGTCTCTAATTGCCTGGTTAGGCTCTGGCCACTCACAATTCTGAACTGAAATAATTGGGTAAATAATCATCTTACTTGCTTTTATTTATCTTTCTTAAATATATGTATAGCTCCCATTTATTTCAATGTTAAATATTGGAAGCCTTTCTTTCACCTTTATTTAGAAGTTTTCATGATGTTTTTTGACTAGAAATATGCCGGAGCAACTTGACTCTTCTTTATATCAATCAGCCTGTAGTAAATTGGTTTCATTATACAACACTTCACTTAAAGTCACAGTTTCCAAGACCCATTGATGACACTAAGTGAGTACTTACTGTATATTTATTAGGTATATATGCAAGATTATATAATGTCATAAATACATAAGATACAAATATACACAAGATACATACATATACATAATACATGCATATGCTGTGGTGGTCACTGAGTGTCTGAGGCCGGCACATAGGTGATAAAAGAATTTACTAAGACAGTAATGAGTTTAGAAAGGCAGATTTGTTTCGAGAAAAGGGGAAAATATGTTGCAAGAGAGCAGTAGTCAAGACAGCAGAGGGAAAGCTGCCTGCAAAGAGGCAGGGGCTGAAGGAAAATTTTTTACGGTCGTGCTGCTTAAGCTGAGTACTTGCAGACAGCATGCAGGTGGGCTGTGAGCTAGGTGCTTGTAAAAGGATGCTTAGATGCTAGTGAGCCATTTGAGGTTGACCCTGTTTCTTAGAACATTTTCTCCCCTCTACCCCGTTTCTGTTCCTGCCAGCAAAACCCATTTTTCAATTTTCTTTTAACTCCTTAGGGCTACACATTTCCCTCCTGACAGAACAACAGTGACAAATCTGTGCTATTTGGGTAGAGGTCTCATCTTCCAACTATTTTCTGCTACCCTGGGCATAGAACTGACCATTCCTAAGGTTGTTGGCTTGTCAGGGGATGCTCTGAGTCATTGTCTTGGGTTATGGTACTTAAATTGTTGGGCATAGCTGAAGGATGGGACTCAGGGAGAAGAGGATGTCCATAAGGAATTGATGTCCAGCCAAGTCTAAAGGAGAATCGTGGAGGTGTCTGGGGATGATTGGCTGATACTCTTGCATCCTTAGAAGCTTGGTGTGGAACTGCTGCATTCTGGAAGAAACAAATTTAACCAGGGTAAGTTAGAGACAGGGAGTTGGGGGTATGAAATAAAACAGCCTGAAGGGGGAGCCTGGCTGCCACTTTTACTTATTTGTCAGCCCCATTGTTCTTAATGGAGATTGCATCATTGTTCTTCTGATGGGCTTTGCAGTGAAAGATACTACCTGTGTAGGAAGCATAATTGCCTCCAATAGGGCCATAAATTCAGGAGCATGTTTAATTAGAGTATCTTGGGCTGTTAAAAATCCTCTTTTCCACCAAATGGCGTCATGAGCATGTACTACATGAAAGGCATAGGCTGAGTCTGTGTAAATTTTAAGCCTCATGCCTGCTCCCAAATGTAAGGCTAGAGTTAGAGCAATGAGTACTGAATTCTGGGCTGAGGTGGTGCCTGATTTTTCTATTAGGGGCTGTATTAGTCCATTTTCACACTGCTGATAAAGTCATACCAGAGACTGGGCAATTTACAAAAGAAAGATGTTAACTGGACTTACAGTTCCGCCTGGCTGGGGAAGGTCTCACAATCATGGAAGAGGGTGAAAGACACTTCTTACATGGTGGCAGCAAGAGAGAATGAGGAAGAAGCAAAAGCAGAACCCCCTGATAAACCCATCAGAGCTCATGAGACTTATTCACTATCATGAGAATAGCATGGGAAAGACCAGCTACCATGATTCAATTACCTCCCCCTGGGTCCCTCCCACAACATGTGGGAATTCTGGGAGATAAAATTCAAGTTGAGATTTGGGTGGGGACACAGCCAAACCATATTATTCTGCCCCTGGCCCCTCCAAATCTCATGTCCTCCTATTTCAAAACCAATCATGCCTTCCCAACAGTTCCCCAAAGTCTTAACTCAATTCAGCATTAACCCAAAGTCCACAGTCCAAAGTCTCATCTGAAACAAGGCAAGTCCCTTCTGCCTATAAGCCTGTAAAATCAAAAACAGGTTAGTTACTTCCTAGATGCAATGGGGATACAGGCATTGGGTAAATATGGCCATTCCAAATGGGAGAAATTAGCCAAAACAAAGAAGTTACAGGCCCCATGCAATTCCAAAATCCAGCGGAGAAGTCAAATGTTAAAGTTTCAAATGATGTTTTTTGACTCCACATCTTGCATCCGGGTCATGCTGATGGAAGTGGTGGGTTTCCATGGTCCTGGGCAGCTCCACCCCTGAAGCTTTGCAGGGTACAGCCTCCCAGCTGCTTTCATGGGCTGTTGTTGAGTGTCTGTGACTTTTCCAGGTGCACGGTGCAAGCTGTTGGTGGATCTAACATTCTGGGTTCAGGAGGATGGTAGGCCCCTTCTCACAGCTCCACTAGGCAGTGCACCAGTAGGGCCTCTGCATGGGGGCTTTGACCCCACATTTCCCTTTTGCACTGGACTAGAAGATGTTATCCATGAGGGTTCCCTACCTGCAGCAAACTTTTTCTTGGGCAACCAGGCATTTCCATACATCTTCTGAAATCTAGGCAGAGGTTCCCAAACCTCAATTCTTGGTTTCTGTGCACCTGCAGGCTCAACACCACATGGAAGCTCCCAAGGCTTGGGGCTTCCACCCTTTGAAGCCACAGCCCAAGCTGTACATTGGCCCCTTTCAGACATGGTTGGAGCAGCTGGGACACAGGGCATCAAGTTCCTAGGATGCCCATAGCACAGGGACCCTGGGCCTGGTCCACGAAACCAATTTTTCCTCCTGGGCCTCCTGGCCTGTGATGGGAGAGGCTGCTGTGAAGGTCTCTGACATGGCCTGGAGACATTTCCCCATGGTCTTGGGATTAACATTAGGCTCCTTACTACTTACGCAAATTTCTACAGCCGACTTGAATTTCTCCCCAGAAAATGGGTTTTTCTTTTCTACTGCATCATCAGGCTACAAATTTTCTGAACTTTTATGCTCTGTTCCCCTTTTAAAATGGAATGCTTTTAACAGTACCCAGATCACCTCTTGAATGTTTGCTGCTTAGAAATTTCTTCTACCAGATACCCTGAATAATCTCTCTCAATTTCATAATTCCACAGATCTCTAGGGGAGGGGCAAAATGCCACCAGTCTCTTTGCTAAATCATAACAAGAGTCACTTTTGCTCCAGTTCCCAACAAGTTCCTCATCTCCATCTGAGACTACCTCAGCCTGGATTTATTGTCCATATCACTATAAGCATTTTGGGCAAAGCCATTCAACAAGTCTCTAGGAAGTTCCCAACTTTCCCACATTTTCCTGTCTTCTTCTGAGCCCTTCAAACTTTTCCAATCTCTGTCTATTACCCAGTTCCAAAGTCGCTTCCACATTTTCAGTAATGTGCCACTCTACTGGTAACAATTTACTGTATTAGTCTGTTTTCACACTGCTGATAAAGACATACCTAAGACTGGACAATTTACAAAAGAAAGAGGTTTAATTGGACTTACAGTTCCACCTGGCTGGGGAAGGTCTCACAGTCATGGCAGATGGCAAAAGACACTTCTTACATGGTGGCAGCAAGAGAGAAGCAGCAAAAGTGGAAACCCCTGATGAACCCATCAGATCTTGTGAGACTTATTCACTATCATAAGACTAGTATGGGAGACTGGCCCCCATGATTCAGTTACCCCCCTATGTTGGGTCTCTCCTACAACACACGGTACTTCTGGGAGATACAAGTCAAGTTGATATTTGGGTGGGGACATAGCCAAACTCTATCAGGAGCTGTAGGTCCATTTGGGCTTCAGGCTTCAAGGGATATTGGGGCTTCCTAGGGAAAATGTTAGAGCCCTTAAGATGGATTTTTACAGGGTCTGCAAACTAAGAACATCATGAAGTGGAGGTATCTCATACCTCTAGAATTTGTTGTTAAATGAAGGATTTTAGGGGATTGGCACTTTTGGTGGCAGGAGCTAGTAATGTTAATATTGGGCAAGTGTATTTGGGGAATTGAAAGCTAGTTTGGAGTTTTGTCATTATATCCCCTCTAAGTAGGTAGGTAGGACAGCTTGGTAGAACCAGGCAAGAGTAAGTGAAAACATGTTTCTCCGGAGTGCATAACAAGGGGGAAGTGAAGCGTCCCTGATGTGGCTGGCTGTCTATGCTGGTGTGGAGGACCAAAGACTAAAACATAGGTCCGGAAAAACTAATTAGGGCTGAAGAAGTAGCTCCTATGTTGATTACAAAGTCAGTCCTATTCCCTTCCACATTTAGGGTTACTTAAATCTCAATCATAGAGATGGTTAATACAGGAGCCTGGATGGCCTCTGGGTCCCATCAGTTATCTCTTTCTGCCTTCTCAGTCTTATTAGCTTCCTCATAGTTAAGGAACACCGTTAGGGGCATTTGTTGTTGCCATCCTCCCAAATTAGCCCATAATTGAGGTTGCTAGTTATGGGATGACTCTCCCACATGTGGGAGAGAGGGGCAATCCCATTTCCAATGCCCGGGTTGTTTGCAGTGTGGACAGGAGCTAATCGGTGGTCCCTGAGTGCCAGAAGATGGTTGGGGAGGGTTTTGACAGTTCTGGCGTTAAAGATCTTGAAAGCCATGTCCAGTAAAGTGGGGAATGGAGTTGTGGTCCTTGGTCTAGTCTCTGGGATTTGCACCTAATATCTGAAGAAGCCTGACTGATAAAATGAACAGTCAAATTAATGGGGCCTTCTGGGCTATGAGGGTTCATATTAGGGTATTTCTCATGGCTTCAGCCAGCCTAGAGTGAAGTAGAGCTGAGTTTTCATTTGACCCCTGTGTTACCTCTTTTAGATTAGCAAAGTTGACTGGTCCTATGGCAGCCTTTTTTATGCCTACAATTAAACAAGTAGTCATTTAATTACTGCATTCCCTGCCAGTGTTTCCCTCCTGGTAGCCCTATCTAGGATCAACATCAGGAACTGCTGTTCTCCCCAGGCCAGACTCCTGAGGGTTGTGAGCAAGAACCTCATGTGGCCACTCTTGAGCCGGGGACCAAATGGAGGCCTTTTCTTCATGAATACAACTGGTGGTAAAGATAATATAAATGTTCTGCCAAGTGTATTCAAAGGAAATAGTATTTTGAATTCTTTTATGAAATGGGAAGCATCCTGCTTAAAGAAGCCAAGCTTAGCTTCTATCTGAGCGAGGTTGGACACTGGGAAAGGAACATGGACTCTGATGGTTCCTCAGTCCGCATTTGCTATTTCTCCAAGCAGCAAAACCTTGTCTGGGGCTGAAGTGGATCATAAGTGGCCCCCATGTGATCTAGTATGTGAAGGGGCAAAGGGTCCCTAATAAAAGGAGGAGGCACTGAAAAATGACATCCAAATTTGGGATGTTGGGGGAAAGTGAGGGAGAAGAAGAAGGTTTGGAGTAAGTATAGTTGAACATAAAGGTGATTTGTCGGGGAAAGAGGAAGGTTGAGAAGGGGTAGCCTCAACCAGTCCAGCCAGTTTGGGAGAGTGGAAGAGGGTAGAGGAAGGGTTTTTTAGAATGTCAGGAGAGTCAGTGGGGCTAGAGAATTTAGCCAAGAATATTTGCCAGGTTTGCTAGAGATCAAGATCCCAAGAGAGAGTCATGAAAGCCTGGACATAAGCAACTTCATGCCATTTAGAAGAGTTGTGACACAGCAAATCGAGTTGCAAAAGAGTGTTAGAATCTAAAGTCCCATTCAGAGTCCAGGTTAATTGATCCAGGAGTTTATACAGAGGCCAAAACACATTACACAGGACAACTAGGCATTTATTTTTGAGAGTCTGGGGGCCAAATTTATCCCAATGTTTTAGGATGCAAACCAGAGGTTAGTCTGAAGGAATAGACAGGGTTTTTTCCCATGGTGGGACTGGAAAATGTCCTACCACTTGGGGCTAATGTCTGCTGGGGACACGAGCCACACTTTCTTTAGGGGTATCCCACAAGAAAAAAAATTCCACTCATTTCTGCTGAGGGACACTGAGATGCACTTTCCTAAAGGGCATCCCACCTATTTGAAGGATCTCCTGGTGCTGGAGTTGACAGTGCCGGGGCCTTACACTGGATGGCCAGTCCATTTACAAGGAACAAGGGTGAAGGGAGAACTCAAGACTGGAACCAGCTTAAAAGAGGGAACAGGAATGGGAAGACTCTGAGGCCACTTGAAATCACCTGATGTGGGAACTTCTAAAGCAGGAAGCCTGGCTATCTTCACTGCAGAATTAGAATAAGAGAGAGAGAGAGTTTAAGTCACCCAAAACATGGGTGGATTTGCCCTAGATGAGCTGCCACTGCTAACTGCACCACACCTAGGGACTGAGGACCTCTGAACAGACAGGATAGGAGAGTCTTCCTCCCTTCTGGGCCAGTTGGCTAGCGCTGTTTACCTCATAGCCTTCAGGCAACACCAGAAAGTAGTATGGGACAGATACTGTCAATTTTGAGAAGACTACTGGAGGCTGGCTGCTGGCATGCTGAAAAAGGAAAGTATACTTAGGTTCCTCACCTGAGTGGGTGGTGGTGGTAAGGCACTTCTGCACGAACACTTTTCAGCTTCACCAGGTGTAGCCCTGACAAGAAACCTTCATTGTCTCTGTGCCTTGACACTGTCCATGGAGTATCCCAAGTAGAAAGGGAGTGGGGAGAGTGTTCCTGTAGGGAGAGATTTTTCATAGGGTAAGAGGTCCCCATAAGGGCCACCAAAATGTTGTGGTCAATGACTGTCTGAGACCGGCACATGAGTGGTAAAAGAATTGACCATATCAAAAATGAGTTTAGAAAGATAGATTTATTTAGAGGAAAGCCGGAGATACATTGCAAAAGAGCAATGGGCAGGACAGCAGAGGGAAGGCTTTCTGCAAAGAGGCAGAGGTTGGAGGAAAATTTTATAAGATTTTGCTGCTTAGGCTGAATGCTTGCAGACAAGATGCTTGAGTATAGGTGGGCTATCAGCTAGGTGCTTGTAACAGGATGGTTGGATACTAGTGAGTTGTTCGCCATTGACACCATTTCTCAGGACATTTGTTCCCCTCTACCCCTTTTACTGTTTCTGGCAGCCAAGCCCATTTTCCAATACATCTATGAGAGTTTTATATAGGCCAGGCACAGTGGCTCACGCCTACAATCCCAGCACTTTGGGAGGCCGAGGCAGGTGGATCATGAGGTCAGGAGATTGAGAACATCCTGGCTAACACGGTGAAACTCCGTCTCTACTAAAAATACAAAAAATTAGCTGGGCGTGGTGGCACGCTCCCGTAGTCCCAGCTACTTGGGAAGCTGAGGCAGGAGAACTGCTTGAACCCAAGAGGTGGGGGTTGCAGCGAGCCAAGATTGCACCACTGCACTCCAGCCTGGGAGACAGAGTGAGACTCTGTCTCAAAAGAAAAAAAAAATTTTTATATATATAAAAGATACATACACACACACAAGATATATTAGAGGATGACCACTTCTTGTAGAAGAAAATGAAGCTTCCTGAACAAGACATGTGACTCTTGACAAATAAGTCTCTCTTTACTTTCTAGGTCACTATTTCCCTTCTTGTGCCTTGTACTTTTTGTTACAATAATAATGGACTTAAACTAATTTCCATTATGCATATACTATGCTTTTAGGGGCCTGTATACCTTCATTTTCTTAAATGCTAAGTATTAATATTTTTGAAAGCAAAATTATTATAGAAGCAAAGAAACAAAAAATGGTTACCCCATAGGCAAAGCAGCCTTAATATTGCTAACTTGTTCTTATTACTCAAAATGATCTATAGATTCAGTGCAACCTCTATCAAAATTCCAATGGCATTTTTCACAAAAATAAAAAAAAAATTCTAGAATTCATATGGAAATACAAAAGACTCCAAATAGCCAAAACAATCTTGAGAAAAAAGAACAAAGTTAGAGGTATCACACACTTTGATTTCAAGATATGCTACCAAGCTATAGTTGTCAAAACAGTATGGTACTGGCATAAAAACAGAATTATAGACCAATGGAACCTAATAGGGAGAATAGAAATAAATCTGCATATTTGCATTGATTGTTCTTCAACAAAGTAATCAAGAGCACACAATAGTGAAAAGACAATCTCTTCAACCAATGGTGTTGAGAAAACTGCATAACCACATGCAAAAGAATGAAATTGTATGCTTATTTCACCCAATATAAAAAAACAACCAAAGTTAATTAAATAATACTAAGTTGGCTTTCCCCTCATAGCACTCTTAACCATCCTTTCAGATGCACCTCAAGCGTTACCTCCTATAAGATGATCTGTTTGATACCACTGTCTAAGGCAAACACTTGTTTTAGAGCTCATATGATGCCATATTTAGCTTTCTATCATTGTACATATTACATGGAAACAGCCCGTTCTCATTGGTTATCGTTGCTCATTGCAACGTAAAGTAAGCAACTTGTATTTTTTTTTTTTCTCTTTGCATCTCCAGCCTCTGAACAGATTTCTGGCACATAGGATCTGCTCCCTTAATGTTTAATGGATAAATAAGTGAATGATTGAATAAGTGACTCCCAGAGCATAGCTAGAGCAATAGGCATTGAGAAATTACATGTCGATATGAAGAGGAAAGTGATTTGTGCTTTCAAATGGAAACTAAAATGTCATTATCTTATTTGTACTCAATCCCCAAGAGAGTCATTTACCATTCATGCTGTGAACTTAAGTTAGCAAAATGACTCTGATAGAGAACTGTGCCATGGCAAACACATGCTATTATTTATGAATTATTTTACTTCCTCCATTGATAAGGTGGATTTATTTTATATAAGTATACCAATAAGAAACACAAATATCTTTGGGGATCTAGTATTTGCCATGCCCCCCACCTTCTTGAAGTTAAGTCTAGAAAATGCTGAATAATTTCTGCATCTTTGAAGCAAAAAAAAAATTGTGGTATTACCAAATATTTTATATAATGTCTTCCCACACCAAAAATAACTACAACTCAATGATTAAGAGAAAAAAGAAACAAAGCTAAGGGATAAAAAAAAAAAAGAAACTTTCATAACAGTTTCTAATTTGAACCTCTAGACATTAACTTAAGCTCGTGAGAAATTATTTAACAATAAAATTGTAAAATATGTAGTAAAATTGTCAATAACAAAAAATTAGTAATATCATGATCCATTAACTTTATTTATATTCATTACAATTTTCAGGACAGCTATGAGAAAACCATTATTATAAGTGTTCTGTGAGGCATAGAAAGGCAACACCCCTTTTAATTTAATCAATAAACATTTCCATCATTTTTAATAATTGAAGCAATTTATTCATAGAGATTAACCACGGAATGCAATCATAAAATTTGTTTTAAAAAACTAAACATTTTTATATTTTAGGCTTAATGTTGCATTTTACTTTAAATGTTAACAATATAATGCTGTAATTACTCAATAGGTTTGTAAATTTATACACACATGTATACACACAATGTAGATATATTGTATTTATATGATTTGTCTTATAGTCTTATCAGAAAACTTCATCCTACTGCACAGCCATGGGGATGGAAACACATAAATAGGAAGGGTGAACTACGTTAAACCCAATCCAATAATTCACTCCAATAAAATAAAATTACCTTTTTAAATTCAACTTCTTTGAGGGGGAGGAAATAGTCATTTGTTTATATTTTCTTCCTTTCTTGCTTCTTTTCTTCAAGATGGAATACCTGTGTATAAGGAATAGAGGGGTTACCCAGTGGTGCTCAGGAAGACTCACTTATATGTGTACAGGTCCGTGAACTCTATTCAGTTCCTCTGGTATCTATGCTTATATCCTGTGACCAGCTGACACTCACCATTTGGGAGTTCTGTGCTAATTTTTGCAGTTGTGACCTCTGTCAAAGAAAAGTCTCACTGGTGGGAGTTAAACCCACAAAATAGATTATTCAAGACAATTGCAATAGGGGGTTGAGACCATTGCAATAGGGAAGAAACATTGAAACAAGAGGCAGAATTGTTTTCTTGTTTCTTTTGTTTGTTTGTGTGTGTGTTTGTTTGTTTGTTTGTTTTTAGAGTCTAGGTCTTGCTCTGTCACCCAGGCTGGAGGGCAGTGGCTCAACTATGCCTCACTGCAGCTTCAAACTCCTGGGCTCCAGGGATCCTCCTGCCTCAGTCTCCCGAACAGCTGGGACTACAGGTACATGCTGACATGCCTGGCTATTTAAACAAATATTTTTAGAGATGTGGTCTCTCTATGTTTCCCAGGCTGGACTTGAACTCCTGGCCTCAAACAATTCCCCAGACTCAACCTCTCCAGTTGCTGAGATTACAGGCATGAGCTGCCTGACTCAGCTCAAGGCAGGATAATTTTTAAGTTCTAGGTGACCTAGTAAGAAAGTACTGGAGGGTCAATGTGGTAGGTTGGTCAATATGATTAGGCCATGTACATTTGCTCTTTGGACTTTATCAAAGTCAGGCTCCTACCCTCTCAAAGACTGTGAGTTAGGGATGCAATCTTTCTTGAGAATTATATTACAAAGTGGGGCTGCCAGGTCATTGAGAAAAACATTCCTGGGTTGTAAAACTGGCCGGTGACTGAGAGAAGAACACTTATACCTCAAAGGGTATAAAAAGAATTTATAAGTGTGAGTTTTCTAAAGGAAGTGCTTTAAAGAAGGGAGATCTGGAGCCTACAGTCAGGAAACAATCTGTCCAAAGTTTATTCAAGCTGAGGGGAAAGCTAAGGCTACCTTGGTCACTTCAAGTTTTATTTTTTCTCAGATCTTTCAGGGCAAAAAAATGTTTATACTCTGTTGGTTTCCCTATTGATCTTACTCAGCTCTCTTCAGAGCTCAGATTCCTCTGAGATCCAGCTTAGATTCCCATTCTACCTGCTATCTCAGTATTCTTCTTTATAACCCTTGTAATCAGGGTCACTTTGCTCCTACTGCAGCAACGCCATTGAGAGCCTCACATCTGAAAACTTCTGAGTCCCTATATGCAACAAATACTGTTGTTGATAACTTGAGTGCCTCAGAGACTTGAAGGAGGCTCTGAGAAATTTAGCTCAAGTTCTCCTTCTGCCTATTCATCTTGAGCTGTCAATTTTACTGTGACGAATTCAACAAATATTGAGAGACTACCTTGATCCTTTAAGAGTTGTTCATGGAAAAGAAAGCAATAGTCCTTCCTTCCCCTGAAGTTTTCTCAATCCCTGCTGTTTCCCACTTAATCTTCCCACTGAGATTTTAACCCAGAGGTATGAAAACGTCACTTGTGTCTGTCTGATTAATTTGAGGAGGAAAAGAGAAAAGAAAATGCAAGAACAACAGATCTAAGAATGTTAAAATTTTCACGCACTACAAGATAAAATGTAATGTCTAAAACTGGTTAAAAATGTAGTTATATATGTATTAAAATATGGAGAAAACTAGTAAAAATAATCACTAAAATTATTTTAGGGATTGCCTCTGGGCAGCAGGGCAGACTGGAAGGTTTAAAGCTTGCTGAACTTAGTTTAGGCTTGTAGCAGTAGTGGCATGATTTTTTAAGTGTGCATGTATTATACTGATTAAAATAACAATTAAACCACCCTAGCTAGCCAGGTGAAGAATCTCTCATTGTAATCTAAGTAAAATATTTTATCCCAGGATTGATATTGACATACCTCTTCTGCTGAAACTTGATATCCATACATTCATCCCATTTATCATTTTTACTTTTATCTAAATTATCAAAATTAGATTTGCCTCAGTTTTACTTCTGTTGTCTTGATTCTGGACAGGCTGTGTATTTGTGTGTGTGTGTGTGTGTGTGTGTGTGTGTAACATGAAAAAAATGCTATATGTGTTTGTACATTTTGCTGGGTGTTTTTCTTCACATACTGTGTAGTATATAGACGGCTATATATAAGCACATTTGAGCTAACATTTTTCTTTATAAAGAACAACTAACATTAGGTTGTGAATATATCTTATTTACTGTATATTACTTCACCCTATATATGGGTTTTTGGTGTTTTGTTTTATTAAACCAACAACCCACATATAAATGAAGTAGTATACAAGGGTTTTTTTGTTTGTTTGTTTGTTTGTTTTTTCAGACAGAGTCCCGCTCTGTCACCCAGGCTGGAGTGTAGTGGCGTGATCTCGGCTCACTGCAAGCTCCACCTCCTGGGTTCATGCCATTCTCCTGCCTCAGCCTCCCGAGCAGCTGGGACTACAGGCGCCCGCCACCACGCCCAACTAATTTTTTGTATTTTGTTTAGCAGAGATGGGGTTTCACCGTGTTAGCCAGGATGGTCTCGATCTCCTGACCTCGTGATCTGCCCGTCTTGGCCTCCCAAAGTGCTGGAATTACAGGCGTGAGCCACCGTACCCAGCGTGTACAAGGTTTTTAAAAAAATCTATTCAGAGTGTTACAGTTAACTTCATATTTCTTTATATGCATTTCAAATATATGCAAACATTAAAAATTCTAGAAGTGAAATTGTTAGTCAAAGAACAAGTGAAATTTCTAAATGTAGAGGATATTTTCTGATTGTCATTGATAACTGTACCAATCCACACTTCAATCAACAATATATTTTCACAATATTGATTTTACCCATCCATGAGCATGGTATGTGTTTCCATTTGTTTGTGTCTTCTATGATTTCTCTTCCAGTGCTTTGTAGCTTTCCTTGTAGAGGTCTTTCACCTCCTTGGTTAGGTGTATTCCTAAGTATTTTATTTATTTATTTTTTGCAGCTATTATGAAAGGGGTTGAGTTTTTTATTTGATTCTCCTCTTGGTCACTGTTGGTGTATAGAAGAGCTAATGATTTGTTTACATTAATCTTGTATCCAGAAACTTTGCTGAATTCTTTTATCAGTTCTAGGAGATTTCTGGAGGAGTCCTTAGGGTTTTCAAGGCAAACGATCACATTGTCAGCAAACAGGGACAGTTTGATTTCCTCTTGACCGATTTGGATGCCTTTTATCTCTTTCTCTTGTCTGATTGCTGTGGTTAGGACTTCCAGTACTATGTTGAAGAGGAGTGGTGAGAATGGGCATCCTTGTCTTGTTCCAGTTCTCAGAGGGAATGCTTTCAGCCTTTCCCCATTCAGTATTAAGTTGGCTGTGGGTTTGTCATAGGTGGCTTTTATTACATTAAGGTATGTCTGTTGTATGCTGATTTTGCTGAGAGTTTTAATCATAAGGGGATGCTAGATTTTGTCTACGGCTTTTTCTGCATCTATTGAGATGATCATGTGATTTTTGTTTTTAATTCTGATTATGCGGTGAATCACATTTATTGACTTGCGTATGTTAAACCATCCCTGCATCCCTGATATGAAACCCACTTGATCATGGTGAATTATCTTTTTGATATGTTGTTGGATTCAGTTAGTTAGTATTTTGTTAAGGATTTTAGTATCTATGTTTATCAAGGATATTGGTCTGTAGTTTTCTTTTTTTGGTTGTATCCTTTCCTGATTTGGGTATTAGGGTGATGCTGGCTTCATAGAATGAATTCGGGAGGGTTCTTTTTTTCTCTATTTTGTGGAAATGTTTCAAAAGGATTCCTCTTTGAATGTTTGGTAGAATTCTGCTGTGAATCCGTCTGGTCCTGGACTTTTTTTTTTGGTTGGTAATTTTTAAATTAATATTTCAATCTCACTGCTTGTTATTGGTCTGTTCAGGGTATCTAATTCTTCCTGATATAAGGTAGGAGGGTTGTATATTTCCAGGAATTTATCCATCTCTCATAGGTGTTCTAGTTTATGTGTGTAAAGGTGGTTCATAGTAGCCTTGCATGATCTTTTGTATTTTGTGGTGTCAGTTGTAATATCTCCTGTTTCATTTCTCAGTCTGGTAATTTGGATTTTCTCTCTTCTTTTCTTGTTTAATCTTGCCAATGGTCTATCAATCAAATATTCTTTTCAAAGAACCAGCTTTTTTTTCATTTCTTTTGTACTTTTTTCCTGTTTTTTTCAATTTCGTTTAGTTCTGATCTGATCTTAGTTATTTCCTTTCTTCTACTGGGTTTGGGTTTGGTTTTTTCTTGTTTCTCTAGTTCCTTGAGGTGTGACCTTAGGTTGTCTATTTGTGCTCTTTCAGACTTTTTGATGTAGGCGTTTAGGGCTATGAACTTTCCTCTTAGCACCACCTTAGCTGTATCCCAGAACGCAATCCCCATCAAAATACCACCATCATTCTTCACAGAGTTAGAAAAAACAATTCTAAAATTCATATGGAATCAAAAAAGAGCCCGCAGAGCCAGAGCAAGACTAAGCAAAAAGAATTAATCTGCAGGCATCACACTACCTGATTTCAAACTGTACTATAAGGCCATAGTCACCAAAACATCATGGTACTGGTATAAAAATAGGCACATACACCAATGGAACAGAATAGAGAACTCAGAAATAAACCCAAATACTTAAAGTCAACTGATGTTTGACAAAGCAAACAAAAACATAAAGTGGGGAAAGGACACCCTTTTCATCATATGATGCTGGGATAATTGGCTAGCCACATGTAGAAGAATGAAACTGGATCCTCATCGCTCACCTTATGCAAAAATCAACACACGATGGATTAAGGACTTAAACCTACGACCTGAAACTGTAAAAATTCTAGAACATAACATAGGAAAAATCCTTCTAGACACTGGCTTAGGAAAGAATTTCATGACCAAAAACCCAAAAGCGATTACAATAAAAACAAAGATAAATAGCTAGGTTCTAATTAAACTACTTTTGAACAGCAAAAGGAACAGTCAGCAGAGTAAGCAGACAAACCACAGAGTCGGAAAAAATTTTCAAAATCTATACATCTGACAAAGGACTAATATCCATGAAAAAGATCAGTAAGATAAAAACAATCCCATCAAAAAGCGAGCTAAGGACATCAATAGACAATTCTCAAAAGAAGATATATAAACTGCCAACAAAACATACCAAAAAATGCTCAACATCACTAATGATCAGGGAAATGCGAATCAAAACCACAATGTGATACTACCTTATTCCTGTAAGAAAGGCCATAATCAAAAAATCAAAAACAGCAGATGTTGGTGTGGATGCGGCAATCAGGGAACACTTCTACACTGCTGTGGGAATGTAAACTAGTTCAGCTGCTATGGAAAACAGCGTGGAGACTCCTTGAAGAACTGAAAGTAGAACTACCATTAGATCCAGCAATCCCACTACTGGGTATTTACCCAGAGGAAAAGAAGTCATTATTTGAAAATGATACTTGCACATGTTTATAACACCACAATTCACAATAGGAAAATCGTGGAACCAACCCAAATGCCCATCAATCAGTGGATAAAGGAACTCTGATATATATATATATATCTGAGATATATATATATTCCAAAATATATGTATTCTGATATATATATATATATTCCATATATGATGGAATACTGCTAAGCCATAAAAAGGAATGAATTAACAGCATTTGCAGTGACCTGGATGAGATTGGAGACTATTATTCTCGGTGAAATAACTCAGGAATGGAAAACCAAATATCGTATGTTCTCAGTGATATGTGGGAGCTAAGCTGTGAGGATGCAAAGGCATAAGAATGATACAATGGATTTTAGGGACTTGGCGGGGGTGGAAGGGGGGTGAGGGATAAAAGACAACAAACATGGAGCAGTGTATACTGCTCCGGTGATGGGTGCACCAGGTTTTCAAAATATAACCAAATACCACCTGTACTCCAATAACTTACAGAAAAATAAAATTAAAACAAAACAACACAAAACAACAAAAAAAAAAAACAGTAGGTAAGAGCTGAGCGTGGTACTTCAAGCCTGTAATCCCAGCACTTTGGGAGGTTGAGGCGGATGGATTGCTTGAGGCTAGGAGTTTGAGACCAGCCTGGCCAACCTGGTAAAATCCTGTCTCTAATAAAAATGCAAAACAAACAAACAAAAACCAAAACAACAACAACAAAAAAACAGGGCGCGGTAGCACATGCCTGTAATCCCAGCTACTTGGGAGGCTGAGGCTCAAGAATTGCTTGAACCCAGGAGGCGGAGATTGCAGTGAATGGAGATCATGCCACTGCACTCCAGCCTGGGCAAAAGAGCAATACTCTGTTTCAAAAAAGAAAGAAAGAAAGAAAGAGAGAGAGAGAAAGAAAGAAAGAAGGAGAAAACTAGTATATAAGAATTCCTGCCTATTCTCACCCTCACTGCTGCTAGGAAACAAATAAATATATGGCCATCTGCCATCTGAGAGCTGAAAATAGTATCTCTTTTGTATTTACTTATTTATGAGTGAAGTTAAGAACTTTTACTACCTTTATTAGCTATATTTGTTCCTATGAACTGTTCACTCATATCATTTATTAGGTTGTGTAAGTTCCATTAATTTCAAAGCCTTGTTAAAGTACCATGTTTAATGTCATTTCTTTCTTTCTTATAGTTCTCTATTTTTTTTCCACATTGATCTATATGCCTATGTTTTTTTCCTAGTTAAACAGCTTTCATCTATTTTATGTCAAGTGAAGCAAATTTCCTTTATTTTTTTCCTTATTGTCATTGCCTGGAAATCTTTCAGGAAATCATTAATATTGGGATTAAAATTATTATTTTTATACTCAAAATTCCTGAAATGTTTATATAAACAATGATTTTTCTTTCTACTTTTCTGACTCATCTGCACTGGTGCATTATTGCAATCATGTCCCGGGAGGAAAATGAAGTTGAAGAAAATTCAACATCATCATAATAATTGGACAAATCAAAATATGTCACATCAGCTAGCCAAATGAACAGTAATACAGTACTCTGCTGCTCTCGTTGGAGTCAGACAAACCTGAGTTTAAGTTCCAGTTGTACTATTTAATAACTTAGTAACAAAGAGAGGATGACATCATCGCTTAGGTTTCAGGTTTCCTTATCTGTAATATGGGCACAAAATATCTTGCTTGATAATATGGGAATTCAACAACCTTTAAAGGCAGCATCAAATACTGGTTAGGAGCTCATATCCTGAAGGCAGGCATCTTCTTTCAAATTCTAGTTCAAACTTCTACTTCTCTGAGTTTATATTAATCAGCACATCAAAACTTTGTCTCTAATAACTTCTAGCTCTTTGATCATGGTAAGAAATATATTTTCTAGTATCTTAATAAGTTCATTTGCAAATTGAGGATAATAGTGGTTTACTATTTATTATTTAATAAATTAATAACTAAAAATGCATGATGCTAAATACTCAATAAATGTTAACTCTATTAATACTTGGCACTTATTTGACATTTACATAGGTCATTTAAAAGGAAAAAGAAAGAAAGGAGAAAAGGAGAAGGAAGGAAGAGAGAGAGAAGGAAGGACAGATGGACGGAAGGAAAGAAGAAAGGAAGAAAGAGAGAGAAAGGGAGGGAGGGAGGGAAGGAGGAAGGAAGGAAAGAAGGAAGGAAGGAAGTTAGTTAATTCCCATCTTGGAAGAAAGGACTTTACCCTGTTGTGATCTTTACTTGTAAGTGCACTGTGAGAACTCTTCCTGATCCTCATACATGGAAGGAAGATGCATCCGTGATCTAGAGACTCTGACCCTCTAGGCCAAGGAGATACCATGTGAGCAATATCTAATGGCCCAGAATCATCTCACTTACACATCTAAGAAAGACTTCAAATGAAACCCATTTACTGTATTTTTCATACCCAAAGTAGCAGAATCATAGCTCATTGGAGTAGCACAATCATAGCTCATTCTCTCCCAGACTAGAGTGTGGTGGCATGATCAATGGCTCACTGCAGCATCAACCTCACAGGCTCAAGTGATCCTCTTGCCTCGGCCTCCCACGTAGCTAGCACTACAGGCTGACACATATAGTATTAATACTTTCTTCTACCTGTTTCCAAAGACATTGTAAAAAGACAGTGTGTATGTGTGTGCATGTATTTGTGTGAAGGTGTGTGTGTGTGTAACAGGAAAAATATAAATCTCCTTCATCTGGGCAGATCACAGAGTCATTACGCATAAAAGGAGAGGAAATAATGACAATTTGGATTTGTTTCAAACTACTTTTATACTGACTTACTCTTAAGGCAGCTAAAAATCAGTGCAAACTTGCAAACAGGTAGCATATAGGTGTTTGAACAGGGCTATCATTTTTCCTTGTGTCTCATGCAACTGTGTGCAAAGTGTTATGATTTCCACAACTCAGTTGTAGGAGTCTCAGTCCACTAAGTCAGAAAGTCTGTGGACTCATGTCTACACATGAAAAGTCTAAGTACTAAAATAACTGAAAACAAACCTTTTATCAGGCTATGTTTACCAGACTTCGTGTTAGGGTTACAGGCCTGGAAATTTTGGCTTCGTCTATGCAGTATCACTCTCTTCTTATCTACATTCATGCTTCAGTGATGAGAAGTTTTTTCTTTATGTCCACCCATGGGTTTTCTGTGGCCAGGCCTGACCACAGCTCACCACAACTTCATACTCAATTTCTCTGCCCCAGCACATAATTAGGCAATGTGTCATTGCACAGTAGGAATCCAAATCAAATAACTCTGAACAAAGTCTCTTGTGTAGGTGGATTCTATACTTGCTTTTGAACATTAAAAAAGAAAAGGAAAAATATTGCTGAATGTGCCTCCTACCATTTTCTATAGCACTGACCTTCAAACCTGACCCAGATGGAAATAAAACATCCCTTACCTTTTTTTTTAAATGCTTTAGAACACTATGTGACTAAAAAGGAAGTTTTGTGAGAATTATTTTTGCCACAGTCCTTACAGTTGAGAATGGCCCGAGTTTTATTTTGAAATCATCAGAGGATTTAGTCATTAAATAATTGTTTACTATGGGACTTGGTTAACAGTAGGGATAACTGAATGAAATGGTTAAGCAAAGAGCATATCTACATGGTTAAAACAGGACTATTTTTTTCTTTCCTTTTTTTCTGTTTCAGTTTTTTTTTTCTAACCTTGCTCTGTCACCCAGGTTGGAATGGAGTAGCACAATCATACCTCAGTCTCTCCCAGGCTAGAGTGCAGTGGCATGATCAGTGGCTCGCTGCAGCCTCAACCTCACAGGCTCGAGTGATCTTCTTGCCTCAGGCTCCCAAGTAGCTAGCACTACAGTCATACACCACCAAGCCTGGCTACTTTTGTGTGTGTGTGTGTGTGTAGAGACAGGGTCTCAGTATATTGTGCAGGCTAATCTTGAACTTCTGGGCTTAAGCAATCCACCCACTTTGGCCTCCCAGACTGCTGGAATTACAGGTGTGGGCCACCATGGCTGGCTATTTTTTTCTTACATTTTTTAATGACCTTTCCACCACAAATGAAATTTATACATTATGTTTGATATTTATTTTATTTAAGATGGCAGAGGATTAATATCTTAACGTTTAATTTGGAAATATTATATATATAATATGTACATATATATTTGCACACCAAAGTACAAAAAATAAATTGTCTTCAAGTGGACTGTATTATCCGCTTTAAATTTGATCGATTTTAAATAAATTATGGTCCACAAGTACTATCACATGACAATTTTCTGATTAGCTGAATACATATAGGACAGACATTAAAGGCTGTTAAAAATGCTATCAACCAACTTTGAAAGAGGTCACTTCGTAATGTGAATTTAAAGTTTAAAATTTTAAGATGAATAATCCAATGTCACTCCTAAAATAAAATAAGAAAACTCAGAAATTTGTTATAAGAATATCAACATATCTTACAGAGATTAAGAAGAGAACCAGAGACACTGGGTCCTACTTGAGGGTGGAGGGTGAGAGAAGGGTGAGGATCAAAAAACTACCTATCGGGTATTATGTTTATTAGCTGAGTGGTGAAATAATCTGTACACCAGCCTCCCATGACATGCAATTTATCTATATAACAAACTTGTGCATGTACCCCTGAACCTATAAAATAAACGTTTTAAAAAAAAAATTAAGGGAAGGAATGCAGACAGCTGGGCATGAGATGTAACTCTGAGTCTAATAAGAATTTGCCTTCTGTCTCTTGATGCCTTCTCTACATGCCTACTTCATTCTTCTCTCTTCATTACATTCTTTGTTTTTCCAAGACCACATAGCCAAAGAAATTTGACAGTTTCTGAATTACACCAATTACAAAAACACAAACAAACTGAAAGATAATTGGTTTGAGTTAGGAATAGATTCCTGCTATGTCTAATCCACTGTGTAAGTGGATTAGAGGGTGGAAGTACACTATTTTTAATAAAAGAAAAGATAAAAGAAGTTCTTAGAGGAGTTAAGGCAGGTAGTGGTTATTGAAAAGGCAAAACAAGGTATATACACCATTTTATTATCATGGAGCTTCTTTCATGATCCCTTACCTTGCTGTTCCCTCTTTAGTACTGTCTTCTAGGCAATCCATGGTCCCCAACCAAAAGCCTATCTTCTATATTTTTAAACAAAAAATAACTAGATCTGAAAATATCCATTTGTTTGACCTTGTGTGTTTCTTCTTTAGAAATCTTATTTTATTCAGGCAAGGTGTCCATGAAGATATTAAAACTTCACTGGTACACCTCCATAGTCTTGATTCAGTGATTCTCATAATGCAAAGAACAGAATTATCTTTTTAAATAAAGCATTGCAAACACCTCCTAGATTTCATGGCTTAAATACCTGCTTAGTGAGGTCATCATTCAAATACAATCAATTTCATTTCAAACACAAGACAACTCTTTTACCCTAAGCAAACGCTTATGTGCATTTACATAGTCCCTTCTGGTGGCTATCATGGCTGCCTTGAATATCTTCTTTAAGGAAAATCCAGAACGTTCCTTTCCTATGTGAAGCCCCTTCATATATTTGAGTATTTTTAAAACATGGAGGTAATTTGCTTTTCAGGTTTGTAAATTTAACTCATTCGATATGTCTGTAATATGTGGATGTTGCTTTGGTGGAGGAACTGGGGTGATGTCTGAATGAATGGGAAGGAAATTCTAAAGGGATGATCAATATAGAGTCAGAAGGAAAGCAAGTTGAATACATTAAAGTGTGTCAAGACTCAACCTTCTTATGCTACATTAAACACATTTACACAAGTAAAAATAAGTATTTTAGAACTTCCATTAAGACTCCATGGAGAACTAATGGAATGTTAAGCTAAAAATATCAAGGCTATTAAATCAAATGCACATGACATGAAGCCTGTTTGAAATGGTTGATACTATCAACATATGTAAATTCACTAATGCTAATTATTAAGTGTGTTCTAGACACCACGATATCCCCCAACACTTAACATGTCCTCTGGTAAATAATAGATATTTAATAAAAATGTGAAGGAATAAATAAGCAAACACGAGGTATAAGATACTTCATATAAATGTGAAGACGGAGAATAGTGACTTTGAAGAATTCAATCATTATATCTAGAGACTTACTTGTAATTATGATTTTAGAATGAGCCTATTGAAGTGTAGTTTTCTGAGCTTAGAAGCAGAAACAATATAACTTATTTGACAAAGCAAATATATTTTTTCAGTGATTTTTTGGGGCACACAAGAATGACACAAGGATCATTTTAAACTAAGATATCAGTAACTACCTTTTGGCTCCCCCTAGGGTATGAACTAGAAATATAAAATTACTTGGAGTACTTGTGCTGGGGAGAGACAAAATGTAATAGCTGAGTCATGAATGAGTTAATTAAAGCCTGCGCCTCTACGATGAGCAAGAGTATGTAATGCTATTATAAAGGAAGTAATGTGCATGATGGTTTGAAATTTTCAACAATAAGGGATTTTTCAGTGTGACTCTATTGGGAAGTTACTTATTCAGTCAACCATAGTAGCAATGGAGGGTGAAGATTCAGAGACAAAAAAAGCAGCTTTATAAGAAGCATAGAAAACGGAGCAGTAAGAAAGGCAGTGAAGTAATTCAAATCCCTGCACTCATTTAATTTTCAGTTCTTTTTATTATTTTAATTGACACATAATAACTGCATATGTTTATAGGGTACAGTGTGATAGTTCATGTATGCCACACGTAATGTCCAAATCCAAGTAATAAACATATCTGTCACCTCAAACATTTTTCTTAGTGTTGAGAACATTCAAAATCTTCTCTTCTAGCTATTTTTATTTCTAATTCTAACCAAAAATTTAAAAATAGTACTTAACATAACTAAACAAATGAATCACTCTTAGAGTTTGAGGACCTGTTTATGTATTGTTTGCTAAATTCATTTATGTTTCTTCATTTAATCTTCGTAACTACTCTGCTTGCCAGTTATTTATATCTACAGCAGCATAATTCAATTATGTTTTAACTCATACTCCTTTTTCCATTACTAAATACTGATTGAGAGCTTTGAAACCAGACCTCCTTCTTGAGAACTAGTCTTTTTTTTGGAACTAGTCTTTTTTTCAGAATGTGTTGTTGGGATTTACAGTTGTCTTGACAAGGTACGGACCTCCATAAGGATAACTATAATTTCACAAATAGTTCTCTAATGGGTTATTAGGCACTTTCTAAGCTCATTTAGTCAAAAACTGTGTTTGTTGCTGTATTTGTGTTAGAAATAAATTTAATTACAGTTCAAAGAGTTTGTACAAAAAAGAAGAAAGCAAATTAAATGCCAGTTTAATTTTCATGGCCTCTAAGTTAGCTGGCTTTTTTTAAAAAATAATTTTGGTATGGTAGCTACGCAATATTCACAACTGTTCTTACTAGGGCTCTTTATTGTCCTTTAATTTCTGTAGGACTTAAATTTTAATATGACAAATATAAAAAATTATCTGTATTTTTTCTGTGGAAGATATAAATAATATTTTAAAACTTGCACGAGATTCAGGAAAATTTATGGAGATAGTAATGTGCATTAATTAATTAAATCGTAAGCTCTTAAGCTGCCTTTTCTCTTCTAAACTGCTCACTTTCATTGGTACTTCATTTGAAAATTGGTGCAAATTCTAGTTCATATGAATTTGCTCATTTTCATTGGGACTTCATTTGAAAATTGACTATATTCAAGGTCCAAACTCTAGTTCATATGAATTTGGTTAAATCCATCAGCAAATTCTATTTTCTTGGTCACAGTGAAATGTGACTGTAGCCAGTTCAATCAGACTGAACATCAGAACTTTGTGTAGGAGTTCTAAGATCTACACGCAAATTCTTTTTTTTCTTTTTTTGAGATGAAGTCTTGCTCTTGTCCCCAAGGCTGGAGTGCAATGACACGATCTTGGCTCACTGCAACCTCCGCCTCCCGGGTTCAAGTGATTCTCCTGCCTCAGTCTCCCGAGTAGCTGGGATTACAGGCGCCTGCCACCATGCCTGGCTAATTTTTGTATTTTTAGTAGAGACGAGGTTTCACCATGTTGGCCAGGCTGGTCTCGAACTCCTGACCTCAGGTGATCTGCCTGCCTCCGCCTCTCAAAGTGCTGGGATTACAGGCGTGAGCCACCAGGCCCGGCCTCACACGAATTCTTTATTTACATGAACCATTACTTGCAAGCAAAGGCATTTAAACTGATTCAGAATTTGGTAAATAAAGGGAAATAAAGATTGACAATAAGAGATCTTGAAATTTGAATAAAGTAAACTAAGGGGGTAGAACAAAGGGTAGTAAGGCTTTTCCACACTCCCCAACTCCCAACGCTACCCTATACCCTTGCAAACTGAAACTGGAAATCCTTACTACATGTTAGTGAAACAGCTGTGAATCTGTAATCTATAGTACACCAAGATGCAGATCTTGCATCTACTCGGCCTGCAAAAGTAGAGTTGAAGCAGGAAAATGTCATAACGTCTATGTTAGCTAATCATGCAGCTTTCAGTAAATCCTAAAATAAACAAGCTTTTCTGAAGCCAACTCATCTGAAGGAAAACAATAAAAATAATAGAGGTTTGCTAAAAAGAAACCACTTTTGCCTGTGGGTTGCAAATAAAAGAAAATAACCGGCCATATGCAGAAAACTGAAACTGGACCCCTTCGTTACACCTTATAAAAAAATAAGATGAATTAAAGGCTTAAACGTAAGACCCAAAACCATAAAAACCCTAGAAGAAAGCCTAGGCAGTACCATTCAGGACATAGGCATGGGCAAAGACTTCACGACTAATTTTGGCAACAAAAGCCAAAATTGACAAATGGGATCTAATTAAACTAAAGAGCTTCTGCACAGCAAAAGAAACTGTCATCAAAGTGAACAGACAACCTACAGAACGGGAGAAGATGTTTGCAATCTATCCATCTGACAAAGGGCTAATAATCAGAATCTACAAGGAACTTAAACAAATTTACAAGAAAAAAAATACATCCCCATCAAAAAGTGGGAGAAGAATATGAACAGACACTTCTCAAAAGAAGACATTTATGCAGCCAGCAAACATACAAAAGAAGGTTCATAATCACTGGCCATTAGAGAAAGGCAAATCAAAACCACAATGAGATACCATCTCATGCCAGTTAGAATGTCGATCACTAAAAAGTCAGGAAACAACAGAAGCTGGAGAGGATGTGGAGAAATAAGAACGCTTTTACACTGTTGGTGGGAGTATAAATTAGTTCAACCATTGGGTAAGACAGTGTGGCAATTCCTCAAGGATCTAGAACCAGAAATACCATTTGACCCAGCAATCTTATTACTGGGTATATACCCAAAGTTTTATAAATCATTCTACTATAAAGACACTTGCACACGTGTGTTTATTGCAGCACTGTTCACAATAGCAAAGATTTGGATCCAACCCAAATGTTCATCAATGATAGACTGGATAAAGAAAATGTGACACATATACACCATGGAATACTATGCAGCCATGTAAAAAGGATGAATTAATGTCCTTTGTAGGGACATGGATGAAGCTGGAAACCATCATTCTCAGCAAACTAACACAGGAACAGAAAACCAAACACCCCCTGTTCTCACTCACAAATGTGAGTTGAACATTGAGAACACATGGACACAGGGAGGGGAGCATCACACACCAGTACCTGTCAGGGGGTCGGGGGGCTAGGGGAGGGATAGCATTAGGAGAAATAACTAATGTAGATGACGGGTTGATGGGTGCAGCAAACCACCATGATACGCGTGTATCTATGTAATGAACTTGCACGTTCTGCACATGTATCCCAGAACTTAAAGTATAATAATAATAAATAATAATAATAATAATAAAACATTGAGGACAACGTGCTGAGAGGAAGATAGTTCTCTAAGGTGGGAGTTTTGGTCTGTGATGACAAAACACTGCATTAAAGTTTCTCGTGGGTTTATTCAGGACAAAGACAGTGTTGATAAGGCCCTTATGTGGCTGCAGAGTAGCTTTTACCAAAATGATTCTACTATTGTCTCTCAATTGAAATGAGTAAGGGAAGAATAACAAGAAAAACACATACAACTGAATTATTTATTTTTGGTAATGTGTGTTTTATACCCTTCTAGGAGTTTTTTTCAAGGGTATAGCTAATCATTGCAAAAGGAATACTTTCCTCTGTCAATCAACTATTCAAGACGTACAGACATAAATGAAATTATAAAAGTGTTGCCTGATTTCATTATTTTTAAAAGACCCCCTCTTTTTGATATGAGTATCCATGAGTGATCAAGTAAGATTTTTTAAAAAATTGTTTAACATTTACCTCTGTCAAAATAGATTTTAATTAAATTTAAATTCTGATTTTTTAAAATAATGAGCCAAATAAATATTGACTCAGAACAGAAGATATGGTTGTTTTAAAGGGCTTGACCTAAATTAACATCAAGCTTTTTGAATTTCTTGGTAATTTTACTCAATATCTAAGTCAACGTATCAATCTCTACCTGTGCCTATATCACGTATATCAAAGTTACCATTTTTACAAATGGCACTAATCCAGCTGTCATGCTGCTTATTGCATGAGCTCTCATCCATAGAGTTCTTCAGCAAGTCTCAGCAGGATCCACTGATTTCTAACTTTTGCCAGATCCCCTGCAGATTAACTGGTGAACTATGAGAAGTCTGTTTTGAATCCCGAGTAATACTGAAGGTGATTGAACTCTTTATGAAAATAGCTACCTGCTTTCTTCGGTTTCAGCAAGGAACATGTAGAGTATAGTATGATAGTGAAGAGTGATTTCCTCATATATATATTTGTTGTCAAAATTTTCTCCAGTTGGTATTATATATATATGAGAAGTTCAGCAGCTAAGTACCAAAAAATCAAAATAAAATACCTTAAAATAACGCTTATTGTAAATTTAAAAAATAGTCTCAACAGCATGTGTTTGATTTCCTAGATGGGTGCATACCTGCCTGCATGTCGTATCTTTTCTTAAAAGATTTGCACATCTTAATAATTTATCTTTCTTTTGTATTCTCTGCAACGTACTGGTATTAAAATTGTCTCTTTTAATAATTTTGTTTGCAAATCACCTTTTGTCTCTGGAAATGTAATAAAAATAGACAGTAATTCCAGTACCATGAATAATAATAGGTATTTCAGATTATGAAAACATATCATCAGGAATTGCAGTTTCTAGTTTTTTCTATGAAGGCTATTCAAAACACTCACAAAACATATTTCAAATATCTTGAGAAAATGTAATAGCTATCAATAGATAGTTTAAGCATTTCTAAATTTATTCATTTGCAGAGAAAAAAATGATACAGGAGCACATTTTGCACAATGTAGTATGAAAAACATCTAATGTATAATTTATATCATATTTATTATTGCATATTGGAATATAGCTTTGGTTTCTTTCTTATTGTGGATTTTTACAAGAAATAAAAGGAGTCACATTCTTGAGGAAAGTGGATAGTAGCAAGAGCTTTTTAAGCAATGATTTGTGTAAAATGGCTTATTTTTGAAGAAAGAATATTTAGGATATAGTGTTATTTCCCTGAAGCTAAAAAAAACAAACCTGGTGTTTCTAATAAACATCGTCAAAATCTAGTTATAATTACTAAATGTGTTTTTAACCTTCTTTTGCCTTTTTGCCTCATGTTGACCGTTATAATAGTTATCCTTGTTTTACATAACATACCTAAGATCAATATCTGGATTAATCAATTAACTTTCCTAATTTACAGATTATTTTCTTAAATCCGCCATTTCACAATTAAAGTCCATTAGTATTTGGCTTATTTGTTTTTGTATTTGCCTTTGCTAAAATCAATAAATGTTGGATGGAGAAATGATTCAATCTGTCTGATTAAAAAAATAAATACTTTGTCCGCAAGTATTATCTATCACTACCAGTAGTAAAAGAGTACACTCAAATATATCATTTTAGTTTGATTAAAGACTAATTTTAATTTTTCTTGTTGTATTTACATCCACCATTTTTGGATTAAGTAATTTAAACTTGGTTTAAAACAACAAAGTTCATAAATAAAATAACCAATTCCTAGATTTATAGTATGTTAAGTATTTAAGACTTAGCAATGGTTCTGGCATCAAAGGCTGTCATAGTCAATCATGATCCACCCAACTAATATAAGAGGATTTTGCTAAAGATATAACTTGTGTTCTTTTTTTCAGGGATCTTTTCTTTATGTTATAAGGAGTTCTTCATTAATCTGGGGTGTTATAAATATGTCAAAAATAGTAGATACTAAGTGCTCATCACACACACTGGTGTGAGTTAGGTACAATTTCTTTAATATATCCTATCATCCATCAGAAATAGGTGATATATTATTTTAAATGCAGGTTCATGCTGACATTCGTTCTAGCCTCATTCTCATTAGAAAAAAAATAATGCAAAAGTAATGACTAGGAAACATCTTTCAGTTCTGATGAAATTCTCGCTTTCACTTCATTTCCCATCAGCTCTTGACACGAAGTGAAGCCCATGTTAGTTATGTCCTGATCTGATCACTTTATTGCTATGTTGGTAGCAACTCAGTTAAAATTGCTCCAAATACAAATTGTAATGCCTTTTTAAATCAAATCCAAATTTTAATGCTTTTAAAATACTCTTTTGTTTGTGTTGTTATTGTTCTTTTTGCTCCTACCAAAATTTATTCAAAAGCTACAGCTTTCAAATAGCAGTTTTCTCACATACCTAGGAAATTTGCATTCCTCCTACTGACTATATGCTTTCATTTCCTATTTTTAAGGATTCTATGTGTAAAAGATGAAGGCTCTTTTAACTTCATTTTCTATATGCAATAGTAATCTAAAATGTATGAAAGACAGTTTGGCAAGGTTATTTTATTAAGACATCCTTTTGAAGGGGCAAGGTGGACTTCCATCTTAAGAAATCATATTAATTAGTTTTCTAGTGAATATTGTTCTATTATGTATAATACATTATTGATCCATATTATGTACCAAATGTGTGTTGACAGTGAAAACTGTATAGAAACATGAGTATTACTACAATTATTAATGTGTGCTAAAATTAAGAATAATGGTATATCTTATTTGGTTATAAATGCAATATAGAAGTTCCATTTAATCCTTTCTATATGTGGAATAAAAAAGTAGAAATGAAATAAAATGACAACCTAGGCAAAACTGACCAGATGCTGAAAGCAGATGGAGAACTTAAAGGAAAGTATTGAAAGAGCAGGTTTATAATGCTACAGCTGGTGATTAAAATATCTCACTATCTAATCAGGCAATAGCATCTGGCCTGCTGCAATCCAGAGGTTTTCAAACAGTAGGGACCACAATTTAATTTAATTATCAAAATTGAATTTGTAAAGCTAGCCAATGAGTAGAAATTCAGAAGACCCTGCCACAGTATCCCCCAACTTTTCATGATAAGAAATTAAACATAATAAAACATGCCTTTTGATAATTAGACTCCATATATTGCAAAACTAAAGTTTGATAAAAGTTTAATCAAACTCAGTGGGTGTCATTAAAAAGGCAATAATCAAATGATTACATAAATAATAACAAACTTCTGCATTTCCCTCAAATTGTCTAAGGAAAAAACAGATAAGTTGTAATTTGAGGAACAACAGGCAGAAATATGCAGCATTAAAATTATCTAGATCAAAATTTTAAAAGCTATGATGCCCATGATTATTTCTATCTCCATTTTAATTCACAATTTCTGTATTTTCTATTAATTTGATAAAAATAATGAAAGAGTTGATGACTCAGTAATGTTAACATGAGAGAGATTAACATGCAAAAACATTTTTGTTCTGGAAAACCAAAAATAATTATTGCTAATATTATATCTTTAATTAGGAGAAAATAGTATCCCATAAATTATATTACATCTCTCCTTAAATCTTGCTGTAGTTCTCAATTGATTCAAAGCTTATCTCCAAAGACTTAACTGTTATAGAAAAAGTCTTTCTGCTTCTGGTCCCAGCCTATCTAACCTAATCAACCAATGCATCCTTCCATGAATGGTAAATTTGATATACATTAAGTGAGTTATAATTACACAAGAATATCATCTGCTCTCACTTCTTTATACTATTATCTATAGTTTCTAAGCTTCTCTTATATCCATCAGCTTTATGATCCCCTCCACTCTTCATAATGCAAGCCCAACTATAGTTCCTGAGAAAATCCCAGCTGGAGCTGATGACTCCTACTTTTTCTCCATTCTGTTACTTATCACTGATCATTAACTTTACTTACTTAAATACATATTACTGCCTAGAGATTGCTAACACCTGAGGAAATTGAAATACTTTCATAGAGAATTATATTTCAAAAGCCTAGTTTATGGCCTGACATTTACTATGCTTACAATGTATGTTCCATATGTTAATAAATCAATTATCTTATTATAAGAGCAACTTGCATGTAAGAAACATTAGAAACATTCCTGGCCAACTAAACTGCCTTCTTGTCATGAAAACAAGTTTTATAGTAAATACATTAAATAAACATTATTGTGTTTTGTTTGTCTTTATCCTTCATTACATCTGAGATCCCCATTATCCGATCATATAGAAGACTACCATCTAAAAAATAACAACCATGGAAGTGTATAATTATCTAACTTGTCAAAATTTCTTTCTAAATTTAAAACTTAAATTTAGTTTTTCTAGAAAGAGCTTTTTAGGTAGCTAAATTTCTTGCATATGATTGAATGAAATGTAGCCAAGGATATAATAAATTACTTCGTTTCAAAAAGTGATCCCCATCTTTCGTCCCTCAAAAACTCTCTTCCTGATTTAGTGACTAACTCACTTAGTAGTCATCCCTATATTACTATCAGATGAAAAACAAAAACATCACTGACTTTCGAACATGAAACTAATGAAAATTAATGCAGTGTCTTTGATTTTCAAATTTATTTTCAATAAATCTTTAGTCTCTATGTTTGCGTTAGTCTACATAATCTTGAAATATTTCCAGAGTACTGCTACATAGTTTCCATTTTGTCGTGATTTATATATGTGGTATTTGGATTTCTGTGCCTCAGGAAATAGGAAAGTAAAAATAATGTTATATATATGAGTGATAAAAATTAAAAGACAATGAAATTGCAGGTTGCAAGCTTTACATGGAAAAAGCATGAAGAAAAAGCAGAAAAGCTGTGATACCAATGGTAAACTTCTCTGAATATTAAGCTTGATTTTTTTAAGACAGTGACAGAGAATGATATTAGAACATAGAATTAAGTAGAAATTAGAGAAAACAAAGAGGCTGTTTGAAGTTTAAGTGTCCCTGAGGCTCAGGAGAATTTGTATCCTTACTTGAAGCTCTATTCAACTCCTTCCTGGAATTCATGAACCAATTAATTCTTCTCACGAGCTAAATGTATCTCAGTGGATTTTTCTGGCTGTATATGCAACATAACACTGAAACAGATTCATACTACTGACATTTGGTCTCTGCCAAGAAGAGATACCAGATGTGCTTTCCAATCTGAAACCACTAACATAATGGACAAATTTATGAAACAAAAGTTCTCAAGATATAGGACAACAGCCTGAACCCTGAGATATGAAAAAAATAAGTTAATAACTATAATTGCCTCAGTATACTGCCCAAAGAGAATTTCCAGGCCAAGGCATTAGGAGGAAGAATCAGGGAAAAGTCAGGCAGAAGCTGTTAATTGAGAAGACAAGTCAGGAGCTCAGGATCCTAAAGTGCCTAGAATGGGTAGAGCAGTATACTAGAGATAGCTCTGGAGATTTACAAAGTCCATCCTTGTCTATTCAGCTGCATCCTAATCAACACAAGAACAGTGCGTTGGAAACTAAAGGAGGTCTAAGAAATAAGTTTTTGTAACAATTAGAAGGAAAATCATCAGTGCTCACATAGGAAAGGGATTAGTCCTATTCTCATAGGCCAGAGGGGGGAAAACCTTATAATTCATAGGACACCTGAAAGATTACCCAGTAATGGGGGAAATTTTAACACCCAAACTAAACACTGTGCTGATCTCACTTAGCCATGTTTAAAAATTAAGACTCCAAAAGATCAAATTGTTTTCAAGTAGCTTAATTTCATCACAGAATAAACCTCAAGAATACATATAGAAATTTAAAAATATCCAATAAACAAAACTTCACAATTGCTGCCATTTGAAATAAATAAAACACAACATAATGATAAATGCAAAGAGGCACAACAAGATAATTCAGAATGAAAAGAAAAAAATGAATTTAAGTTTATATAAAAAAGGAAAAAAACACAAATTACTGACATTACAAGGATAATAAAGGGATATTATGAACAACTCTATGCCCCATATTTTATAACTTAGGTGAAATGGACCAATTCCTTGAAGGACACATCTACCAAGACTCACACAAGTAACCATAAAGAAACGGCATAGGCTTATATCTATTAAAAATTCAATCAATAATCGATAACCTTCAAAAACAAACAAACGAAAAAGAATCAAGCCCAGAGAAGCTCATTGGAGAATTCTAACAAACATTTCAGGAAGAACTCATTCTGATTCTCTACAATTTCTTTCAGGAAATGGAGATGGGGGAATACTTCCTAACTCATTCTATGAACCAGCGTTCCTCTAATACCAAAGCCAGAGAGAGACATTAGAGGAAAGAATCAATATATCTCATGAAAATAGATGTAAAAATTCTCAACAAAATAATAGCAAATAGAATCCAATATTGTATAAACAATTTATAAACCATGACTATTCGTCTGTTTTGTGCTACTATAACAGAATACCTGAGACTCGGTTGTTTATAAAGAAAAGTTGCTTATTTGGCTTATGATTCTGGAGGCTGGGAAGCCCAAGAAGCATGGTGCCAGCATCCGCTTGGCTTTTGGTGAGGGCCTCTAGCTGCATCATAACATCGTGGAGAAGTGGCTGGGAAACTAGCCTTGGCAAAAAGACCAAATTCAAGAGGCAGAACTGCTTTATAACAACATTCTGTCAGAAGAACCAACCCAGTACCATGAGAACTAATCCAGTCTGTGAGAGCTGCATTAATCCATTCTTTTTTTTTTTTTTACTTGTTTATTTCTGTTGAATCATACCCTTGGAATAAATTTTTTCTTTATTTTATTTTATTATTATTCTTGACAGCAGATCTCCCATGAACCAAAACCTTCTTTTAAAACTCACTACCTATCAATACTGCTACATTTGCAATTAAATTTCAACATGAGTTTTGGCAAAAACAGACCACATCCATACCACAGCAATGAACAAATGAAATTTGTTTCAAGTATTCAAGATAGCTTAAAAATTCAAATATAAATCAACAAGCTAATGAAGGAAAGTCACATAATCGTATCAAGAGACGCAGAAACACCCTTTGACAAATTCCCACACGCATTCATGATGACAACTCTCAGAAAACTAGATATAAAGGGGGAAGTTCTTCAACTTGATAAAGAACATTTGTGAAACACCTACAGCTAACGTGATACTTAATGGTGAGAAACTAGATCCTTTCCCACTAAGATCGGGTAAAGGCAGGAAGGATGTGAATTTTCACCAATCTTCTTTAACATTGTACTTGAATTCTTGGATATTGCAATAATTAAAGGGAACAACCAGTATACATGTTTGACAGGCAGAAGTAAAACTGTCTTTATTTACAGAAGCTACAGTTGTCTACATAGAAAATTCCTAAGAATCAACCAAGGAACTCTTGGAACTAAAAGGCAATTATAACAAGGTTGCAATACATAAGACCAATATACAAAAGTCAATTGCTTTCTTACATACCCACGATGAAAAATTGGTATTTGAAATTTAAAACATAATATCATTTAAACTTACACCAAAAAAAGGAAATACTTTCGTATAAGTCAAACAAAATATGTGCAAAATCTGTATGAGGAAAACTGCAAAACTCTGATGTAAGAAATAGAAGATATAAATAAATGGAGAGGTAGTATATGTACATAAGTAGAAAGATTCATATTGTCAAGATGTCAGTTCTTCACAATATGATTGTAGATTTGTTACAATCCCAATCAAAATCCCAACAAGTTATTTTGTGGATATTGATAAACATTCCAAAATTTATATAGAGAAACAAAAGATCCAGAATAGCCAACACTAGATTGAAGGAGAAAAACAAAGTCAGAGGACTGACACTGCCTGATTTCAAGACCTAGGATAAAGTTGCAGTATGAAAGACAGTGTAGTACTGGCAAAAATATAGACAATAGATCTATGGAACAGAGTAGAGGATACAGAAATTGACCCACAGATATGTATTGCCTCTTGATTTTCTACAAATCTGCAAAGCAATTTCATGAAGAAAATAGAGAAAAGCTTCTAAACAAATGATGCTGAAACATTAACCATATATGAATAAACTTCATATTTTACAGATAGAAAACTAAAAATTAATGATAAAACTAAATATACATGTATACTTACAAAGATACATAAAAACATGATAAATATTTATAATTTGAAGTAAAGCTGTATTAGATAAAGCACCAAAAGAGAACATACAAAATAAAAATAAAGATGTATTAGATTTCCAAAATTAGGAAACTTTGTTCTTTATAAGATACTACAAAAAGCATAAAAGGACAAGCCCCAGATTGGGATAAAATACTTGCAAATCACATATTAGGAACATACTTATATCTATAATAACAAAGAATTCTCAAAGCCCAATAATAAGAAAACAAACAGCTCAACAGAAATGGTGAGCCAGGCACGGTGGCTCAGGCCTGTAATCCCAGCACGTGGGAGACTGAGGTGGACAGATCACCTGACCCCAGGGGTTCAAGATCAGCCTGGGTAACATGGCAAAATCACGTCTCTACAAAAATACAAAAATTAGTCAGGCATGGTGGCATGCACTTCTAGTCCCTGTTACTTGGGAGGCTGAGGTGGGAGGATGGCTTGAGCCTAGGAGGTGGCGATTGCAGTGAGCCGAGGTGCCACTGCACTCCAGCCTGGGCCACAGAGCCAGACTTGGTCTCAAAAAACAAACAATCAAACAAAAAAAAAGAAATGGTCAAACTATGCGAACAAATATTCATAAAGTGATGTTCAGGAAATGCAATTTTTTATTTTATATGTTAATCAAGTAAATATTATGAAACATCTACTATGTGCCAATAATTATGCTACATATAGAGGATCAGATATGACAGATATGAGAATGGTAAAATGCTGCCCTCATGCTTACAGTCCAGAAGAAATATTGGCACTCATTTAAATACAGTGAGAAAATGAGATGTCTAAATGCACATAATGATGCACTTAAGAAAATGAATGGCCAAACAAACATAAAGCATGCATGAAGAACTGAATTTCATCGGAGAGGATAAGGAAAGACATGCCAAGGAAGTGTCTTTGTGGTAAGAACTGAAAGACAGTCAAGATGTAAGCAGATGAGTCATCTATGATTTGGGTTAGATGAGAGGAGGTTCTAATATCTTGAAGACAGGCTCTCTAAGAAAGTGTAAGATGTTCAAAAAACCTACATAGTGTTCTCTCATCAGCATATTCTTGAAAATCTGTCTGTAAAAAGACATTTTTGTTTTCTGGGGATTTAGCACTCAACACACCTTTTAAAAAATCAGCTAAACAAAAAATCTCTCCTAGAATTTTAACGGTAAATTTTACTTTGTTCAGAACTTTAAAATATCTTATACTTCCCCAATATTTATTATTCCTTTGCTGCCTGGAAATACTCATTTGTACACACTTATCTATCCATATTCATGGTATTTCTATGTATCTACCTATGTATGTATCTATCTATCTATCTCATAAATCCTAATTTCTTAGTTTACTTAAATTGAATTGCATCTTATTTTTGTGCTTTTTTGATGTTATATATGTAATTTCTACAAATGACAAAGCACACAGTTCACAGTATACAGGTAATTTTGGTCAGTGTAAGAATTGCCTAAGGATTGTTTCTAGACCTTTCTTCCCACATCATTTCAATTTTCTTCATTTTCTCATTTGCTCACATATGATTTTCTTCAGATTACTTTGTATTTAAGTAAATATATTTCCATGTTTTGTAAGGGTGCCACATACTCAGAGGAACTTTGAACAATGTAGCACAGTTTATATAAGAAATAATTATATTTAGCTTTATTTAGAGGTGAATATTGTGTTCTGGGTTTTCTTCATCTAGTTTTTTGAAATGTATTTTTCTTAGTTTGTGAATTTATTCAGCACTACTGTAAATGTTTTATGTTTTATCATGCATTTTATTTAAAATTGATATAATACGTTAAAAAACTAATATTTTTGACCAGTTTTTATGGCCTTGGTAAACACATGTTTACATTTTAAATAACTATATTAGATAGGTATTACTGGCTTTGTATTAGGAAAAGAAAAACAACCAGAATCTTAATATCATCTATTACAATTCTAGAAATTACTACCTTATAAACTTCAAAACATATAGATTTCAATGTCATTGTACATCAACAAATCATAAATGAGTTTGACAGTTTTCAATATTGAAGTCTCCATAGTGAATTGGCTGATTCTGATAATAGCTGTTGCCATTTATAATTATTTAAATAGTTTGTAATTAGTTTAAATTAGGGTAAACTTCTACTACAGATACAATAATGGAGAATACAAAAATAAAATAAATTAAAAACCCAACATGCACTCACACCTTAATATGTTACCAAATTCCTTTTTATTATTATTATTATTACACTTAAAGTCTTAGGGTACCTGGGCACAACATGCAGGATTGTTACATATGTATACATGTGCCATGTTGGTGTGCTGCACCCATTAACTCATCATTCAGAATTAGGTATATCTCCTAATGCTATCCCTCCCCCCACCCCCACCCCACAACAGTCCCCAGTGTGTGATGTTCCCCTTCCTGTGTCCATGTGTTCTCATCGTTCAATTCCCACCTATGAGTGAGAACATGCGGTGTTTGGTTTTTTGTCCTTGCAATAGTTTACTGAGAATAATGGTTTCCAGCTTCATCCATGTCCCTACAAAAGACATGAACTCATCATTTTTTTTCTGGCTGCATAGTATTCCATGGTGTATATGTGCCATATTTTCTTAATCCAGTCTATCATTGTTGGACATTTGGGTTGGTTCCAAGTCTTTGCTATTGTGAATAGTGCCTCAATAAACATATGTGTGCATGGGTCTTTATAGTAGACTGATTTATAATCCTTTGGGTATATACCCAGTAATGGGATGGCTGGGTCAAATGGTATATCTAGTTCTAGATCCCGGAGGAATCACCACACTGTCTTCCACAATGGTTGAACTAGTTTACAGTCCCACCAACAGTGTAAAAGTGTTCTTATTTCTCCACATCCTCTCCAGCACCTGTTATTTCCTGACTTTTTAATGATCACCATTCTAACTGGTGTGAGATGGTATCTCATTGTGGTTTTGATTTGCATTTCTCTGATGGCCAGTGATGATGAGCATTTTTTCATGTGTTTTTTGGCTGTATAAATGTCTTCTTTTGAGAAGTGTCTGCTCACATCCTTCACCCGCTTTTTGATGGGGTTGTTTGTTTTTTTCTTGTAAATTTGTTTGAGTTCATTGTAGATTCTGGATATTAGCCCTTTGTCAGATGAGTAGGTTGCAAAAATTTTCTCCCATTCTGTAGGTTGCCTGTTCACTCAGATGGTGGTTTATTTTGCTGTGCAGAAGCTCTTTAGTTTAATTAGATCCCATTTGTCAATTTTGGCTTTTGTTGCCATTGCTTTTGGTGTTTTAGACATGAAGTCCTTGCCCATGCCTATGTCTTGAATGGTATTGCCTAGGTTTTCTTCTAGGGTTTTTATGGTTTTAGGTCTAACATGTAACTCTTTAATCCATCTTGAATTAATTTTTGTATAAGGTGTTAGGAAGGGATCCAGTTTCAGCTTTCTACATATGGCTAGCCAGTTTTCCCAGCACCATTTATTTAATAGGGAATCCTTTCCCCATTGCTTGTTTTTGTCAGCTTTGTCAAAGATCAGATAGTTGTAGATACGTGGCGTTATTTCTGAGGGCTCTGTTCTGGTCCATTGGTCTATATCTCTGTTTTGGTACCAGTACCATGATGTTTTGGTTACTGTAGCCTTGCAGCATAGTTTGAAGTCACGTAGCGTGATGCCTCCAGCTTTGTTCTTTTGGCTTAGGATTGACTTGGTGATGCGGGCTCTTTTTTGGTTCCATATGAACTTTAAAGTAGTTTTTTCCAATTCTGTGAAGAAAGTCATTGGTAGCTTGATGGGGATGGCATTGAATCTATAAATTACCTTGGGCAGTATGGCCATTTTCACGATGTTGATTCTTCGTACCCATGAGCATGGAATGTTCTTCCATTTGTTTGTATCCTCTTTTATTTCCTTGAGCAGTGGTTTGTAGTTCTCCTTGAAGAGGTCCTTCACATCCCTTGTAAGTTGGATTCCTAAGTATTTTATTCTCTTGGAAGCAATTCTGAATGGGAGTTCACTCATGATTTGGCTCTGTGTTTGTCTGTTATTGGTGTATAAGAATGCTTGTGATTTTTGCACATTGATTTTGTATCCTGAGACTTTGCTGAAGTTCCTTATCAGCTTAAGGAGATTTGGGGCTGAGACGATGGGGTTTTCTAGTTATACAGTCATGTCATCTGCAAACAGGGATAATTTACTTCCTCTTTTCCTAATTGAATTCTCTTTATTTCCTTCTCCTTCCTGATTGCCCTGTCCAGAACTTCCAACACTATGTTGAATAGGAGTGGTGAGAGAGGGCATCCCTGTCGTGTGCCAGTTTTCAAAAGGAATGCTTCCAGTTTTTGTCCATTCAGTATGATATTGGTTGTAGGTTTGTCATAGATAGCTCTTATTATTTTGAGATACATCCCATCAATGCCTAATTTATTGAGAGTTTTTAGCATGAAGCGTTGTTGAATTTTGTCAAAGGCCTTTTCTGCATCTATTGAGATAATCATGTGGTTTTCGTCTTTGGTTTGTTTATATGCCAGATTACATTTATTGATTTGTGTGTGTTGAACCAGCCTTGCATCCCAGGGATGAAGCCCACTTGATCATGGTGGATAAGCTTTTTGATGTGTTGCTGGATTTGGTTTGCCAGTATTTTATTGAGGATTTTTGCATCAATGTTCATCAAGGACATTGGTCTAAAATTCTCTTTTTTGTTGTATCTCTGCCAGGCTTTGGTATCAGGATGATGCTGGCCTCATAAAATGAGTTAGGGAGGCTTCCCTCTTTTTCTATTGATTGGAATAGTTTCAGAAGGAATGGTATCAGCTCCTCTTTGTACCTCTGGTAGAATTCGGTTGTGAATCCATCTAATCCTGGATTTTTTTGGTTGGTAAGCTATTAATTATTGCCTGAATTTCAGAGCCTGTTATGGTCTATTCAGAGATTCAACTTCTTCCTCATTTAGTCTTGGGAGAGTGTATGTGTCGAGGAATTTATCCATTTCTTCTAGATTTTCTAGTTTATTTGCATAGAGGTGTTTGTAGTATTCTCTGATGGTAGTTTGTATTTCTGTGGGATCAGTGTTGATATCCCCTTTGTCATTTTTTATTGAGTCTATTTGATTCTTCCCTCTTTTCTTCTTTATTTGTCTTTCTGGTGGTGTATCAATTTTGTTGATCTTTTCAAAAAACCAGCTCCTGGTTTAGTTGATTTTTTGAAGGGTTTTTTGTGTCTCTATTTCCTTCAGTTCTGCTCTGATCTTAGTTATTTCTTGCCTTCTGCTAGCTTTTCAGTGCTTTTGCTCTTGTTTCTCTAGTTCTTTTAATTGTGTTGTTAGGGTGTCAATTTTAGATCTTTCCTGCTTTCTCTTGTGGGCATTTAGTGCTATAAATTTCCCTCTACACACTGCTTTGAATGTGTCCCAGAGAATCTGGTATGTTTTGTCTTTGTTCTTGTTGGTTTCAAAGAACATCTTTATTTCTGCCTTCATTTTGATATGTACCCAGTAGTCATTCAGGAGCAGGTTGTTCAGTTTCCATGTAGTTGAGCAGTTTTGAGTGAGTTTCTTAATTCTGAGTTCTAGCTTGATTGCACTGTGGTCTGAGAGACAGTTTGTTATATTTTCTGTTCTTTTACATTTGCTGAGGAGTGCTTTACTTCCAACTATGTGGTCAATTTTGGAATAGGTGTGGTGAGGTGCTGAAATGAATGTATATTCTGTTGATTTGAGGTGGAGAGTTCTGTAGATGTCTATTAGGTCCGCTTGGTGCAGAGCTGAGTTCAATTCCTGGATATCCTTTTTAACTTTGTCTCGTTGATCTGTATAATGTTGACAGTGGGGTGTTTAAGTCTCCTATTATTATTGTGTGGGAGTCTAAGTCTCTTTATGGTTCACTAAGGACTTGCTTTATGAATCTGGATGCTCCTGTATTGGTTGCATATATATTTAGGATAGTTAGTTCTTCTTGTTGAATCGATCTCTTTACCATTATGTAATGGCCTTCTTTGTCTCTTTTGATCTTTGTGGTTAAAAAGTCTGTTTTATCAGAGACTAGGATTGCAACCCCTGCTTTTTTTTGTTTTCCATTTGCTTGGTAGATCTTCCTCCATCCCTTTATTTTCAGCCTATGTGTGTCTCTGCATATGAGATGGGTTTCCTGAATACAGCACACTGATGGATCTTGACTCTTTATCCAATTTGCCAGTCTGTGCCTTTCAATTGGAGCATTTAGCCCATTTACATTTAAGGTTAGTATTGTTATGTGTGAATTTGATCCTTATTCACACACAACAATACTATTTTGCTTATTTTGTTCGTCAGTCGATGCAGTTTCTTCCTAACCTCGATGGTCTTTACAATTTGGCGTGTTTTTGCAGTGGCTGGTACCGGTTGTTCCTTTCCATGTTTAGTGCTTCCTTCAGGAGCTCTTTTAGGGCAGGCCTGGTGGTGACAAAATCTCTCAGCATTTGCTTGTCTGTAAAGTATTTTATTTCTCCTTCACTTATGAAGCTTATTTTGGCTGGATATGAAATGCTGGGTTGAAAATTCTTTTCTTTAAGAATGTTGAATATTGGCCCCCACTCTATTCTGGCTTGTAGAGTTTCTGCCGAGAGATCCGCTGTTAGTCTGATGGATTTCCCTTTGTGGGTAACCCGACCTTTCTCTCTGGCTGCCCTTAACATTTTTTCCTTCATTTCAACTTCGGTGAGTCTGACAATTGTGTGCCTTGGAGTTGCTCTTCTTGAGGCATATCTTTGTGGCGTTCTCTGTATTTCCTGAATTTGAATGTTGGCCTGCCTTGCTAGATTGGGGAAATTCTCCTGGATAATATCCTGCAGAGTGTTTTCCGACTTGGTTCCATTCTCCCCATCACTTTCAGGTACACCAGTCACACGTAGATTTGGTCTTTTCACATAGTCCCATATTTCTTGGAGGCTTTGTTCGTTTCTTTTTATTCTTTTTTCTCTAAACTTCTCTTCAAGCTTCATTTCATTCATTTTTTTCTTCCATCACTGATACCCTTTCTTCCAGTTGATCCCATCGGTTACTGAGGCTTGTGCATTCATTACATAGTTCTCGTGGCATGGTTTTCAGCTCCGTCAGGTCCTTTAAGGACTTCTCTGCATTGGTTATTCTAGTTATCCATTCGTCTAATTTTTTTTCAAAGTTTTTAACTTCTTTGCCATTGGTTCGAACTTCCTCCTTTAGCTCGGAGTAGTTTGATTTTCTGAAGCCTTCCTCTCTCAACTTGTCAAAGTCATTCTCCGTCCAGCTTTGTTCTGTTGCTGGTGAGGAGCTGCATTCCTTTGGAGGAGAAGAGGTGCTCTGATTTTTAGAGTTTCGGATTTTTCTGCTCTGTTTTTTCCCCATCTTTGTGGTTTTATCTACCTTTGGTCTTTGATGATGGTGACATACAGTTGGGTTTTTGGTGTGGATGTCCTTTCTCTTTGTTAGTTTTCCTTCTAATAGTCAGGACCCTCAGCTTCAGGTCTTCTGGAGTTTACTGGAGACCCACTCCAGACCCTGTTTGCCTGGGTATCAGCAGCGGTGGCTGCAGAACAGCGGATATTGGTGAACCGCAAATGCTGCTGCCCGATGGTTCCTCTGGAAGTTTTGTCTCAGAGGAGTACCCAGCCATGTGAGGTGTCAGTCCACCCCTACTGGGGGGCGCCTCCCAGTTAGGCTACTCGGGGGTCAGGAACCCACTTGAGGAGGCAGTCTGCCCATTCTCGGATCTCACGCTGCGTGCTAGGACAATCACTACTCTCTTCAAAGCTGTCAGACAGGGACATTTAAGTCTGCAGAGGTTATTGCTATCTTTTGTTTGTCTGTGCCCTGCCCCCAGAGGTGGAGCCTACAGAGGCAGGCAGGCCTCCTTGAGCTGTGGTGGCCTCCACCCAGTTCGAGCTTCGGGGCCACTTTGTTTACCTACTCAAGCCTGAGCAATGGTGGGCACCCCTCCCCCATCCTTGCTGCCGCCTTGCAGTTTGATCTCAGACTGCTGTGCTAGCAATGAGCGAGGCTCCGTGGGCGTATGACCCTCCAAGCCAAGTGCGGGATATAATCCCCTGGTGTGCCGTTTGTTAAGTCCATTGGAAAAATGCAGTATTAGGGTGGGAGTGACCCGATTTTCCAGGTGCCATCTGTCATCCCTTTCTTTGACTAGAAAAGGGAATTCCCTGACCCCTTGTGCTTCCCGGGTGAGGTGATGCCTCACCCTGCTTCGGCTCAGGCATGGTGTGCTGCACCCACTGTCCTGCACCCACTATCTGGCAATTCCCAGTGAGACGAACCCAGTACCTCAGTTGGAAATGCAGAAATCACCCGTCTTCTGCATCGCTTACGCTTGGAGCTGTAGATTGGAGCTGCTCCTATTCGGCCATCTTCTATGTTACCAAATTCTTTTGTGGCCTATTTTTATTTCATTTTTAAGTTTATCAGAAAAAAATAACTAATGGGTATTAGGGCTTAATACCTGTGTGACAAAATAATCTGTCCAAAAAAAAAAAATGACATGAGTTTACCTGTATAACAAGCCTGCGCATATACCAATGTAATATATTGATACTGTATATTAGTTCAAAACTTAAAAGTGTATATACATACTTTTAATACTTCCACAGATAGAAAGGGAGACAAGAGTGAGAAATTCCTCTGATATGATGAAGTTTATATTATTCAAATATGAACATTGACATGTTCCGTATTTTAAGATTTCTTCCTGTTTGAGGTCTTATATTTTGGAAAAAGTTATCTGGTTAGGAAACATACTAGTTTTTTTAGTGTTTACTGTTTTACTGAGGAACTTAGTGACATTGAATGAATAACAGTGAATCCTTCAGGAGACTGAGGCAGGAGGATCATTTGAGCCTGGGAGGTAGAGTTTGTAGTGAGCCACTGCAATCCAGCTTGGGCAATAGAGTGAGATTCTGTCTTAAAAAAAAAAACAAAAAAGGGCATCTTTTCAGTTTTGCTTATTACATGATATTTTCAAACACTGTGTTAATCAAGGAATACTTTTGGAGTCGTTACTTATTTTAGACCATTAGAAAAGATTAATTGCTTTTCATTTCAATATCAGCCATCTGGACGTTAGCTAGTTTGCATTTAAAATAATTTTTCTATGGGACAGTTAAGCCCAGGAAGTAATGTACTATAACAGCAATAAAATGTGTCCCTATATCTTTTAGTTATACTTGTATATTATTGTGCTAAAGGTGTTATTAATGGATGAAGACTTTTCTTTTCTCTACAATGACATACATTACAACTTTCATGAGATCATACTTGCCCTGTGTCATAATTATTTTAATTTATAATAAAGCTCTAACTCTTTCTAATCAGTGACACATGGCAATAAGTAAAAGGACATTCAAATGAGTTAGCCATTATTTACTGCTTTTCTATTCTTCTAAATAATCAGTTACTTCTCAACTTTTCAAGCTGGGCCTCTATCTCAAACTCTACCATACTGGCATAGATAGATGGACATGCTTTTCAAATTAAAGTTATGGAACATCAAGTAGGAAGTATTTTGTGAGTGTAAAAACCAACCTGACTGATGTTGAAGTTTTTATGAGTTAATTGTAACATATTTAAAATGCAAATATGGAAATTATTGCTTATAATGTAAATTTTATAACTTTTATATTTATAAAATATTGTTGGGTTTATCATAGGAATTGTATCAAAGCTATTTATTAATTTGTGATAAATTTACATCTTTAATATATTTTTGAATCTTTAATACACAAACATGTTATATCTCTTCATTTCCTAATAGATTTTTTGACTTCTTTCATCTGCGTTTTGTAGTTTTCATCAAACAAGTTCTGTGCATGTTTTGTTAGATTTCTACCTAACAATTTATTATTGAGCAATTGTAATTAATATTCTATTTTTAAATTATGTCTGCATATGTGTATTTCTGTAATATAGAAATTAATTACGTATGTTTATCTTGTAGCTTGCAAACTTTGTGAACTTACAACCTTTCATGGTTTTTTTTTTTTTGGTAGGTTCTTGGGATTTTATGTATATATAATTATGTTATCTGCAAATGGGAAGAATTTTATTCTTTTTAAATTGTATCATTTTTAATCTGTATGACTTTACTCTTTTCTTGACTTTTTGCCCTGGTTAGAACTTCTAGCACCCTGTTGAATAAGATCTGTGAGAACTGTTGTTCTTGCATTGTTCCCAATAATAAGAGGAAACATTCATCTGTCCCTATTAAGGATGACATTCGCTGGATGCTTTTTGTATTTTTGTCTTGCTTTATTGCCGTGGCCACAATTTCCATACAATGTTGAATAGAATGGGTGAGAGCAGGCATCTTCGTATTGTCTCTGATATTTCTGGAAAAGTATTCAGGCTTTAACTATTAAGTATAATAGTAGCAGTGGGTTATTCAGAGATGCCCTTTATCAGGCTGAGAAGTGTTGCTTCTTCTCCCAGATTGTTCAGTGTTTTTAGTATAAAAATGTGTTAGATTTGGTCAAATGCTTTTTCTGTATATCTATTTGTATGATCATTTGATTTTTGTTTTTCATTCCATTGATGTGATATATTAATTTATTTCAGTATGTTTAATCAACTATGCATTCTTGGGGTAAATCTCACTAAGTTATAATGAATATTTTTAATATGCTGCTAGATTTGGTTTGTTAATATTTATTCAGGATTTTTGCATCTATATTCAGGAGATAATTTTCTGTAGCATTTTGTTCTTGTGATGTCTTTCTCTGGTTTTCGTATCATGGTAAAGCAGGCCTTATAAAATTAGTTGGGAAATATTCTCTCCTCTTCTGTGTTTTGGAAGAGTTTGTACAAACTCTCCTCTTAAAAAAATGGATAGAATCCAATAGTCTAGACCTATATTTTACTTTGTGGGTAATATTTTATTACTATTTTAATCACTTCACTTGTTATAGGTATATTTAAATTGTCTATTTTTTGTTGATATAATTTTATGGATATAGTTTGTATCTTATAAGGTCTATAATAATGTCCCTTATTTCTTTCCTTTTTTCCTTTCTTCCTTCTTCCTTTCAAATGTATACCTTCTTTTTTGTTAATTGGAAAATATCTGGCAACACTGGGTCCACATTCTCACAGGCTACAGATGACTTAAGTGATAAAGAACTTCCTTTATTTGTTGTGGTATACACATGCCAGTTTACCACTGTTCCCACCACCCTTGTCTCCTGACACTAAGATAATCTCCCAGAGCCATCTCTCAGGTATATCCACCCATGCTCACGTATGCTGCCAGCTTGGTCACTAAAAGATCTTGGAGTTGCCCAGCTCCAGATCAACAGGTATGTTTGGGAGGAGATTGTAAAGGGCTACACAGGTCCAGGGAGCCAACTTTCCTCACAGAGAAAAGAAGTCCTTGCAGTCACAGGCATTGAACTTCAAGGTCGCTGTCAGTGGACAGCCCCAACATCATCTTCTACCATCCCAGGAAACTAGAGATGCTCAGCCACAAGGCATAGCAGAGGCAAAAAGAAAGCAGATGTGGCTGATGGAAAAGCTCTTCAGTGTTGCAGGACACTATCAAGTGAGTTGATTTCCAT